>NW_006921785.1:3476525-3478761 GCF_000298275.1 Orycteropus afer afer
ATCCACTTCTCAAAGAATTGGGCAGTGAAAACCTTATGAGTAACAGTGAAACACTGTCTGATATATTACCGGAAAATTTTCTGAATAGCCCTGAAATGTTGTCTGATACAGTGCCAGAAGATGAACCCCTCGGGTTGGAAGGCACTCAAAATGTGACTGGGAAAGAGCTGCCTCATCAGAATAGAGCCAACCTTAATGACATGAATAAAGTAGAGCTTTCAGGACCTTCATTTGCTGATGTGGCACAACTCAAAATGAGAAGAAACAGCTGCAAACATCCATTAATGATTGCAACATGAATTGTATGAAGTGTGAATCTAGGAGAATTGAAAGTTGTCAAGAATGAAATGGAACACATAAAGATCGATATCTTAGGCATTAGTGAGCTAAAATGGACTGGTTTTGGCCATTTTGAATCAAACTACCATATGACCTAGGAATGACAATATGAAGAGGAATGGCATGGCATTCATCATCACAAAGCATGTTTCAAGATCTGTCCTGAAGTACAATGCCATCAGGATAATATCCATACACCTACAAGGAAGGAAGGTTGGGCAATCTACTTCCATAGTGATACTGCCTCGGAAATCCAAGTCAGGGTCACTATGAGTCGGGTCTGACTCAACGGCATATAACAACAACAACAAGGAAGGCCAGTTAATATTACTGTTGTAGTTAAAGTTGTATGTCAATTTGGCTGGGCCTGGCTGAGTGGCTGGGCAGCTGGTGGTAGTTATTTCCCACGATGAGGTCAGCAATCAACTCCATGGTAGGATCTACCACAAGTAGCTGAGTAGCTGCTTTGGGTATGTGGTCTGCTTCCTACATATAAGCAGCTGCTTTGGAAATGGTCTCTAGTTTATGGCATGCTTGAACTCTGCATGTAGCCATGTCATTGTTCAGCAGCCTGCCGTGCTCTGCTGACCTTGGGACCTTTAATTGACTTGAATTAATGCCCTGCCATGAGGTTTGGTAACATCTGGACTGTGCCTTATTATTTGTCAACCTTGGGCTTGTCAGCCTCACCAGCCAGCAGCTGAGTGAAAAAATAAACCTCCAGCTTCAGTGGGCTGGGAGCAGGAGGCAGGGATGAAGCCCAAGGTTGAGAAGCTTTCACCCAGCCCCTAGAGCCTGGCACTTTGAACTTGTACTTAAAGGCTCCAAACTGTAAGAGAATAAATTCCTCTTTGTTCAAGCCATCCCATTTATGGTATATTTTTGTCAGAGTGGCACTAGGTAACCAAAACAACTACTATTATTCAAATTTATGCACCAACCACCAAAGCCAAAGATGAGGAAATTGAAGATTTTTACCAACTTCTGCAGTCTGAAATTGACCGAACATGCAATCAAGATGTGCTGATTATCACTGGTGATTGGAATGCAAAAGTTGGAAACAAAGAAGAATCACTGGTAGTTGGAAAATTTGGCCTTGGTGATAGAAAAAATACTAGAGATGGCATAGAATTTTGCAAGACCAGTGACTTATTCATTGCAAATACATTTTTCAACAACACAAATGGTGGCTACACATGTGGACTTCACCAGACAGAATACACAGGAATCAGGTGGACTACATCTGTTGCAAGAAGTGATGGAGAAGCTAAATATTTCAGCCAAAACAAGGCCAGGAACTGACAGTGGAACAGATATGCAACCACTCATATGCAAGTTCAAGATGAAGCTGAAGACAATTAAAACAAGTCCACGAGAGCCAACATATGGATATATTTTGAATATATTCCTCCTGAATTTAGTGACCATGTAAAGAATAGATTTGATGCATTGAACATCAATGACTTAAAACCAGAGGAATTGTGGGATGACATCAAGAGCATCAGCCATGAAGAAAGCAAAAGTTCATTAAAAAGACAGGAAAGGAAGAAAAGACCAAAATGGATGTTAGAAGATACTCTGAAACTTCCCCTTGAATGGAGAGTAGCTAAAGCAAATGGAAGAAATGACAAGATAAAAGAGTTGAACGAAAGATTTCAAAGAGCAGCTCAAGAAGACAAAGTCAATTATTATATGAAATGTGCAAAGACATGGAGTTGGAAAGCCAAAAGGAAAGAACATGCTCAGAATTTCTCAGGCTGAAAGAACTGAAGAAAAAAAATAATAACCCTCGAGATGCAATATTGAAAGATTTTATGGGCAAAATACTGAATGATGGAGGAAACATCAACAGAAGATGGAAGGAATACACAGACTCACTGTACCAAAAAGAATTGGT
>NW_006921785.1:3500370-3520583 GCF_000298275.1 Orycteropus afer afer
AGAAATACTAGGGGACAGAGCTCAGCAAACTGCAATTTAGGAAGGTCTCTAGGTGACTCTTCTACACACGAAAGCTTGAGAGTCACTAATCTAGAAGCCCAACAAGGTGCTGCAGAAGAAACACATAAACCTTCTACCTGTAAATCCTTTAGCAGCCAATCCCTGAGCCTCCAAAAGAGGAGACTTGGGTACATGGAAATCTGTTGGAGCCTCCAAGGCCTTATACTCATAGATGATTCTGGAAAAGGCAGGCAGAAGAGGCTAGATGCAGCCCTGTATGCAGACCCACTAGTCTTGAGTCTAGACCACAGCAGAGGTGGGGACAAGGAAGCTCAGCTGGTGTGTGATACTGAAGTAATAAATAGGGAGACTGTACCCTGAAGAAGGAAAGTGGGCTGCAGGTGACATCGGAGTCTAGATTTCCAGGCAGCTGACCCAGATCACAGGAGCCATTGTGAGAGGGAGGCAGAGGTAGGAGACCAGAAGGTCATTACACATTTCTGATAATATAAGCGTTCTCCTAATGACTTACATATTTCACATTTATCCGTATAAAGTTATCTCTACAGCTTCTGGGGACAAATCGCTAACCTTAGAGACATTGGAAGGAACTGATGCATTCTCAGGTGTCAGTTGACCTGCAAAGTCAAGACTATTCAAACGAGTCCCACCAGAGTCACTAATTACATCAAACTAGTCCAAGGAGGCTGAGATCATCCACTTCTGAAACAAATGTGTGGTGAATAATAAATCCTACTCCACATAACTGTGTGCTGTGGAAATCTCCGCTTCCCTTCTTTGGTCATTTCAGACCCCAGCTGCCAGCACAGCCCTTCTCTATATCATCCCCCTTCACCCGGGGCTAGGTTCACAAGTACCAGCCTCTTCTCTGTTTCTCAGGTCCAATATTCTATTGGAAAGACTCACAAACTCCAGGGAAAGGGCTATCTTTACTCTAGAAGAAAAAAATGATACAAATAGGGCAAGGTCCAGGAATGATCATCTCAGAGCTTCCATGTCCCCAGAGGACAAACTTATCCTCCTGATAGCAGATGTTTCCTCTCACCACCCAGGAAACTCCAATGAGTGTCTGTCTTCCAAGGCCTTTTATTGCCCTCACCACGTGGTCATCATAGATTACATCATGCCTCGTGAGGCTTAGTCAGAGTCAGGCTCCCAGGTGGTCCCTCTGGGTATGGCCAGCCCTGACTCACTGGCCTCAGGTATGGCCCAGCTCTCAGGAACTAGGACCAAAGGCCAAATTGTTTACTTCAAGGGAGTTCCACACCTCTCATGACCCTTGGTCAGTCTATCACTTGACAGAATCCTATGACCTTTTCTACTTGATGTTATAGTTGTGTGTAAAAATGTCATATTTCCCTACTAGGGTGACCTCTCACTTTTCATCAAGATGACTGGAACCTTATTGTATTCCATAATGATTGCCCACTGTAGCTTGTAGTCATAAGAATGTGGTGAGGCTCTGCAAAGAGATAAATGTCCAATTCCATGTGTCACTTGGTGGTAGCCACAACCCTTGTAGTGAAAAGGATAATCTGTCATCTCCATTCCACTGATGAGGAAACTGAGGCTCAGAAAAGTTAGAATAACTTCCTAAATCTCACAGGTATAAAGGTCATGAATGGAATGCCAAGTCTTCTGGTTGAAATTTCCTTTCACTGCAACTATCTTGCTAAGATTAAGTCTCAGAAACTTGGCTTTTAACATCCTTCTAGAAGTTTCTTCTCAGCGCTTTGAATATCTGTAGCACTTTTCCCTCTTGTTATCTGACTAATATTTACTCCTGAGCGTTTACCATATGGGAGCTCTGGTAGCATAGTACAAACCCACCAGTTCAAACCCACCAGCCACTCCTCGGAAGGAAGATGGGGCAATCTACTTCCATAGTGATATTGTTGTTATGTGCCGTCGAGTAGGCCCCGACTCATAGCGACCCCTCCTTGGGTTTCCAAGGCGGTATCACTACGGAAGTAGATTGCCCAACCTTCCTTCTGAGGAGTGGCTGGTGGGTTTGAACCGCCAGCCTTCTGGTTAGCGGTCAAGCGCCTTAGGCACTATGCTACCAGAGCTCCTACTGCCTCAGAAACCCAAGGAGGGGTCAATATGAGTTGGGTCTGACTCCACAGCATATAACAACAACAACAATAGCTTCCTTTGTCTTCTTGTTTCCTTATTGGATACTCAGGTCCTTCGGCACTTGACACATACTGTTTTACGTTCTGAGGGCTTGTCCTTCCAGATAAATAGTAAGTGGCTCAAAGTTCAGTATCTCCCATGTCTTATGCTTTACTACATCTCCCACAGCACTCAGCTCAGTGAGGAATATATGGTAGATAAACCAAACCAAACCAAACTCGTTGTTGTCAAGTCGGATCTGACTCATAGCGACGCCTCATGGGGTTTCTGAGGCAGTATCTCTACGGAAGTAGATTGCCCCATCTTTCTTCAGAGGAGTGGCTGGTGGGTTTGAACCGCCAACCTTCTGGTTTAGCGGTCAAATGCCTTAGCCACTACGCTAACAGAGCTCCCAAAGGAAGCTATGGACTCGGGTAATCAAGAAAGGAAGGAAAAGAAATGGACTCACATTTAGTGGATGCCTGCTGTATCACACTTTTTACACATAATTGATTCAATCCTCTAGATGCTATCAGAGTCCTGCCATGGGCCCTGGAACTTATGTTTCAGTGTGCTCCACAGAACTTCCACAGCCAGTCTCTGCATTGCTGGGCCTGAGAGCTTTTCCAGAACTGGGGTAGTGCTAGTGAGCTAAGAAACTGACACCCTTTGAGAAATTGACACCCTCTAGAGAATAATCTTCAACCAATGACCAAGAAGAGTTGGTGTTTAAATACCCCCCAACTCCCACACCCCTGAGGGAAGATGATTTTTGAGGCATGTGTTTTACCCCTGTTTATGAGTTTCTCCCATGAGATTAAGCTAAAGTTGCCTACAGTGGTAATGAGTTCTTTAGTGGACACCTTCCTTTCCCTATGTCACTATTCACTCCTCTACCTGTGTTCTCTCCCCTCAAATAAACCATTTGCACTCATATCCTTGTCTTAGGGTCTGCTTATAGCAGAAGCCAAACCAAGATATGCTCACAATTTACTTGCAATAGATTAAAATTGCACCATTTAACTAATGAGAAAACTAAGACTCAGAGAGATTAAATAACTTGCCTGAAGTCACACAGTGCACAGGTGGTAGAGCTTAGGGCTAAACCCACATCTCTCTAAGTTCATGCCTGTCCTGTTAGCATACTGATAGAATTACATAGATAAGCATGTCGCTTAATTGCAGAGACACTGCTCATCCCAGTCACAACCTCACTCCATTCAGGAAACTAGAAACTTTCCCCAATCAGGGCTTAAAACCAGACTAATAATTTGGTCTCACTCAGTTCTTATTGACTCCTATTTGTTTTAAAATGTCTTAGTCCAAGCTCCCCCTGTGACAAAAGAACAGGAATGATGTAAATGGGGAAGAAAACAGCACAACCATGTAGTAATCCTGTAGTCCACATGTGAGGGGAGGAACGAACCATTAAATAGAACGATACCATTTTTGGTACATGAAATTACTGAGACAATGTTATCTGTACATTGTTTATCCAGACCCATAGAAAATGGCACTTCCAGCCACACATCCAACCTGTGCTAATTATTGCATATCATTTCAATTAAGGTAGCATGCAAGCATTGTGCTGGGATAAATACAGTGAGTGGCTGAATGTGGAATTTTACTGACAACCAAAACCATAGCTGGGAAGCTTGAAAGCTTTGCCTCGGCTGAGGGAGCTGTCAGTGAATGCAGGTGAAGTTTTGGCTCAATTAATAAGTAGCTTGATCCAAGTTTTGAGCAAAATAGGATTATTATGACAGGAGCAAATGGATGGGGTGAATGGTATTTCATCAGCCTACACTTATTGAAAGTCTAAGTTTCTTCTACTTAAGTCTAGTGTTCCAGTTATCTTATGCTGCAGAACAAACCACTCCAAAATTTAGTGGATTAAAACAACAACCATTTTATTATATCTCATGATTTCATAGGTGAGGAATTCAGGCAGGGCTTGGCTGGGTGATTCTGCTCTACGTGGCATCAACTAAGGTTATTCAGAGGTATTCAGCTGGTTAGAAGGGTTTCAGAAGGTTCCGTTCACATGTCAGGCACTTTGGTGGGCATGGGTGGAAGGCTGGGCTCAGCTGGATCTCTTGACCAGAGAATCTATGCATGGCTTCTCCAGTTTAGTGACCTCAGGGTAGTTGGACTTCTTATATAGTGGTTTAATATTTCAAGAACAAGTCTCCAGTGAACAAGGTAGAAGCTATATGGCTTTTTTATGATTTAATCTTACAAGTCACATAGGGTCATTTCTGCCATACTACTTGTTAAAGCAAGCTTATGACTACAAGCCCACCCAGATTCAAGGGGAAGAGACTTAGCTCCAAACACTCAATGATAGAAACAAGTTGCTACTGGGATGACTTCAACTCATGGTGACCCCATGTGTTGTAGAGTAGATCTGCTCCATAGGGTTTTCTTGGCTGTAATCTTTATGAAAGCAGATTGCCAGGCCTTTCTTTTGCAACACTGCTGACTAGATTTGAACTGCCAGCCTTTTATTTAGTAGCCAAGCGCAAACTGTTTGAACTACCCAGAGGCAAATGGTTTGTTGTTGTTGTTATTTGTCATCGAGTCGGCCCCGACTCATAGCGACCCCTCCTTGGGTTTCCGAGGCAGTATCACTACAGAAGTAGGAATGCCCAACCTTCCTTCAGAGGAGTGGCTGGTGGGTTTGAACCGTCAGCCTTCTGGTTAGCACTCAAGTGCCTTAGGCACTATGCTACCAGAGCTCCTAATGGTAGGAGTGCATAAAATTGCAACATCTGGTTTGGGTCAGAAGCAAAGAATGGAAGTCAGAACCTGAACATTTTCTCTGAATCTGAGACTATAGCTACAATTGCTTTGTCAGGTGTTTTGTGACCTAGGGAGTGGACAGAAAGGGAACTGTGAACCGAGTGATCTGGTTTGGCTAAAATCCAATCATGACTTTCACTGACAATCAAAACCAACTCCACAGTGGACCCAGGAGAAATGAGCTCACAGGGATCCCAAGCTACCAAAGCTGTGCCTCCCTGCTCTAGGGACAGCGCTCCCTGCTTCCAGCTTTGTTTGACGTGCTGACAGCTGTACACTCAGCACTGGCAGTCATGACTAAAGCAGCTGAGTGAAGAGGTTCCCCTACTCTAGGGTACTGGTCCCTTGGAACTTAGAAAATGGAAGGAGGCCAGTATGGAAGAGTTTGACTGATTCAAGCGTCCTAGCAGAGTGCAAATCCAGCAGGGATTGGGAGCCTGAGAATTAGTGCTTATTATTGCTAAACATATCAAAGATCTATAGCTGAGGTTAGGCTCCGTGGGGCACTCTCATTGAAGGCTCCTTCTGCCAAGGCAAAGCAACTCTGTGGACTTTAATCCTGATGTCATTGTCAATCACTGAGAAGAGGAGAATGGTCACTGTCTCTTACACATCTATGGATCAGTGCCTGGCATGGATATGTCCTCAAAAAAAGGTCAACAGAGTCAATAAACTCATTGATTCAATTAAGTATGGCTTACACATAATATGTGTGCTCTATTTTTGTCATTTACTGTATGAAGACACCTAGAAATGGACCAAGATGGGGGATTGGTGATGAAAGGAAAGAAGAAGAAAGGATCTGATGCTGGGGGACACAACTTTGTGGCCTTGAATTATAGTCCAGCCTAATGGCTGGAAGTGGTCTGACCTTATAGTGAGCCCCTTGGCCATGAGGTCTTTATTCAAAATGAATTTGAAAACTTTATATGGTACTAATTGGGCTCATTATTTCCCTCCAAACATGCATAGAATTAATAAATGTATGCATGGATGGATGAAATTAACCTTTATTAGGAACTTACTACACAGCTGACATGTCCCAGGCACTTTGATATACACTAATTCATCAGTCCTTACAATAACACCAAGGATTAGGTGTATTTATTCTCATTTTACCATGGAAGAAGCTCAGAATGAAATGAAATGAAAACCCAGATTTCTCTATCTCCACATCCTCTTTTTATTGTCACTCAACCTCTGAGGTGATCTACAAACATCACCTGCTCCATCACATGGGCTAGAAATGTGGAAGTCTCTCTCACCTCTGTGTCAGTCAGCAGACAAGTCCCATTGGTTGTTCATCTCTAGTGTTCTCCCATCACTCACCCCCATTTCCAGCTCCTCTGTCATTGTCTTCATCCTTTGTCACCTGGACTACTATGCCAGCCTCCCAACCAGTCCTTCTGTCTTAACTTCCTCCAGTACACTCTCCACACCATAAAAAGAGAAAGCTTTCTGAAACACAGATCTGATCAAATAAATCTTTTTCCCATACTGTCTCAAGTACTCCCCACAACTTACAGAATAAGCTATAAATCCTCGAGCCGATATTGAGGCTTTCCACACTCTCCTCTCAATCAACATTTCCCGTGTCATCTACTGCTGTTTCCCTTCAGCACTATTCTACAAACTGGAGTCAGTAAAACATTGAGCATTGTCCTGAAGGTGGAGGGTAGTTTATATAATAATTTGTGGTGCAATTAATTACTTAATATGGCTCTTCTAGGCATGGTCTTTCTGACTTCCACCAGATGACTGGGTGGGACAATACAAATACAAGGTGCTTATGCCCCACCAAGAGGATTAGATAGCTTGTTAATAGGGTAAATAATGTAAATAAAGTACATGGCATCCTTGTGTGTGAGAGACCATGCAAATAAGGTGGATGGAACCCTAACAGGGGGATTGGTCAGTTTTGCCACCCCATTAGGCTCAAAATGAGCCATCCCAGAGGTGGAAAGGGGAGCAGCTCAGTACCATCAAGAAAGAAGAGCCGAGAGTGTAGCGTATCCTTGGATCTGAGATCCCTGTTCTGGGACAACAGCAGAAAGACAGAAGAAACATGGTGGCAAAGAAATCACAGCAGCAGAGGCAACAGAACCAAAAGGCTGGGATGAGAGAGAATAGCAGGTTTTCTAACCCATGGAGCAAGAAAGCTGAATGCCTTTGGGCAGGAGGCTTGCTGTTGGAGTGGGGCCCCTCTTTGGGTGCCTATCAGCAAAGGTAAAAGAGCTCTGTAACACTGGCCCAAGTGGGGCAAAGACCAAGGCCAGAAAGAAGCATGCCTATGACATGGCAGGGAAGCTGTTCTGATTGAAGACCTGTCTCCTGTATTGTTTCTGATCTGAATTATAGCCTGTTACTTCACTATTAAACCCCATAATACTGAGTGTTGTCTGTGAGTTCTGGCCATTGCAACAAATTATCGAACCCAGCAGAGAAGCAGAGAGTCCAGTGGAAAGGCCAGTTGGTGTCAGAATTGATAAAAAGTTTGGAGGGTGGTGACATACCTGACTTCTGCCTCATAGGAATTGTTGATGTTGTTGTAGATTCTCCGTCCCCCTTGTGAAATGAGAGGCAGTCAGGCTACATCACCCCCATGACCATTTTGCTTAAGTTTACAATTTTCTATCTTTGTTTCAGTGGTAATCTAAAGGAAAATGTAAAATAACATGTGTGTGTGTATGTGTATCACCCAACTTCTACTCAATCCTGCCTCATTGTTTTAGTGTCTATTATTTACATTTGTGCTTGTAATCTCTCGTGTCAATTAAAGAGCTAAAGTATGGTCTTCTGGTGGAACCCAAGAGACTTATGGCCCTTAGTCACCCTTCAGCCCTGGAAGTGAACTCACTCCTGTGGCTGAACTTTCAGCCAAATAACAGATAGGCCTATGAGGTGAACAATAACACCAAAGAAGTAGGTACTCCTTAGAACAAGCAAATATAAGAGATCAAAAGGCAGCATTCGCCCAAGGATAAAGCTCAGAAAATAGGAAGGGATAGAAAAGAAGGACAAAGGGGAATGGTAACAACAGGAAGGAAGTGTGAAGAGTGCTGTTTCATTGTGGGGATTGCAATCAATGTCACAAAACAAAATAAGTATGAACTATTGAATGGAAAATGAATTTACTCTGCCAACTTTCACCCCAATCACAATAAAAAGTAAATAATAAAGTGATGGTTTTAACTTTTAATGCACTTTCTCAAACGGGTCACAGAACCTCTCAGGGTCCAGGGATGTTTGAATATGGGCTGTGAAGTTCTTCCCTGCCCTGCAGTTGGTTGGTACTTGTACATGGATCAGATCACAAATTCCATTTTACCCTCATTCCTGCTTCAACACCTGCACTAAGTTTGCCTCTTTTAGTTAGAATGCCTTTCTACATCCTCCACATTCAGCTCCTGCCCACCACACTGCCCCTCTCCCTTAGCTTCATCCTGCAATCACTAGCAATTGCTCTCTCCCTCTGTAGAGCTCCATATTCTCCAGGCCACAGTTGGTGCTGTAGGTCCTTTTACTGCTAGGAAAACCTATGCTCAGAGAAGGGACGTAACAAACCAGGTCTAAAACCCAGACTTCCTAGCCCTTTGTATTGTGCTCTTTTCACTTTTTGTGACATATTGATCACACTGCTTCAAGTCTTCTCATCCATTTTTGCATTGAGTTCCTGGAATGGCTGCATGCAGAGTGGGCCCTTAGCTTCCCACAGAACCAAAGAGCTACAGTCATGACCTGACATGTTCATATGTCTGAAGCACAGTAAATATCTCATGGGATCTGGATGCTGGAGGCATTTTATATTTCTGCATTTGGGCAATGCAGACTGCTCCACTTCATGCCAGTCTGTTCCAATTCACTCCAGAGAAGTCTAAAATTATACGCTGATATATTGAACTTACTCTAATGTTACAAGCAATTTTTAAATGTTTCTGCAAACCAGAATATTGTATAGAGGCAATATAGCAGCTATCTCAGTGCTCTGCACTGAGTAATGTTCAATAAACATGAGCTAAATGAATGGATGCCCCATATGCAGGAACCAGACACCTGAGGGTCAATCCAACTATTCAATTAACTGGGCATGAGGCTTTGAAAAAATCATTTACCCTAACTGAGCCTCTGTTCATCTGTAAAATGAGTAATTTGAACTAAAATATCTTCTCTAGGATAAATCCTCTGCAGCTCTGAAATTCTATAATTTCATGAAAATACTAAATCCATTTATGCTATTAGAATCAAAGGAAATGAAAGGTACAATCTAGTATTTATTAACTGTTCTAACAATTGGCATCATTATAGATGCTTTCAGATCCATTATATATTTTAATGATCTTAACTAATTGTTGGAGCTCTGGTAGCATAGTGGCTAAGACACTTGCCTGCTAACCAGAAGGCTGGCGGTTCAAACCCACCAGCCACTCCTCGGAAGGAAGGTTGGGCAATCCTACTTCCGTAGTGATACTGCCTTGGAAACCCAAGGAGGGGTCGCTATGAGTCGGGGCCGACTCGACGGCACATAACAACAACAACAATTGGCATCATTATAGATGCTTTCAGATCCATTATATATTTTAATGATCTTAACTAATTGTTGAGGAAAATTCTGATGTGTTTGTCTTCACACTTGGGCAAATGGAAGCTTATTAGCTCAAGACAACTTCCACTTCCAGCCACCACAGAAAACAACTGCTTGCACACCATGAAAACATGACAGTGCAAAGCTGTATCCTTGAGAGAATGGATCAATGAGGTGAGCCCAAAATTAACCCTGGATTTAAACCTGGAGGAAATTTCCAGACCATGGAAACAGCTTCACTAAGCTGAAGAACAGAGATCTGAATGTGGGGAGGTTGAGGTGGCTGGAAATTCAGGATCACAAGTCTAGAAAGGAGGAAGTTACTCAGTAAAAGATCATCAGAAATTTGCTGAGATATCCACTTCAGTATTTTCTGAGGTTTTTGGGTTTTTTTTTTTTGTTGTTTTTTGTTTTTTACCTTTTCTGACTCTTTCGTATTACGCTCTTTCCATTACTTCTGCTCACCATTCTCTCTGTATTTGTGGCAACTGACAGAATTTTACCATAGTAACTGCAGCATACTTTTCTTATACTTCCAGTCTGCGTTTCAGTTAGGCTCTGTCAGAAGTCTGCAGAGGTAGACACAGATCTGAGGCCTGTGAAGGCCAATTTGGGGCCAGGAACCAGCACTGACCATCCTCATGATCAAAATTTCAACAATACTACAGCAGAATCTCTTTACCACCACTCCCCACACACTCACTATGGCACTTACATTGGAATTTCCCCATGGCCTGTCCTAGATCTAGTCACTGATCAGAGGAACTCTGCCTTCACGAGCTGTGGCTTAAGAGAGCATAGAAATCAGTATGTGAACAGCGACAGTGGAGAACAGGCCTCAGTTTCAGCCCTGAGCTGACCCAGAAGCAAAGAATAGAGGGAACACAGAAGTCCCCTCAGACTGCTGTCAGCCTGCTAATAGGTGCAAGCACCACCACCACCCATCCTGCTCTTCTCCATTGCTAGGGGTATGTTGTTCATATGTGTGCTACCTACAAATGTTTGTGAGAAAATGATTCAAGGAGCATAGACACAGGCTTACCTCCCAGGCTGGGGGTGCAGTTTTCCTCCCTGCAATTTACTACACAGTTGTTACCAAAGCAAATATCAAAGCCCTGCAATTTGCTAATTACAGACGGGATCCTGGGCTTGTGGATCCAATTAACCACTTGTTCCTCATTTTCTGTGTGTGACCGGCCAACTGCACCCACAATTACCCACTTGTCTTTTAACTGCCCTGTGAGTTGGCTGACTCACCTCTAATTCACTCCCACTATCACCTCCAGACGGCCTTTGGTGTCTTTTTCCTTTCCAGGTTCCCCCCACTCACTTGTTATCTCTCTTTCATCACAGGCCAGTGTCTGGTCTCCTAGGTTAGGGTTCCTACCAGATTTCCTAGTCTTGCTCCTGGCCTGGGCTTAGAGCCTGTCAGTCAGGAAGTAGCTCCTGTTAGCCTAGGCATCTCGCCTAGCTCCCCCAAGGAAGTCAGGAAGTTGTGGTCACATTCAGTCTCTGCTTCCAGACAGTCTCCACAGAAGGCGTAAGGAAAATTACAGCTTCTCTGGAACCAGAGCACTGCCAAAGCTCCTGCTCACACCCACCATCAATGCCTCCCAGCTTCTTATCTCAGCTCAGGCCAGAGCTGGATCCAGGGAGATTTACCACCAGTCATGGGAAAAGAAGTCCTACTAGCTGCCAACATTAGCTCTCCATAGACAAACAAATTGAAGAAGGAGAAAACTTCTTATGAATTTCTGCTTCATTAAACAGGCTAGCTGGCAAGAAAAGAATTTCCAACAAAATTTTAGATAGTTTACTAGGTCAATGGTTCCTACCTGTATTGACTCACAGACACCTTAGAAAATCTGATGAAAGTTCTGGACCTTCTCCACCAAGAAATGTTCATAATCATTCAACAGTTGGTCATCATTGAGAAGTGAAATGTGAGCAAAGAACTGAAGAAAGGAAAAGTGTTAGCCATGTGGATATCAGTGTATCAGCCAGAGGGAACAGCTTGAAGGTGGCGCTGTGGCTGGCTTGTTTGAGGAAAAGTGAGAAGAGCTGTGTGGCTAGCTAGAGTAGAGAGTGAGGAGGTCTGAAAGCCAATGGGGGAAGGAGATGGACATCATGTAAGGCCTTGTAGGGCGTATGGACTTTGACTTTTACTCTGAGTTAAAACAGGGTCCATTTAGTGGGCTCTGAATAAAGGGCTGACATGATCTGATTTCGACTTTAAAACAAACTCTGTGGTTGCTGTGGGGAGCAAACAGTCCAAGTTAGACACAATGGTGGCTTCAGCCAGAGTGGTATCATGGAGACCGAGAAAAGTGAGTCTAGATAAATGTTTTAAGTGGAGTCAAAAGAACTTCCTGAATGGATGTGAAGGGCCCCTTATCAAATCAGTAAGGAAAGTGATGACCACCAGGCAAGAAGGCGGAAGGACTGGAGCAAGTGGAGAGGGGGAGCCTTAGCTGTATCTATAAATTTCATTTCCTTTTAAAAACATATATATTGCTGTTGTGTGCCATCAGCTCCATTTTGGCTCACAGTGATCCTTTAGCACAAAGTAGAACTGTCCCATAGGGTTTCCAAGGCTGTAATTTTTATGAATGCAGACTGCCACATCTGTCTCCTGCAGAGCCATTGGTGAGTTCAAACCACCAACTTTTTGGTTAGCAGCCCAAAGCACTGGGGTCCCTTTAAAAATGTATAAGAAATATTTAAAGCAATTATGATAAAATAGGAGCTCTGGTAGCATAGTGGCTAAGGCACTTGACTGCTAACCAGAAGGTTGGTGGTTCAAACCCACCAGCCACTCCTCAGAAGGAAGATGGGGCAATCTACTTCCGCAGTGATACTGCCTCAGAAACCCAAGGAGGGGTCGCTATGAGTTGGGTCCGACTCGATGGCACATAACAATAACAACAACATGGTAAAATACTCACATGTGGTAATCTGAGTGGTGGTAAAATACTCACATGTAGTAATCTGAGTGGTGGATGTATGGGTGTCTATTATCATTTTTTCTGAGGTATATATATCTCACGATGGCAAATCACAACAACAACTATATATATATATATATATATATATATATATATATATATATATATATATATATGGAAGGAAGACTGGGCAATCTACTTCTGTAAAGATTTACAGTGTCAGAAACCCAAAGGGGGTTGCTGTGAGCTGGAATTGACTTGATGGCAGTGAGTTGTTTTTTTTCTTTTAATATATATATCGTAATTTTAAAAAAAAAACTGCTCACTTTAGTATTCAGAAGCCTTTCCACTTGCTTTGTCAATGTGGTGATGAGAAGGCATCAAAAGAAACTTCATTAGTAGGAGCGCTCTGGTAGCATAGTGCCTAAGGCATTTGCCTCCTAATCAGAAGGCTGGTAGTTCAAACCCACCAGCCATTCCTTGGAAGGAAGATTGGGCAATCTACTTATGTAGTGATATTGCCTCAGAAACCCAAGGAGGGGTCACTATGAGTCAAGTCCAACTCAACGGCAGTGTGTTTGGTTTTTTGGTTTTAGTAATGCCAGCTGTAACATCTGGCTGGGTGCTGGGCAGTGGAAATACTTCACTTCTCTACCTTACTTCCCTTCCTTTCATGAGCTCAGTGCACAAGGTGAGATACATCAAGAACGAACACAAAAAGCACACTGTACCAAACACAGAGCTCAGAGGAGGAAGGGAGTGATGATAACTGGAAGACTTTGCCTCATGGCAATGATAACTCTGAAGCAGAGTCCAGGAGAATGGGCAGGCTGGGACTTGCTGAGAGAAGAGAAGGTTGTTGCAGTGGGAGGCTACAGCATGAACAGAGGCAGAGTGGGGAGTTAGTGTAGGGCCCAAGCACGTACTCTACAAAGGCCCTTTTTAAGGAGAGTAGGCAGGCAAGTTCTTTGCCCCAGGTATTGGGCAGAAGATACTTTCAGAGCCTGCAGCCACATCAGTGGAGTCTAGGGGGCCCAGGTGTGGAAAACCATGGTTCCAAGACGGCAGCAAGCAGAACTGGTGCACTCTTGCAGATAACCCAGACTTGGAGGCCCCAGGGATTAAGGGTACCGAGGGTAGGCAGGACCTCCCTGCTGGCCTGGGGGGAACTTCCTCTGGAGCAAGAGGGCCAGGAGGCTTCCAGCCAGCTCTCCCTCAGTCACCTTCAGGCCCTGGCCCCTGGACAACAAATTCCTCACAATCTTCAGACCAGTTTCTGAGCCTGGGGGAAGGTCCTCAGCTGCCCATATGTTACAGAAACTTGCCATGTCACAGTTCTGATTAGGTGCCAGGAGGACTATTTCCCAGGCCACGGCTTTAACAAGACCATGCTTCCTAATGACTGGTTTTCCCCTAATTAAATAAAAAGGGGGAAGAGAAACCAGTGATTACTCCACTTTATAATACCACCTTCCATTTATGTGCGTCTCTCTGCAGAGGAGCTCAAAGTACTTTGTATATTATTGTATATTTTTCCTCATAACATCCTGAGATTCCTAGGGGTGGCTATTACCATACCATTTTACAGTTGGGAAAGGGGCTGAGGTTAAGTAAAGCATCCAAACTCCCTCACTGGCCATGGTCAGTATTTTGAAGCTCTTGCAAGAAACCTCCACATTTTTGGGAATAAAGTTGTTCCCTGAGAGATAAACTAGGCTAAAGCAATGCATAAAGCATCATAATTAAACAAAATAAAATAAAATAAAAGTGATTATAAAGAAAAAAAAAGAATCATTTACTGCAAACTTTACAATAGTAATTAACACGGTTTATTTCTCACAGCAATCCTTATGAAACAGATAGTATAACACCAATCTCCCATATGAAAACAGTAAGATTCAGGTAAAGTAGCCTGTCTAAAGTTGCATAATAATAATAGTAGTAGTAGTAGTAGTAGCTATAGTATTAGTAGTAAAAGCAAAAGCTAAAATTGATTGAGCGCATACTATGTTTCAGATAGTTTATACTTATTAATTCATTTGATTTTTTTTACCACAACCCTGTGAAGTATTTATTAGTATTATCACTATTTGGCTGATGGCAAAAAATTAAGTACAAATAAGTTAAATAACTTGCCCAAAGTGACACAGCAAGTAATTGGCAAAGCTGTTATAGGATCCCACAAATGTTACACATGTTCCACCACACCGGGCTGCCTCTCTCAGTTTATACAGCTAAAGGAATACAGTTCTCTGAGAATTGGACTGTAAATGGGTCACTGAGAAGGCCTGGGAACACCCAAGTACAGTCAAGGTGACCAGGTATTGCCCCAGGACTGCTCTGTGCCTAATCGCTGCCGTATCTATGCAGGCATTAGAGGTGCACTTGCTGTACTCCTGCTATGTGCCAGGGCCCTTGCTGTGTGACCAAGTTCTGGGAGAGGGGTCATGGGGGAAAGGCTCTGAAAGCAAATGTACTGGGTATCTTGTGTTGCTATAAAACAGTTTTGTAGGGGTGGTTAGTCCCTGGGTGGTACACATGGTTAATGAGCTCAGCTGCTAACTGGAAGGCTGAAGGTTTGTCTACTCAGAGGTGCCTCAGAAGAAAGTGTGGGTGATCTGCTATCAAAAAATCAGCCATTGAAAACCCTATGGAGCACAGTTATGCTCTGGCACACACCGGGTGACTCTTGGGTTGACACCATGGCGACTTGTTTTTTTGCTTTGTTTTGTTTTGTTTTGTTTTGTTTTGTTTTTCTGTAGGGATTGCTAGCACAAAGGCAGTGGAAATTAAAAGTAAGAATTAACTTAGAGACACATTCAAGCCAGTGGGAAGTAAATTTGCTGTGATGCGTGTATAGAGGTTGTTACTGTGTGCCATCAATTTCAACTCAGGGTGACCATATAGAACAGAGTACGACTAACCCATAGGGTTTCTAGGCTGTAATCTTTAATGGGAGTGGATCAACAGGTCTTTTCTCCTGCAGAGCTGGTGAGTTCGAACTGCTGACCTTTCCTTAGCATCTGTGCTTAACCGTTTTGTCACCAGGAGCTAACCTTGTGTATTGCAAAGGTTGGGGGAAAGGGGTACCCAGGCATCTGGCTCTTGTACATCCCAGAGAAATAAGTTTCCATCCTTAGAACCTTGGCTTTCACTACCCTCTCCCCAAAAGCACTTTCTAACCACTCATTCCACACCTCATACTTCCTTACCACGAAGGGGATGTCCTAGATGGGGACGCAAATCCGGACCATTGACAGTCTATAACCAACCTTGTCCACCAATAAATTGGCCTGCCAGAATCAGGCTTCAGAGCTGGAGTCCTCCAAGTGCCTTAGGGGGTTTGTGTGTGTGTGTGTGTGTGTGTGTGTGTGTGTTGTTTTGTTTTGATTGTTAAGTAACACTAAACTTCTTCTGAGAGCTTCAACAGCGGCTCGTAATGAGAAAATTCTGATCAGTTTTGGGAAGAGAGGATGAATATTGTAAAGGCTTAAATTTTCAGTATATAACATCTGCAGAAAACGAAAAAAAGAAAGAAAAATAAATAAAGGACAGAGACCAACCTCATGAACAATGATACACCACGTTTCCTCTCTCTAACTTCAGTGGATACAACATGTGTTATGTTTTCTCCCCAGCTCCCACCCTTTGCCATCAACTGGAGCTTCCACTGCAGATGTTCAGAACCTTCAGAAATGTAAAACTAGGGAAGCAAAAGCCTGTGCGAGTTCCCAGAGTTTCTCAGGCACGCGGCATCTCTCCCCAACGGCAGCGCCTTAAATACCAGAGGACTTGCCAAACATGGAACTGTTTTGTTGGGAGCTCGGGTTTCTCCCGCCGAGAGGCTGAGCCGGTGGCGGTGGCGCAGCTGCTCAGAGGTCACGCCCGAGACACGTCCGCACAAGCCCGGGGCGGGGGTACAGTTGTGGGTCACTTTCTCCTGGGACCTGCGGTGTCTTGGTTCACATCTTCATTTCACAAACACCCAACCCAAGGAGGAGATTTTCTCTTCTAAGATTTCATTTTTACAAAACAGAAGGGATGTGACCAAAAAAAAAAAAGACCCTAAGTGAAAAGAAATGTTTCTTTAAAAACACTGATTTTGAGCTTTTTATTACTGTTTTGAGATTGAGTCTGTATTGAACCTGAGGTTCTTTTGCAAAGATGACTGAAAGAGTAAACCTAAATTGACCATAGGAGACTTGAAGCCATTCGTTTAACCTTAGGAATTAGTCCTCATTTTCTATTCAGTAAACTGCTAGCTGGCTGCATAAGATAAAAATAGAGGCATTGAGCAGTTGAACCACCTGTGTTTTCCTTGGATGGCTATTTTCTGTGGTGAACAAGAAAACACAGGTTGGAAATTCATTCATTCTTTCTTTCACAAGTACTTCAATTTGGGTTTGGGTTTTCAATCAATCGAAACCAAACACAACCTTTACAAGAATAAGATATTTCGTGTGAAGTTGCAAGATATCTTTTTATCCCCTCTGCAGCTATTTCTACATAAAGCCCAAGATTAAAAAAAAAAAGTCCGGTTAAAAATTCTAGTTATCATTTAATTTACTGAGCACATACTAGGGCGCATACTGCATACTTGACCTCTAGTCAGCTCATTTGTGGTGATAATGGGAAGCAGTTTTTCCAAATTTCAGTTTTGCAGATGAGATGGCAGGCTCAGAGAGAATAAGCAGCAGCTCCTAAGTGGCACAGCTTTTAGGTCTTTGCCAATCTGATCTGAGAGCTTAAAGCTGTGCTCTTTCTACCACCATAAACCATTTGCTGCGTTTGACTATTTCTAAGTAAATGGATGGTTCAAAAAAAACTCACTGCCTTCAAATCTATTGGGAATCATAGCGACCCCTCCTTGGGTTTCCGAGGCAGTTTCACTATGGAAGTAGAGTGCCCAATCTCCCTTCCAAGGAGTGGCTGGCCTTCTGGTTAGCAGTCAAATGCCTTAGGCACTATGCCACCAGAACTAACGGTTGCTTAGGAGCATAGAAATATTTTAAGAGTTTTTTTTAAGGGGGCCAGGCACACAGTGGAAGGCACTGATTTCTGGAACTCATGCTGCCTCTTTCCTGTCATATAGCCTTACTAACCCCTCTGGGTCTAAGTTTCTCCTCTCTATAAATTACACATTATACCTAAGGTCTTATCTAGCTCTGACATCTGAAGATTGATCCTAAAAATCTAAGACCTCAGGTATCCAAAAACCCACTGTCATCGAGTCGATTCCAACTCATTGGATATGGTGTAATATCAAACACCATTTTTCTGGTTCCCTGGTTCCATTGGTGGGAACCCTGGTTCCCTGGTTCCATTGACTCTGTAGGTCTCAATACTGGTTGCACATTAGAGTCTCCTGGAGGAGCACTTAAAAATACAGATGCTCGGGCCTCACGTTTAGACATGCTGATTTAATTGGCCTGAAGTGTGGCCCAGGCATCAGTATTTTTCCAAAAGTTCCCCAGGTGAATGTACAGTTGGGGTTGAATATTGATCTAACCTAGTAAAAGACTCCAATTTCATCCACTCAAGTTGTGCTTTTATAGATAAAATTGCTGTAACTAGAATTCCTTTTTATATAATCCAATAACACTAATGCTACCAGAGTCAGTCTCAAAACAGATGTGAGCTTTTATTTTATTTAATTGAGTGTTTTGTTTAAATAAGTTAAGGCCTCTCACCAAAGCTCAAACTCTGTAAGAACGTATGTCTGTGTTGTTGTTGTTGCTGCTGTTAATGTCATTGATGGTTACAGGGCCAGAGACAAAAGAATGCTGAGTAATCAGAAGGTTCTAGATGAATCCGATCCAATTAATAACTGACCTGGTGAAAGAAATCACATAAAATATTTATTTAGCCCAAACTTAATACCAATTCTGTGAAAATCACCTGTTTTAGCTGTGGCCTAAGAGACTGCCTGAGCTAGAGGCAGTGTAAGGTTGGAAGTCTGAATAAGAGGTCAGCCCACAGCCACTTGAATCCCCAAAGGACCACCTATTGAGTGAGGCAAACTTTCCAAGGCTCTCCATCTAAATGTTACCTAATGATATAAGTATCTGGGGAAAGTCCAAGCATTCTCACAAATTTTAAAAAGATTTTCAATTTCTTTATGGAAGGAAATGCTGATTTCTTATACAGAACAACCTAGAGGATTCATTTCATAAGAAGTTTCTGTCATATTTTAAGATTGTTCATTAAGCTTAAGCTTCTCTCTTACCATTTTGCATGAACCTGCAAGAACCACCACCATATACTAACTATACATGCACACACATTTCACTGAGGTCTTTTGTATATATTACATATGTTATTATTTATATTACAATATATATATATATATTATATTTAAATGGAAGCACCTAGCTTTACTCAGCCTCTGGTGACATAGTTAAGGTAGATGAAACACTATATTTGGTATTAGTTCAGGGTGTGGTCAGAAAATGATTTTTCCACATATCCTTGGTGGAACTGACATGTAGACAGGAACATCAGGCGATTCTGTGGACCTTTGGCCTTCACCAGTTACCTCTAAGCAATCTCAACAATACAAAATGGACACAAGATTCTACTTAATGTAAAAATGTGTGAAATCGCCTTACATGTTAAACTGCTGTGTTTCTCTTGGCAATGGAGAGATTAACATTTCTGTACAAGGAATGGTTTTGATCCTGCCTTACAGCTACAGTATTTACATTCCAAAAAAGTTCACCTGGATTAGTTAATATTCACATGAATATGCAGCCCAAGATCATGTTCTTAAATAATGTGATCATCCAAAGAATGAGAGGGAAACTAATCTTAGTAAACTAAAGATGAAAATCCCAGAAAGATGATAAATGCTCCCCAGGGTGAATTTCCATGATAAACTCGGGGTCAAAAGGAAAAAAATAAAAAAAATCATTTCAGGACTGAAACAAGGCAGGAACAAAGTGATTCAGCTTCCTTAACTGAGGAAAACATCTCGTCAACCCAAATATATAGTCCAGCATGGATCAAAGATAGGTTTGTGCTTTTAAAAAATAATTTTAAAAAAATACCATTCGAGATTAGAGAAAGGGACTTTGAAGTAACAAAGAAGTTGTCACTTCTTGTGTGACATACAAAAATAAGATCAGAAATGATGCTGTTGGGAAAGAGTCAATAGTAAGCCACCCAGGGACCCCCAAGTTTTCCAGAGCAGAAAAATGAAATTTTTGTTTAATCTCTCTAACGTATAATGATATGCAGTGTGAGTTTGGGAACAGAAGTAGTTTAGTAGAAAGTTGTTTCACTGCTGCCTAATCTAATAAGCATTTATTGAGCATATAGTGTGTACCAGGCACTAAGCTAAGCATAAAAATACCACCTCACTGGGCTCCCTTCCTCAAGAAGGCGAAGGTGCTTACAGGAAGGACCCATTGAGGTTTTAGAATAACCACAGTTTCACAGTTGA
Organism: Orycteropus afer afer; assembly: GCF_000298275.1. Classification (NCBI taxonomy): domain Eukaryota; kingdom Metazoa; phylum Chordata; class Mammalia; order Tubulidentata; family Orycteropodidae; genus Orycteropus; species Orycteropus afer. Next base: position 3,520,277 of record NW_006921785.1, read on the forward strand.
CATAATCCATCCAGTGGCTCACAACTGAAGGCTTGGGAGGCAGGGGGTAACTTGGACATTGTTGTTGTTGTTGTTGTTGTTAAGTGTCGTTGAGTCGTTTCCGGCTCATAGCGACCCCATGCACAGCAGAACGAAACAATGCCCGATCCCGCGCCAGCCCCACAATCCCTGCTATACTTGAGCCCATCATTGCAGCCACCATGTCAATCCATCTCTTTGAAGGCCTCCCCCTCTTTCGTTGGCCCTCCACCCTACCAAGCATGACATCCTTCTCCAGGGAATGGTCCCTTCTGGCAACATGACCAAA
>NW_006921785.1:3523433-3553489 GCF_000298275.1 Orycteropus afer afer
AGTCTGTCTCAGTCTATAAGCTGGGCTGTTACCTGTGCACCAGGTGCATCTCGCTGGGTTTTAACACCAGAGGCTCAGCCTCAAAACTCAAGTCTACATGTCACCACAGTAGGGCAAACCGACAGACAAGTTTGTCTTGCTGTTGGAGACCTCTCGTATCACCCCCAACTGGGTCCCTGGGGCTGACTGCTCCTCTGTCTGGCTTCCTGGCTTTTTATCCCTTCTCCTGCTCTTCCGCCCTGCTACTCTGGGCGGGCCTGAGTTGCCTCTCCTCACCTAATCCCTTCGGCTGACTGCTCTTCTCTCTGGCTTCCTGGCCTTTAATCCTCTTTCTCCTGCTCTTCCCGCTTGCTACTTTGGGTGTCCCTGAGTTGTCTCTCCTCACCTATAACCCTGGGGCTGACATTGAAATGCTTGAATTTTAGCCAGTTTTCATAACTAATGCTGGGAATTAGCCTGGTATGATTGTCATCAGTTCAAATGCAATCAAAGTTCCTTGATAGCCAGCCCTGGACAAGGACTCATGGGTGGTGCTCTGTAAGACGTAAAGGTGAACAAGACCCTACAGACCTCCAGAGGTTTCCAACAAAGTTTGCCTATTTAAAAATAAATAAATAACTTTAAGGGTATCTCATTGCACACAGCAAGCAGAAACTGCATGCTAATTGGTTCTTTCCAAGAGAAACTGGATGTTTTGGAAGAATAATGCATGAAAAGCACAATAGGTCAAGACACTGGGATGGCAACCTAGCTTTGCCAACCACTTAGTGAATGGCCTTCCTTTAGCACACTGGGCAAATTAGTGAATAGATATTAACTTCTGAACTTCTCTGTTTCTGACGCAGAGTATTTAACAGTTTGCAGTTTGCAGAGATGTTTTAGAAGTCATCAGTTTGTAACTTCACAGGCTTTTAGGGGGAAGCAAAGTACTGGTACATTTGAATTCAATACAGAATGCTGGTAAAAAGCCTAACTAACCACCTCTAGGGAGCTCTGAGGGAGCTCTGGTAGCATAGTGCCTGAGGCACTTGACTGCTAACCAGAAGGCTGGCAGTTCAAACCCACCAGCCACTCCTTGGAGGGAAGGTTGGGCAATCTACTTCCGTAATGATGCCACCTCAGAAACCCAAGGAGGGGTCGCTATGAGTCAGGTCCGACTCCATGGCACATAACAACAACAAAGGGAGCTGTGGTAGCATAGCGCCTAAGGCACTTGACTGCTAACAGAAGGTTGGGGGTTCAAACCCACCAGCCACTCCCCAGAAGGAAGGTTGGGCAATCTACTTCTGTAGTGATACTGCCTCGGAAACCCAAGGAGGGGTCACTGTGAGTCAGGTCTGACTGAACAGCACATAACAACAACGACAACCTCTAGACAAGAGTTGAAGCAGAAAGCATACTTGGAGGAAATGTTGCTCCATTGCTCACTGTCAGTGCTGAGTCCTTCAGCTACTCCATCAAGCCCTCTGCAACCATCCCAGCCTGGGTAGCTGTTATTATATCTAAATTCTGAGGCCCCTGGTCTGTACCCCTGTATCTCACACCCCAACCAGTATCACTTTAGACTGTTCTCTGATAAGGTCCAGGCTATAGATACAGTGTTCTTACTTAATCTGTGAGTCCCTGACACTGGATCAGATCTTGTTCCCCTTCTGCCTCCCCTTCTGCTCCTAGCACAAGGTTGTTGGCATGATATGGCCAAGTGTGGCCTGATAGAGGAAGCCGTAGAATTGGGCTGGAAGACCTAGGGCCTGGCCCGGTGTGACCACTAACTTGGAAAATTAACTTTTTTGATCTGTAGTTCAGTATCTCCAACTGTAAAGTGAAGAGGGTGGGATATCTGTGTTATAAGGCATTGTCCATCCCTAATACTATGATTATATGATTTCTAGCATATGTCTAATGTTCATTTTCTCATGGGCTTTCTCTGTTCTCATGTGCACACACACTTACACACACACACATTCTCCTTTCTTCTCCCTGCATTTATGAGTTAGCAGACACCAGCCCATCTGTAAAGTATGGATGGACAATGAGAAACACACAAACCTCAAATGACTGCCTTTTGCCTCTCCAAATGAATCCTCCTAAGACTGACATTTATTCTAACAATATTAACATGAAAGTGATCCCATCTCCCACCAAATACAAAACTGAGTACCATATTATCCATTTCTTCACAGTTTAAGTTCACGTACTGTCCCATATGATTTTCACAATAACCTCTCAATTTTACTGTTGGGCCCATTTCACAGAAGAGAGGCTCTGTCTCCACAGAAAACAGCTGCCTCTCCTTGAGGGGCCCCTGGCACTGATGCAGATCCTTCTGCTCTGAGTGGGAGGCAGGAAGGGAGTGGTTGGACTTCACAGTGGAGGAAGAGGAGCAAGCAAAAGATACCAGGAAAGTGGAACAGCGGGGAGGAGGGGTAGCTACATTCTTGATACTGGTAGAAAGTTCCCCAGTCTTAATCTGACCTCAGCTCCCAGTGATTTATACCTCTTGGGATTTAGAAACTGTGGGCTATTCTGATCTAACCTCTTCCACCCTCTCCTGTTCTTCCCCTTGCCTTTGAGTCATTCTGACTCATAGCAATCCTACAGGACAGAGTAGAACTGCTTTCATAGGGTTTCCAAGGCTGTAATTTTTATGGAAGCAAATTGCTAAATCTTTCTCCCACGGAGCGGCTGGTGGGTTTGAACTGCTGACCTTTCACTTAGCAGCTGAGTGCTTAACGAATGTACTATCAGGGCTCCTTCTGCCCTTTTAAAACAAAACCAAACTCACTGCCATCTAGTCAATTCCAACTCATAGTGACCCTTTTGGGCAGAGTAAAACTGCCCCATAGGGTTTCCAACGCTATAAATCTTTACAGAAGCAGACTGCCTCATCTTTCTACCACAGAGCATGTGGTGGGTTCAGTTAGCAGCCAAATGCTTTAAGCACTGTGCCACAAGAGCTCCTTTCTTCCAAAGGGAGAAAAAATAAAATTAAAAAAACCTCACTGCCATTGAGTTATTTCAAACTCATAGTGACCCCTTTGGGTTTCCAAGGTGGTAAATCTTTACTGAAGCAGAGTGCTCCATCATCCTTCTGTGTAGTGGCTGGTGAGTTTGAACCACCAACCTTCTGGTTAACAGTCAAATGCCTTAGCCTCCAGAGCTTCTTTCTCCCTTTCTTAGACTTCCCTAAAAAAAGAATGTTCATTGCAATCTCTCTCCAGCTGTTTGATCTTTTTTAAATGTCTCTCACTTGTCCAGGGCATGTGCTCCAACCAAAAAATAGACCTTGGGCATTCCGGATGCAAGAGAGTATTAAATGGCAAAAGTCAGCTTCATGCCAGGGGTGGGGGTAGCCTCTAGATACCTATGATGACCAGATGTCCTGGATTTGCTGGGATGGTCCTAATTTAAAACATTCTAGCCTCTTGTCCCCATAAGTGCGTTCACACTTGTTAGACCATGTGTCCCTATTTGAGGTTTGGAAAATATAGTTACCACGTGGATACCCGATATCCAAGTGTCAAACAGACCCAATGTCAATATCTTGAGGTGGAAAGAGCGTGGATATTGGAGCCATATGGATCTTAGATCAAGCAGCTCGCCACTTACTATCTGTATGGATTTGGTAGTTTTCAATCTTTCTGAACCTCAGTTTCTTCATTAAGAAAGTGGTTAGTTTCCTTGTAAGTCAGGCCTATGGCTTTTGACTTGTCAGAAAACCCACTAGTCACAGATACTTAATATTTTCCAGGCGTTTCTATCATTCTGTGTGTACTGTCATATTGTTTGGTGTTCCTGTCAGATTTTGATCAAATCTAGTGTGTTACTATTTAAAGCATTAACTAAAATGCATGGTTCAGGGTACCATCTTAAACAGCTAAGACAACAGCATCTAAAATATCCAAATAGAAATAAAATTACCTTCTTTCTTCCTGACCATTCATTCCAAATCCTCCGCATTCTTCCAGACTCAATTCAAATCCAGTCCCCACTGCTGCCTAGCATTTCTCATGGGCTGGCCCTGCCCCAGCCAGGTGGGATGTCACACCTGGATCACCAATGCAAGCTCCAGCTGCCTTTTGCCTCTGCTCTCAAATCATTTGTCACAAGCCCAGCATGGGGACTTTCCTTGTCCTCAAGAGCCAAAGTGGGCAATGGAAAGTATCCACTATGGAGCCAGACAAGTGCCAGTCCAGCTCCTGGAGTCACACTAACCTGCTGTGTGACCTTAGCTTTGTCCCTTGAACTTTCTCAGTCTCACTGCCTTCATCTGAAAGCTGGAATTAGGATTCTTGTGTGTTGTGCCCATGGGAAGCATTTTCAAAGTCTTCTTGTTGCCCTGTCAGTTAAGAAGTGTTTCCTCTTCCACTCTCATAATTTCTTCAACTCCTCTTCCTAAGGCACATCAGGCACAAACTCAGCATTCAAAACCCTCCAAACACCCAGCACTCAAGCCCTGGCCATGCCCCAAGTTTCCAAACTCATTTCACATCCAGCACATGTTTTTGGTACTAGCCATGCCAGGCTCCTCACTGCTCAGTCACCCCTGCCCCTGCACTTATGTCTAAACTGTTCCTCTCACCAGGCATGCCCTCTGCGCTGCTATCCAAGCCCTCTTTCCATGGACCTTCCTAATGGAGTCACACCATTTCCCGCCAAACCGCACCGCCCCCCCAAGACATCACTCTGAACCATGTATCACTTGTCATCTGCTCCACAAGATAGCACTAAATTAGTGACATGGTTTCTTGTTAAGGAGCTCTGATGGTTAAAAGCATTCGACAGCTAACCAAAAGGTGGTGACAAATATTTCCAATGGCTATTTTAATAAGGTACATCTATCTATATATTAAGGAGCTCTGATGTGGTGTGGTGTGGTGTGGTGTGGTGTGGTGTTGTGTGGTGAGGTACCTAAGGCATCTGACTGCTAACCAGAAGGCTGGAGGTTCAAACCCACCACCCGCAAAAGAAAGATGAGGCAGCTTGCTTCCATAAAGATTTACGGTTCTATTCTGCCCTATAGAGTCGCTATGAATCAGCGTCTACTCAATGGCAATAGGTTTGGGTTTGGTATATCTTATTGGCTCAGTAATTTCCCTTATATGTGTCCATTTTGCTCCTCCAGTAAGGAGAGAAGCTTTTTGCAGATAGAGGTATTGGGTCTGTATCCTCACAGGCCCACTGCTAAACATTGTACATAGTAGGTTAAAAGTCTGATGGAAGGGGAACAGTGGTTTTGAGAAGACAGAAGTTTTCCCAATGTGGCTGTGGGATGCTTCTAAAGGCACCACTTAACCTCATTGACACATTTGCTTCTCTATGCCCAATCTTGGCTCTGGCACCTGCCCCCAACCCCGACCAGGACACTGGGAAGGGGCAAACACAGAAAAGATGATCCATACAGACACAACAACCACCAGCCAGCTAAGAGATGGATAAGAACCAGTTGCTATCTAGTCAGTTCCAACACATGGCAATACCATGCGTGTCAGAGTTGAATGGTGCTCTGCAAGGTTTCCAATGGCTGATTTTTCAGAAGTAGATGTCAGGCTTTTCTTTTGAGGTGCCTCTGGATGGACTCAAACTTCCAGCCTTTCAGTTACCAGACAAGCATATTAAGTATCTGCACTATCCACGGACCCTGATATATAGATAACCAAAACCAAACTCACTGCCACTGAGTTGCTTCCAAATAAAAGTAACCCCGTTTGGGTTTCTGAGGTAGTAAATCTTTATGGAAGTAGATTGTTCCATTTTCCTTCTGCAGAGTAGCTGGTGGGTTTGAACCACTAACCTTCTGGTTAGCCGTCAAATGCCACCAGAGCACCTTAATATAGAGATAGATGTAAAATAGCCACTGGAAATATTTGTCATTTGTTTGCATACTTTGTGCACGTACTCATAAGTATTCATGTACAAGCATTTTAGCATCTCCTATATATTGATGTACCCACTGCCCTCTAGTTAATTCTGACTCATAGTGACCCTACAGGACTGAGTAGAACTACCCCATAGAGTTTCCAAGGCTGTAAATCTTTATGGAAGCTGCCTGCACATCATTCTCCCACAGAGCAGCTGATGGAGTCGGACCACCAACCTTTTGGTTAGCAGTCAAGCAATTTAACCACTGTGCCACAAGGGCTCCTGCGAGATATATATACTGTTTATACTGTTTATTAAGCATTTGCTATGTGTCTGCCAGGTACAAATCACTTTAGACCCATTATCAGTTGAACTTATCTCCATTTTGCAGATGAGGAAAATGAGACTTAGAGGTTAAGTGACTTGACTATCCTCATATATTTTATAAGTAAGATTCTGAGCTAGTTATAAAATGCCTTTAAAAAGCATTCATTTGCTGATTCAGTCAGCCAGCAAACACAGAGCAGATCCTGTAAGTAGAGCCCACAAACTACTATTGGTGGAAGATAGAAAAAGGAAGGCAACACAGTTTCTGCTCTTAAAGGTGTGACAGCAGTGTGGAGAGAACAGGGAGATCATAAATAGCTGGGCCCAAGTATCATAAGAAGGGATGCGATCAAGTGCTTCAACTTCAGAAGAGAGAATGTTCAACCACTGCTTGAGGAAATCTGGGATGGCTTCTAGAAAGGAGGTGATGGAACTGGGCAGAAAAAGACAGGTGCTGCCTGTGATGGGAGGTTTCACCAACCAGAATGGAATGCTTGTGGCTGGTGCAACCCCGGAAAGGCAGGCTGGAACTGAGTTCCAGGGGCAGGACTTCTGGTAGTAGGAGGCTAACTTTAGGAGGATACAAAGTTTGCCCAATCCCCATTTGCCCAGCTCCCAACTTCTCCATTGAAGGCAAGGAACTCCGTGAGGGCCACTAGGCTGCTGAGAGGGCCCATGATGGCCAGGGGGACAGAGTCAGGGTTTGGCAGAGAGAGTTCTGGACTTGGACTCCAGCATAGCTCTGTTGTCACCAGCAGTGTGACCATCAATAAGTCTCCTCTATCGCGGGGCTTATAAAGCGTTGGCGTGGTTACTTCTGAGTACCATGTGATAGCCGCTGGGCTGGCGATGAGGGTCAGCCAGAGAATGTAGGTGTGACCCCAGGGAACTCTGTTTTTAACTGTGGGAGTGCAGGCACTGTAGGATCTTCTGCTCCCAGCTCTCGGATCACAGAGTCGGGCTTGAGCGGGGAACATGCTCACCTGAGACAACCCCAGGCTCTCCCCACCCGAAGGCCTCCTCAGCCGCTTCTCATACCATAGCCCCTCCCACCCCTTCATTCTTCTCTGGGTCGGGTCTGCTTAGAAGGCTTTTCTCTGGGTCAGGTCTGCTTAGAAAGCTGCCCCATTCATGAGGCCTTATCTCTGTGGATACAGATATTCTATTAAATAAAAGGAGACCAGAATACTCTACAGAGATATGAAGGTTAGGAGGAGGAAGGACCGTGCTGTCCTGCCTCTCGCGCTGCAGCCTGCCGCCGTCAACACCCCCGGCAGACAAAGGCGCTCCTGGGTTCCGGGGTGGGACAGAGTACGTGTGGGCCAGGAGGGCGCGGGCGAAGGCAGAGGCGCGGGCGGGGGCGGGCCTGGCCGCGTGCGCTCGGAAGTGCCCCCGGCCGGCCTCCGCGGCAGGCGGCTCCTGTTTCCCGGCTCCCTCCCTGGCGGGCGCGGGGCAGCTGCTGGGAGGTGAGCGGAGCAGAGTTTTCCCACAGTCTGGGGCGGTGACACATGGCGCTCACACATTCCACAGCCCGAGGCCGCGCCAGCTCTGGCCGCGAGTCAAGGCAGCGCAGGGCGCTGCAGACGAGCAGGTTCCGACTTTGGCACTGGCCGAGGCCGCCTGCCTTTGCGCGGGCGGGGTCGGAGAGGGCGGGGGAGGCCGGGACGCGGCGCGGACGCCTGCTTCGGGGCAGCGTGGTCCTGCTTAACCCTTGGACGTATAGATACAAGTTTTAGGCAGAAGTTTTATGAATTCTACTTGTGGTTCACATAAGAAACCAAACTCGCTGCCCTAGAGTCGATTGGACTCATAGTGACCCCTCCTTAGGTTTCCTAGGCGATGCCTCTGCGGAAGTAGATTGCCCAATCTTCCTTCCGCGGAGTGGCTGGTGGGTTTGAACCGCCAGCCTTCTGGTTAGCAGTTAAATGCCTTAGGCACTAGCCACCAGAGCTCCCATAGGTACTGAATGAATGAATGAATGCAAACAGGGACCCTTCCTGGCTTTCACACATAACTTGCCTATAAAGTTATTCTCATTTTCCAAAATGCCTGACTCCCATTCTCACCGCAGATTCTTGAAAAAAACTCTGAGGCGTGGGACAACCCGATTGGCACCCCCAGTTTACAATGAGGAAAACTGGGCTCAGGGCAGCGAAGTGATTTGCTAGGGGCAAGATTATACCTTTAGCTTCAAATGGGAACTGCCAACGGTGCATGGGGTGAGTGGCACTGTCCATTGTCACCTTTAACCTCTGAACCTTAACTTTTCCATTTCAGCAATGAGGAGCCTGCCAGTCTCTGGCCAAGATTCACTCTCACAGCTCTACTGATGCAATTATGGAAGTCTAGATCACAGCTCACCATCTGACAGAAAAAAAGTTACAAAAGAGCTCAGATTCCAGGTGGGCAGGCATTCATTCCTATGAGAAGACCAGTGATCCTGTATTCTGCTTCCCTGGGATTTATGTGTGGACTTTACACCACTCCTCTAGCTCTGTATTGTTATCCCTGGCACTGCTTTTCACTGCCCCAGGCAGAGACCAAACAATGGAGGTCACAGGGAGCCTTCACTTACTTAAAACCGAAAAACTCACCAAGCATATCACACAAGAACTGCCCTTTAATTCTCTCAGCCACCCAGTGAGGTGGGTAGTAATATTGCCCCTGGTTTACAACTAGAGAGACTTAGACTTGAAGAGGCTAAGTCACTTGCCTAAACTAAGTTCACATGGCTGTAAGTGGCTGAGCCTGCATTCGACCCTAGGTCTGTCTGATCAAGCAGCAGCCCAATGCTTTGTCAAGTAGGTCTCAACATTCAGGTACAGTTCAGATTACATCCTGTGTGTGTGTGTGTGTGTGTGAGCGCATGCAGGCAGGCACGCATGCACATGTGCACTCGCACATGTTTGTGCACACACACACATGCATGCACACGAAGCTGTCCAACTTTTACCTTCTCCAAGCAAAATTATACTTGGATTCTTAATGACTCTGATTTTTGTAGAACCTGGTAGGAGTCTTCAAACTTGCTCTTGCTCCCTGAAATACTGGCTCTGATTCTACAATCAACATATTCTTATTAGGGCAGAGTAGTCAAAGGACAAAATGGTCACCATGGAGATTCATGAAGTCCTAGTTAACATCCAAGTTAATTTACTTCATCAGTTAGCATTCACTGTAAACCTACCATAGGTCAGACACCTCAAAAAAAAAAAAAAAAAAAAAAACTCACTGCCATCAAGTCGATCCCAAGTCACAGTGACCCCCTCCTTGGGTTTCCAAGGCAGTATCACTACGGAAGTAGATTGCCCCATCTTCCTTCCAGATTGCCCCATCTTCCTTCCGAGGAGTGGCTGGTGGGTTGGAACTGCCAGCCTTCTGGTTAGTAGTCAGGTGCCTTAGGCACTATGCTACCAGAGCTCCTAGGCCAGACACCTAGGAGCACCTAGCTGGTTGCTAATGAAAATGACAGAGGTAACAAGGAATAGAGGAGGAGGAGGAAGAATGGAGGTACATAGGAATATACGTAAGATCCACCCATAGTCCCTGCCTTGGAGGTTCTAATCAGGTAGGTTAGAAAGACCCATAAAGGAACAATTACATTCTAGCATGATAAAAGACATATGAACTAAGTGGGGGTACAGAAGCAAGAATGCTGCTGATAGAAATCCAGGAAGGGTTCTCTAATGAGGTAGCATTTGTGTTGGGCCTTGAAGAATGAGTGATTCTCCGGACAGAGGCAATAGGGAAAGCCATTCTAGGCAAAGAAAACAAGACATTAAAAAAAAATGAAAATGAATGGCGTGTTAGAGAGTGGTCAGGAGATGTGCAGGGCACTCCAGTGCAGGGTGAGTATCATTGAAGGGGAGATTAAGCTGCAATGGGAGGCAGAGGCCATAATTAGAAAGACCTGGGTGCTAAACTAAGGCATTTGATCTTTATTTGACTGGCAAATGAGACACGGGAAGATTTTAGACAAGATTATGACATGGGATTTATTTTCTATTTATTTACTTATTTTTAGCAGAATCATTGTGGGATGGAAGCATCATGGCCACAGGATCACCTTGTATGGTTGAATAGCTTGTGCACTGTCCTATTGTGGTCTATAATACATGATGGCCCTGCTGTTGTGCAGTGTTGGCTTCATGGTGTGGCCCTGAATGTTCATCTCCAGATTCAGATTTATCTCTATTTCTTTCAGTTGTTGAATGGGTGTTGCCCACTCATCCCTGTATATACTCTCACAGGCAGCCACAGATATATACACCCACACAAGTACACAGTTTTTTAAAGAAACTTATCTGTCTCTTCCTAGAAAGACTACTCATTTCCTAGTTCTGCTGAATCTGGAACACCCTAAAAAAGATATCACACGTTAAGACATGCTATAAAGCTATGATTGTGAAGGCAATGTGGTACTAGCAAAAGGATAAACAGATCAATAGAACTGGAAAGAGAGCTCAGAAATATCCCCACACAAATACAGTCAAATGATTTTTCATAGAGGTGCCAAAGTAACTTGATAAGGTAAAGGAAAGTATCTTCAACAATGTACTGAAACAACTAGATATCCATTTTGGAAAAAATAGTAATTTTGAGCCCTATTGTACACCATACATAAAAATCAACTTGAGATGAATCATACACCTTAACATAAAAGCTCAAACTCTAAAGCTACTAGAAGAAAACAGGGGAATAGACCATGACCATGGGTTAGTCAATGACACAGAAGACACCAGAAACATGAACCAGAAATCAAAACCTGATAGATTGGATGACATTAAAATTAAAAATGTCTGCTCTCTCTCACACACACAAAATACACCATCAAATAAATAAACAGGCAAATCACAAACTATGAGAAAACATATCCATCTGACACATGACTTATACACAGATAGAATATATTAAAAAAAAAAAAAAAAAAAAACTCCTGACACTCAATACAACTCAATCTTTTAAAATAGCCAAAGACTCAAGCAGACAATTTAAAAAAAGAAAGAAAGAAAAAGATAGGAATGACCACAATAAACACTTGCAAAAGCACTCAACATCATCAGTCACCAAAGAAATGCAAATTAAAACCACAGTGAGATACCACTACACATCCACCAGAATGATGACAAGTGGAGAATGACACCACCAGATGTTAGAAAGGAGACGGAGCATCTCATGCATCACTGGAAGGAATATTTAATGGAACAGCCACCTTGAAAAACCATATGAGAGGTTTTCTTTTAAAGTTAAACATACATCTATATAGTGATATACTTGTAAATGTTTAACAGCTACCTCTCTGGGGAAGAAAACAAGTCCTGATTTGTAACATTTGCTTATTTCCATGGTGTAAATATTTCCATCACAACTGATTTCAAGCCACCAATATAATGTCCCTGAAAACAAACTTGAGAAGAGATGGGTGCTACCAGCTCTTGCTAACCAGTACCAGCCTACTCCAACACACCACCTACCCCACAACTAGCAATCCTACTCATAGATATTTACCTAAGAGAATTGAGAATATATGAAGACATAGAGTCTCATTCAAGAATGTTTATAGCAGCTTTATTTATTATAGCCCCAAATTAAGAACAACCCAAATATCCATCACTAGAAAATAGGTAGATGAATTACACTATAGTTACACAATGGAATAACTCACACAATACTTAGAAAATTCAATAAGATAAAAAATGAATGTTCTAGGGCACTAATGCTCATTGCAGCACTATTCACAATAGCCAAACAGTGGAAACGACCTAAATAGCCATCAATTGATGAATAGATAAACAAAATGTGGTACATACATACAATGGAATATATTAAGTCATAAAGAGAAATGAAATTGTGATACATGCCACAACATGGATGAATCTTGAAAGCATTATGCTGAGTGAAGTAAGTCAATTACTAAAGGACAAATATTGTATGATCTCATTTAGAGGAACTATCTGTAACAGACAAATGTACAGAGACCACAGTTTATTAGTGGTTACCAGGGGCTAAGGGTCATTTTTTTGGAAGCATTGAGTTTCTGTTCACGGTGATGGGAAATTTGGCAATGGACATTAGTGATAGTTGAACATGATTAATGTAATTGATGTCACTAAATTATATACATGAAAAATGTTAAATCAGTAAATGTGTTATATACGTTTTTACAATAAAAAAATGAATTTTCTACAGAAATGTGCAACGCAGATGAATCTCAAAATACTATGCTGCATAAAAGAAGACAAACATGAAAAGATTATTCCATTTATATAAATGATTCCATTTATATAAAATCCCAGACTAGTCTAAAGTAAACAATGGTGATAGGAATCGGATCAGTAGTTAGTGGGAGTTGCTGGGATTGACTAGGAAGCAGAAGGAGAAGACTTTGCGGTGGGATAGAAATGCCTTGATGTGTATTGATCAAAATGATACACTAAAGATCTGAGCATTTCACTGTATGTAAATTATACCTTTAAATGAAAAAGACATCACAGCTAAAAAGCATGGATTTCTCTTCACTTGGATTCTTAAGATACCTTGGGAGCAGAGAGCCAAGGGATGACTCTCACAGACCAGCTCGAGGGCTACAAAAGAGCTGGCTCAGCAGATGGGCCTCCGAGAATAAGCTGTGTTTCTCTTATTTTCTTATAGTAAAACCAACAAAACATTATTTGCTTTGCCGCCCACTGTGGTTACTAGGTCCCCCGGCCACACGGCAGCTTATAGGCTGGGGAGCCGAGGGCACAGAGGTCAGCCTGGCCTTGCAGTCCCCACAGTCCAGCTCATCTTTCGTCCACCCCCTCTCCCAGTTTTGACGAATCCATTTAAGGAACCAAAAAAAGTAGTCTGCCTCCCAGTTCTTTCCACTCTCTCATATTTACCTCTAATACTCCCTTTTCTCCATCTACAAACTTCCATCTCTCTTCCACTTAAATATTACAGAGCTAAAACAAACCAAAAAAAAACCAAACTCACTGCCGTCGAGTCGGACTCATAGTGACCGCTCCTTGTGTTTCGGAGGCAGTATTACTAAGGTAGTAGATTGCCCCATCTTCCTTCCGAGGAGTGTCTGGTGGGTTTGAACCGCCAGCCTACTAGTTAGCAGTCAGATGCCTTAGGCACTACATCACCAGAGCTCCTATTACAGAGGTAGATGCTAGGTTTAGATGCTGAGTATTTGGTAGAAGCTAGGGCCTTCAGGGATTCCTATCTCCAAGAGTTCTACAAATAACTGAAGCACAAACTATTAAGTAACTTGTTAAAAGTTACTAGTGTGTCTGAGTTTAAAACATATTTCTGCCAACAACTAACTAGTTGTGTGATCATGAGTAAGTTACCTAAACTCTCTTGAGCTTTAATTTCTTTATTTGAAAAATAGTTACTACTTCAGCAGGGATAAACTTAGATAACTAATGACAGCTCCAGCATGTTTGGACAGTTCAAGTTTAGTGCTAGTTTCTTTTTTCATATTTTGGTTTAATTAATCCTTATTATAAACATTTTAATGATATTCTAAACTGAGAAAACAATCTTTGAGAGTTTGTGCAACTGAGCCAAGCCATCTGCCTAAAAAGGAGCAATGGCAGGATTCAAACTCAGGTCCTTGGCTTCTTTTCTGGTACTCCTTCCACATAGTGTTTTCCCTGGGTAAAAGGCTATCTGGCACAGGGCATAAGAGTGGACTCCCCACACTTGAGCTTCCATCTCTGCAATTCCAGAAAAATAGCATATAAGGGCCAGGTGCAGAAAGGTGGGAAGGCTGTTGTCTCACACAAAAACAGTAAAATTCCTTTCACACCCTCCTACCTCCTACCCCTTAATTAGTCCCTTCTGAGTATAAAGTCTCCTTGACTTTTCACAGTTTTATAAAGAATTACTTGTAGAAATCTTGGAAACCAAATGTGAGGCACTTGTAAAACTTCACACAATACGCGGGGTTTCCTTGTGCTTTTCCATGTTTTATTCACACACCCTTTCTCTTAGCAATGTGGTAGTCGTCTGGTTGCTTTCCACCTCTCCTTAACTTCATTCTCATTCCCACTGTCTGTACTCTTAAATATGTCTGGTTCCAAGGTCCTCCAAAGCACTGTTGACTACTCTCCTTAAGTGTCTGATTCCCAAAATCAATGTTTGTTCAGTCTTCCTTCTTGTTTGACCTATTCAATGTTCCACAAATACAGTATTTCCTATCTCTGTGCTTTTGCATATGTTGTTTCCACCCCCTTTTCCTTCATCTTCATACATTATCTCTCTTTCAAAATTCAGCTCAAATGTCAGCTCCTCTGTGAAGCCTTTCATAATGTCTCCAACTAGAAGTTACTTCTTCTCTCCTCTAAGTCCCTACAGAATTTTTCTAAACTTCCTTGATATGGCGCTGGTCATTGTCCCCCCTGTAGTATATGATGAATGACATGGTCAGGCGGGGAGTTTGGTGATTTCATGGGTAGGTGGGTAGATGGATGGATGGAAAGAAGGAAGAAAAGAAGAGAGGGGGAAAAGGAGGGAAGAAGACAGGGAGAAAAGAAGGATGGTTGGACGGACAGATGGATGGATGGGTGGAAGGTACATGAATTGTTGAGTGAGTGGACATTTAACAGGCAACATTTCCTAGTGCTATAAGATATACTCATACCTGTGTTTCTGAATCATGTGAGTATATTTACTTGTTCATGTTTATTCAACAGTTTTTGTGTATTACTCATCCATCCACAATTTATGTCTGATCTAGGGAATACGCATTGGGAGTATTTGATTTTGCCTGGATTCCAAGTCCTGTGCAGTCAAAGCTTTACAGATACATCTTTATTTGTCCCCAATCTAGAGTTTTTATTCACATTAAAAAGCAAAGACAATACATTTGTTGTGTTCTTTGGATCCCAGCTGAATGAGGGGTCAACTATCTAGCTGCTCATTTTTCAGGTGAGGGAATAGGACTGGAGAGAAGTGGCCTGCTAAGAACAGAGGTAAAATGAAACTAACACTCAGGACCTTGACTCCCAACCCTGCACTTTGTCCTTTTATGCTTGAAAACTTACAGCCAAAGAGCTGCTTATCCATTCTAGGTATGTTTTGAACCTTGATAAAAAGCAGAGAGGTTTGGTAAGAAAGCCAAAGACTTCTATGAAGAACTGTAAGGTTTCTGATTATAGATACTTTCTATTTTTAATACCATTGGATTTGAGATCTTAACTTTACAAGGTCTCACTTGTATAATGGAGAGAAAAATACTATGTCCCTGACTCCTTCCCAAGGGCTCTTCAAGATTCCAGAGTTACGTGTCTGTTTTGATATGCAAAATGAAGTACAGGCAGACCCTGGATCATGAATGAGTTCTATTCCTAAGTCTGTCTTTAAACCAAATTTGTAGGTAAGTTGGAATAGTTAGTTACAGTTCACATCTTATGTCCGTCAAATATTTGTCTTAGTATATAGTGTATAATGTACTTTTCTATGCATAAAATAAAGAGACACTTCTAGATACACTAAGACATCTTTAAAATAATGATAATAAGGTTTTGATGTGCATCACAAAGTACTGTCTGTTTGTTACTATAAGTCACTGTGTGTACCTTGAATTTTTAATACAATAGGCTTTTAGAGGCCTTGGTTCCTTTCGTGAGGCATTGTAATGCAAGGACTGCCTGTATTGGAAACCTAAGTGCCATTGGCTCTGACTTTCCTTCTTAGCAGAACACATAACATCCACCAGGACTTGGTAACATCATAAAAAACTCTCCTACTATCAGACCAAGAAGAAATCACTTCTGTGCTCAGTTGATTCAATCACTTTCCATAGTTTATATTAAAAACTAAATAGATAAGCTTGTATACTACTAATTTCTCTTATAGTCTGGCTTCTCTATCCCATAATATAATTCAGCACTTCCCAAGAATCTCTAAAACTTTAATCCAAAATTTCCAGCAACACTTTCATTTCTATTTTATTACTGTCATATAATTTCTCAAAGACCATGGTTCAGAACCTCAGCAACTCTCCTTGTAAAAATACCACCATCTGCCCCAAAATTGTGTGAATAACAAAGGGCATAATTATCTGTGTTCCATAAACACAGCCAGTAACTGACTATTCATGGGTGTTAAAATTTTGTTTTGTCATTCTCTCCTGGAAAGTCCAAGCAGAATAGGAAGAAAGTGAGAGAGAGCAGCCAGAGAATAGGAGGGTGTCTTTGCAAGAACTTGGCCTCCTCCCCCAGCACCCAAGCAGCAATTATGACGAGTCGGCCAACCCGAAACACGTCCTGCTTTTATGAATTTCCAATCAATACTCTAAACGCCAGAAGTTTCTTTTCAAATTTAAAAAAAAAAAAAATTGAGGGAGGAAGAAATTCAAACAGTGGACAAAAACCAGGCGGCTGTGGCTCCCCACTCCAGCTTGTGAAGGGACCACAATGGTGAGAAATCAATGCCCAGAACCACAAGGCAGCTTTCAGACACCTCTTGACCTTGTCACTTCCTGGGTAATTAAGAGGCACTACAGTTCCGTGTCACTGTCAGGGGCTGAATGTATATCGATAGATAGATATATATGTTCTTAAAAGATTCTTTTTCTACAGCCTTGGTCAGGATCCTGCCAAAGAAAAGGGAGAGAAGAAAGGCATTTTGTCCAGAGTGTAGTGAAAGGAAACATGAAAGGAGAAACCTAAATTTTTCAGCACAGTCTGCTCCTGACATGGGAAAATGGTGCAGACAAGAATAGATGGCTTGTTCGCTGTTGTTTTTTTTCTTCCCTCACTTGACAGATTATCTCTGTGAATGTGTTGTAGGCAGCAGGGTACCCCTCCTGCTCTGTGTTCTTCTTCAGATACCTTAAGAGCAACAATCCAAGAGCTGAGGTCTACAAGGCAGGCTGAATCAATGCTGTGCTTCATGGGGCCCCAAAGGGGCCTGCTTCCTTTCTTTGGGCCTCAATTTCCCCAAATAAGGAAAATTGGAATAACCCCTCTTTGGAGCCTTTCCAGGGCTGACATTTACAGAGTCTGGGAGAAACGGTTTCTACCTTCTGACCCTGCCAAGGAAACAGGGGAACAGGGAATACTTGGAGAGCAGGAGGGGGGCTTCCCGTCCCGTGTCTGTCAAACACCAGCCTCTGAGGGAGCTCTGGTGGCGTAGTGCCTAAGGCATTCAACTGCTAGCCAGAAGACTGGTGGTTCAAACTCACCAGCCACTCCTCAGAAGGAAGGTTGGGCAATCTACTTCTGTAGTGATACTGCCTCAGAAACTCAAGGAGGGGTCACTATGAGTTAGATCCAAATAGACAACAGTGAGGTTTTTTTTTTTTTTTTTTTTTTGAGGCTACTCGAACCCATAGGGAGCACCCAGGTGAGGACGCTGGGAGAAGAATGTCTTACCAACCCACTGGAGAGAAGGGAAGCACTAAAGGCACTTTGCTCTGATGTAGACTGTTCTTCGAGGAATCAGTCCCAACTGTGTAATCTCCCAGTGACATTTGCCTGTGGGTCCACTTACAATGTTGCTTAAGTGTGCTGCTCAGGTTCAAATGGCACCTCCCCCACGGACTGTGAACTCCCTGAGCCACTCCCTTCACCACCTGTGCATCCCTCTTAGCTCCAAGCCCACTCTAGTTGAATTTAAGAAAACCTGCCTCCCACACGACCTGGTGTCTGTCCCAGCCCCACCTTAGAGGAGGCACCAGGTCAGTGTGACCCATCCTGAATAAGGGCAACCTCATTTTTACTTTGACCTCTTGGTCACATTTTCTTCTGGCTGGCTTAAAGTCCTTTTCATTTTTTCTCACAGTGGCTTGAGGGGCAAAACCAAACAACCAAACTCATTCCACTGCCATCGAGTCAATTCAGACTCATAATGACCCCATTGGGTTTCCAAGGCTGTAAATCTTTACGGAAGTAGATGGCCTCATGTTCCTCCCATGGAGCAGTGGGTGGGTTTAAACCACCAACCTTCTCGTTAGCAACAAAATCCTTACCCACTATGCCACCAGAGTTCCTCTGAGGCACAAGAGAAGAGAGTATTACTAGCCCAGAGAAACCCAGGCACAGAAAAGCAAAGCTATTTGCTCCTATGAAATGAACAGCAGTGGAGTGAAACTGGACCTACAGGGTTTATGTCTTTTTGGTATCAATAGAAGCACTCACAACATTCAAATCAAAAAAACCAAACTCACTGCCATAGAGTCAATTCTGATCACAGAGACCCCATTGGTTTTCTGAGATGATAAATCTTTACAGAAGTAGATTGCCCAGTCTTCCTTCCGTGGAGTGGCTGGTGGGTTTGAACCGCCAATCTTCTGGTTAGCAGTCAAATGCCTTAGGCACTGTGCCTCTGGAGCTTCTTTACTCACCACATTAGTCTTCAAAACATTATTTGGGCAGAGGCCAAAGGAAGATACTGTTTTAGAAGAAAGTTGTAAGAAGACAAAAAGTAGCTTTCCCTTAAAACAAAACAAAAACACCACTGAAAGGTGGTGGCCAAAAAGTAACATTCCAAGCCAGTGCTATACAACAGAACTTTCTGTGATAGAAAAACAGTTGTTTTCTGCAAAGTCTAATGTGGTGACCACTAGTCACATGTGGCTACTGAGCATTTGAAATGTAGTAGATTCAGTACTGACAAACTGAATTTTAAATTGTATTACATTTTATTAATTTAAACGTAAATGGAAATAGCCACATGTGACCCCAGTGGATGCCAAATGAGATTTAAGAAGCCATTGTTTATTATTTTGTTCAAATTTTCAAGACATTATGTAGTTCCAAAATACTTGAAGCTTTGTAATGATTTTTTAGTGGACAAGGATGGGTATGGGACCGTATTTTTAAAATCCATTAGTTCCTGCCTAGAGCACACTCTGGGGCAGCCAGCAAAAGCAGTGTCCCCACCAGGATTCTTCTCCCTCTGGTGGCCCCTGGCCCACACTCCCAGTGCCTCCCTCCCACCATCTCTCACCCTCTCCTCACGCTGGTGGCAAAGCACTGCCATGGTTATATTGGCTCCTCTGATGAACTCCAAGCTCAGGAAGACTGGATAGCTAACTTCCCTTCAGCCCCCAGCCCAATTCGGGTCACACAGTAGGTGCTCCAAAGGGTTGTTTTAAACAGAATTCACAATACAGTATTTAATTCAGTTGTTATAGAAGAGTCTTTGAGAAGAATAGCTTTTGACATTAGCTTTTTTACATGCACTCATTAAAATTAAAAATGAAACCAAACAAATGAAAAAAGATATTTTACCAAATACTTCCCATGGGGAGCCAAGACAGAGTCAGTCCCTGCTTGAAGGGAGCTCCAGTCCAGTCATTGGAAAAATGACCAAGTGCAAAAGTAGTACGGATCCATTGGAGTGATACAGAAGGAGCCCTTAGAGGCTTCAGGGGAAAGAAAGATGGATCACTGCTGATGTTGTAAGAAGGGGGACAGATGGGGATGACTTCCTAGAGAAAGTGGCATTTGGTCCGGGCCTGGAGGGATGAGGTGGATGTGTGTTTGCAGAAAGGAGACTAGGATAGGAGCAAAGAGTACTAACTTAAAGGCAGGAAGTAGGAGTAGGGGGTTTTTGAGAATGAGAGACTGAATTAGCCTTTTCCACAACCATGCTATACACTAGAAGGAGCCCTGGTAGGACAGTGATTAAGCACTCGGATGCTAACCAAAAGGTTGGTGGTTTGAACCCACCAGCTGCTCCATGGGAGAAAGACATGGCAGTATAGTTCTATAAAGAGCTACAGCCTTGGGAACCTTACAGGTCAGCTTTACTCTGTCCTATAGGTTTGCTGTGAGTCAGAATGGACTCCATGGCAATTTTGGAGGAGGGGGGAGCAGGGGGCTGTACAATAAAGCTGGAAAGGAACTTTGCTCTGGCTAAAGCAGTGATGGTAGGGGGTCTTCCATCCCCCATAGGCCTTGGAGCTCAGATTTAAAACCATAAGGAACTGAAGTGTTTCATGTTTCCAGCTTCCAGCCTGGCCCCCACTGAAATAGATCCCCCACTCTCAAGCCCCACCCCTTTCATAGGGAGTGAAGGTGGACAGCTGAACAACCAGTGTGGCCTCCCAAGCAGCTTAAGAAGGGGCTGGGTTGTCTGCCCACCCCTCTCTTTTTTTGCCGCTGTGAAATCCGCATCAGCTGGAGATGCCCAGGAGATCCATTTCCATCTGTTCTGGGCATAGCCGGTGGGAAAGCCTCGATCTATCCAAGAGGCTAGCTTTGCCCATCTTTGTGACTGCAACCGCCTCAGGGTGAGGAAGGGAGGCAGCTGACTGCAGCAGCATGCTCAGCCAGCTCTGAGAACAGCTGCCCGGCTGTGGGGCCAGGAGACTCCCGGCTTCCCAGCAGCTCTCAAATCACCCATTTTGTAGCCTGGTTGCTAATGATGCAATTAAGCTCATCAGAAAAACATCTGTCCTGGGTGATGGGCACAGCGGATATGCTCTGAGGGAAGTACACACCTGTCAGAACTTGGGTATTTAAACAAGCAGGGCCCCTAGTGCCTGCCCCAAGAACCTAAAACTATTCCTCTAGCCCTCATCTATAGGAGCTCTGGTGGTGTGGTGCCTAAGGCATTTGACTGCTAAACAGAAGGGTGGAGGTTCAAACCCACCAGCCACTCCATGGAAGGAAGATTGGGCAATCTGCTTCCATAGAGATACCACCTCGGAAACCTAAGAAGGGGTCGCTATGAGTCAGATTCAACTCAATAGTAGTAGGTTAAGGGAACCCTCATCCAACCATCTCTAACTAAATCAGCACGGATCCTCTGATCCCTCAACCAAGACCTCAGGACAGAGGCTACTTCATGGATGGACTGCTCCCTGCAAGTCCTGGGTCTCATTGCCACCCATGCCTGCTTTTAAGCTCCCCACAGCACCGTGAGACAGGGCAGGTTATACTTCTGAGAAATGACTTGCAAATAGGTATTGATTTGGGAAATGACCATGGGAAGCAGGAGTGAGGTACAGTTTGAGAATATCCTAGGGAAGAGGGGAGAGCCAAAACAAGGACACATTTTTAAAATGACTTCCACTATGGGAAACTAGTGCTCAACTCCTCAAGAACTTCTAAAGAACTTTGTAAAATGCATCTCGGAACTGGCTGGCTGAGCATTGAGAGCAGGGAGCATTTATCCATAGTTCCTCATCCTCCATTGGTCAGGAGTAGCCCCGTGGGTGATAAGCCTCCTGCAGTTCCAGGATGCATACCTGAGAGCCAATTCCAGAATGTATGCAGCATCGGAAAGCCCCAGTGCAGGAAGTGAAAAGTCTGTGGTGTTGGCCCAGGATGAAGTGCTGCCAATGCACCTGCATGAAACTGCTCAGAGTCTGTGTGCATCCAGGCAGCGTGGTGCAGCGTGATGGCTTGAAGAAGGGGGCCTTGAGAGGAATTTCTCAGAAAGCCTCAGGAATTTTTCCTACTTCTACCAAGTTTCTCCCTAGAGTCCATGGCACAGGTTAAAACCTGCTTGAGACCTGCTGCTAAGATGTTGTATTAGTTTTATATTGCTGCTGTAACCAATTGCCACAAATCTAGTGGCTTAAATCAACAGAAATGTGTCATCTTACAGTTTTGGAAGTCAGCAGTCTGAAACGGGTTCTCACCAGGTTAAAATCAAGGTATTGGTAAGACTGGTTCCTTCTGGGGGCTTTAGGGAAGTGTATGTTTCCTTGCCTTTCCCCTCTTCTAGAAGCTGCCTGTATTCTTGGCTTATGTTCTCCTTCCATCCTCAAAGTCAGAAATGGCTGGTTGAATCTTTCTCACATCATAATACTCTGATGTGGCACGACTCAAAATGAGAAGAAACAGCTGCAAGCATCCATTAATAATCAAACATGGAATGTACAAAGTATGAATCTAGGAAAATTGGAAGTAGTCAAAAATGAAATTGAACATATAAAGATCAATATCATAGGCATTAGTGAGCTGAAATGGACTCTTATTGGCCATTTTGAATCTGATAATCATATGGTCTACTATGCCAGGAATGAAAAATTAAAGAAGAATGGCATCATATTCATCATCAAAGAGAACATTTCAAGATCTATCCTAAGGTACAGTACTTCAGAGATAGAATAATATACATATGCCTACCAAGAAAACAAGTTAATACTACTACTATTATTCTAATTTACACACCAACCACTAAAGCCAAAGATAAAGAAATAAGATTTTTACCAACTTCTGCAGTCTGAAATTGACCAAACAAGCAATTGAGATGCACTGATAATTACTGGTGATTGGAAACAAGTAAGCATCAGTAGTTGTAAAATACAGCCTTGGTGATAGAAATGATGCTGGAGATCACAGGATAGAATTTTGCACTAGTACTTATTCATTGAAAATACGTTTTTTAAACAGCATGAACAGCTACTATACATGTGGACCTGGCCAGATGGAATACTCAGGAATCAAATTGATTATGTCTGTGGAAAGAGACAATAGAGAAACTCAGTGTCACAAGTCAGAACAAGGCCAGGGCCCTACTGTGGAATAGACCATCTATGCTCACACGCAAGTTTAAATTGATGCTGAAGAAAATTAAAACAAGTCTACAGAAGCCAAAATACAACCTTGAGTATATCCCACCTAAATTTAGAGACCATCTCAAGAATAGATTTGACACAGTGAATACCAATGACTGAAGACCAGACAAGTTGTGGGATGACATCAAGATCATACATGAAGAAAGCAAAAAGTCTTTAAAAAGATAGGAGAGGAAGAATAGACCAAAATAGGCATCAGGAGAGGCTCTGAAACTTGCTCTTGAATGGAGAGTAGGTAAAGTGAATGGAAGAAATGATGAAATAAAAGAGCTGAACAGAAGATTTCAAAGGGGGGGCTTGAGAAGATAAAGTATTATAATGAAACGTGCAAAGACCTGGAGTTAGAAAACCAAAAGGGAAGAACACGCTCGGCATTTTTCAAGCTGAAAGAACTTAAGAAATAATTTAAGCCTCTAGTTGCAATATTGAAGGATTCAGTGGGCAAAATACTAAATGATGCAGAAAGTATCAAAAGAAGATGGAAGAAATACGTAGTCACTGTACCAAAAAGAACTATTGCAGGAGGTGGCACATGATCAAGAAACGGTGGTATTGAAGGAAGAAGGCCAAGCTGTGCTGAAGGAATTGGCAAAAAAAAAAAAGAGGCTCCAGGAATTCAATGGAATATCTATAGAGATATTTCAACAAATTGGAGGTGCTCACTCATGTATGCCAAGAAATTTGGAAAAGAGCTAACCTCACCAACCGACTAGAAGAAATCCATATTTGTGCCCCTTCCAAAGAAAAGGGATCCAACAGAATGCAGAAACTATCAAACAATGTTATTAATATCACATGTAAGTAAAATTTTCCTGAAGATTCAAAAATTGTTGCAGCAGTATATTGACAGGGAACTGCTAGCATTTCAGGCTAGATTCAGAAGAGGACATGGAACATGGGATATCCTTGCTAGTGTCAGGTGGATCTTGGGTGAAACCAAAGAATACCATAAAGATGTTTACCTGTGTTTTACTGAGTATGAAAAGACATTCAACTGTGTGGATCATAACAAATTATGGATAACATTGTGAAGATTGAGAATTCCAGAACATCTAATTGTGCTCATGAGGAATCTGTACACAGACCAAGAGACAATCGTTCAAACAGAACAAGGGGATACTGCATTGTTTAAAATCAGAAATGGTGTACATCAGTCTGTGTCTTTCACCATACTTCTTCAACCCATATGCTGAGCAGATAATCTGAGAAACTGGACTGTGTGAAGAAGAATGCAGCATCAGGATTGGAGAAAGACTCATTAACAACCTTCAATATGCAGGTGGCACAAACTTACTTGCTGACTGTGAAGATGACTTGAAGATGATGATCAAAGGCTACAATCTTCAGTATGGATTACACCTCAACATAAAGAAACAAAAATCCTCACAACTGGACCAATAAGCAACATCATTTTAAATGGAGATAAGATTGAAGTTGTCAAGGATTTCATTTTACTTAGATCCACAATCAACACCCATAGAAGCAGCAGTTAAGAAATCAAATGACACATTTTATTGGGCAAATCTGCTGCAAAAGACCTCTTTAAAGTGTTAAAAAAAAAAAAAAGCAAAAATGTCGCTTTGAGGACTAAGATCACCTGACCTAAGCTATGATCTTTTCAATCATCTCATATGCATGCAAAAGCTGGAAAAGTGAATAAGGAAGATCAAAGAAGAATTGATGTTTTGAATTATGGTATTGGTAGAGAATATTGAATGCCAGAAGAATGAACAAATCTGTCTTGGAAGAAGTACAGCCAGAAAGCTCCTTAAAAATGGGAATGGCCAGACTTTGTTGGTCATGTTATCAGGAGGGACTGTTGTTGTTGTTGTTGTTATGTGCCATCGAGTGAGACCTGACTCATAGCGACCCCTCCTTGGGTTGCCGAGACAGTATCACTACGGAAGTAGATTGCCCCATCTTCCTTCTGAGGAGTGGCTGGTGGGTTTGAACCGCCAGCCTTCTGGTTAGCAGTCAAGTGCGTTAGGCACTACGCCACCAGAGCTCCTAAATGATATCCTGCTTGCTAAAATAAAGGGTGAGTGAAAAAAGGAAAGACCCTAAAGGAGATGGATTGACTCAGTGGCTATAAAAATGGGCTTAAGCATAGCAACAATTGTGAGGATGGTGCAAGACCAGGCAGTGTTTTGCTCTGTTGTACACAGTCGCTATGAATTGAAACCAACTTGACAGCACCTAACAACAACAGAAGCTTCCTGTATTCTTGGTTTGTGGCCCCATCTTCAAAGTCAGCAGTGGCTGGTTTAATCTTTCTCACATCATATCATTCTGACTCTGATTCTCCTGTCTCCCTTTTTCACTCATAAGGACCCTTGTGACCCATCAGCCCCACTGGATAATACAGCAGAATTTCTCCCTCTCAAAATCGGCTGATAAGCAGCCTCAATTCCATTGGCAGCTTTTATGACACCTCATCATGTAACATAATATCTTTGGGAGACCAGGATTCTGCCTCCCATACATGCTGCTCTCTGAAAAGAGCTTGACATTCATGCAATTAATGGGGGCTGACATTCTACTGTCCTTGGAACTGGAAGAATACCTGCCTGTCCCTGAAGCTGTCTTTGGGATCTCACAACCTCCTGGCACAGCAGCCTATTTCACAAAGGCCAAATAAGCCCAAGAAAATCAGGGAACAGATGACCAAAGAGTTCCAGGTCAGCCTTTACATCATGGAAAATGCCTGAATTTTGCACACAGATGGACTGAGCTCAATCCCAACTCACAAATTATCTAACTGCAGGACCTAGAGCAGGTCACTCAACCTTGCTAAGCTTCCATATCCGCATGTATGTAGTAGGACTAATGTACTAGAGGAGTGTCATAATTAGAAATAATTTTTCAACCTTCAAGAAAAATTTGTTGAAGACCTACTATGTGACCAGCACTCTTTGAGGCCCAGCAGGCAATAAGGCAAAACCTCATCTTCATCAAGCTTGCATTCTAGTTGGATATATGTGTGTTAAGTCCTTAGACAATGCCTTGAACATAGTAGATACTCAATAAATTAAAGGCATCATTGAGGCTTTCAAGTCTTTAATACTCAAGGAAATAATACTTTGCTGTTGTTTGCTGCCATCAAGTAGGTTCCTGACTGATGGCAACCTCATGCACAATGGAATGAAACACTGTCCAGTCCTGGGCCATCCCTGTGATTGGTTGCAGACTGGACATTGTGATCCATAGAGTTTTCACTGATTTTCATAATTAGATCACCAGACCTTTCTTCCTAGTCCATCTTAGTCTGGGAGTTTCACTAAAACCTATTCAGCCTCATAGCAACACGCAAGCCTCCACTGACACTGAATTTCCTTCATGGACAATGAGAATTCCTCCACTGACCCACCAACGCCTTGAAAATAATACTGTTGTTGTTGTTGTTGTTTGCCGTCGAGTCGGCCCCGACTCATAGCAACCCCTCCTTGGATTTCCAAGGCAGTATCACTACAGAAGTAGGATTGCCCAACCTTCCTTCCGAGGAGTGGCTGGTGGGTTTGAACCCCCAGCCTTCTGGTGAGCAGTTAAGTGCCTTAGGCACTATGCTACCAGAGCTCCTGAAAATAATACTACCTTTTAGTTATTTATTGATTTGTAATAGGATTACATCCATCATCTCACTGGATCCTCAACACAACAGTCCAGAGAGCTAGTTCAGGTAAGAGCCCACTCCACGGTTCTTCACACAACCTCCGCAAAAACAGTGCCCAACCTAAGCAACCCTAGCCATGCAGAGCAGGCCACTTCCTTTCTTGTTTCCATACTTTTATTGACATGGCAAGGGATTGAGAGATGAGAATACCAAAATTTAAAAATAAAAAAAGCCCTTCTCTAGAGCTACAGAAGTAATAAAATATTTTGAAGAGTTGTTCTCACCTGGTGTAAATATTTTTTTGGAAAAAAAAATAAAATGTTTGCCCTTCTTCTTTTGCATTCAGCACAGACTGCCTTGCTAGCACATTGTTTTCTTGTCTCTCTCCCCCACAGAGCTGTGAACTTATCTAGGCAGGAAAGCATGTCTGCTTCAGGAACTCCCACAGCAAGGCCTAGTGAGGTGCTTTGCACTTATTTAGTAACCCCTAGAAAGCATTTGGTAAACCCACCCCCTCTCCCATGCCTGCAGTCTCTAGGTGTAGGGGAAGCTTAGAGATTCCTCACCTTGAGCCTAGGTGGATGCTCCCTGCATGACAATTTATCTGAAAGTCTCTAAAGCAGCACTCTGGTTGGCAGGGGAGAGCTTTAGCTAGCTGGCCCCAGCACCAATATGACGCTGCTGGCCCCTCCCCTGTCACAGAGGATGTCTGTGAGTGTGCATGCATGTACATCTGCATCCCCTCTCATTTGCTAGTAAGTCTGAGGGGGGCTGGGCAGAGCTGGCCCCGTGAGCAGGGCAGTTGTCCGCAACGTCCCTACTTTATCTGGCGCGTGCCTCTGCAGCCCTTTCCCACACTCTGCCTGCTCCACGTCCAGGGCTCCCTTCTTGGACTTGTCAGATCTCCCAGGCTCAGCAGGCAGTGTGCCATAATTCTCAAGAAGAAAGGAAATATTTTAGGGTTTGACAAGTCCAACATTTGCATGTCTGTTGTCAGAAAAATACTCATCTTGGGGGATTAAGCCTTCCTATCCCCTCTCCAAAGCCCTCCCCAACCAGCCCAAAGTATGAAAACATTCTTGACATAGTTGCCTGAAAAAGGATTTCTAAAGAGGAAAATACCACCCATACCCTGTTATTTCAGTGACTTGGTTTGAAAGCACCAAAAAGGAAGGGGATGGGGTGGGTAATAAAAAAGAAATCTCTTTAGTCAAATAGATTGTTAGTCTTAAAGTAGGCAATACATTAGCTTTCCTTTCTAGTCTCAGGAAATGCACACATTGGTTCTGTTACTCAGAAAGGCATGATCTCTGTACTAAGTGAGGAGGGAAAGGCAAGCAGGAAATGGGGGAAGGGGCAGGAGCCCAAGCCCAGAGCCCAGAAGTACTGGGCAGAGGAGTGAGGGAGAGGGGGACATTCTTTGGGCATTTTATACTAGGACTCATGCTCACTCATATGTTAAAAGACTCTGAATTTGGTAAAGAAAAAATAAATCTCACCTCATGTTTGGGAAGTCCTGCTTCCCAGGGATCTGTCTCCATCTCAGGGAAATCTGCTCTTGCCAACTCTGAGCATATAAAGTGAATTTGTGGGAGGATTCACAGAGAAAGGCCAGGGAGGGTGACTCATTCTGCATTAATAAAGATTTTCACTCAAAATTTGCAAAAAGGTCTGTTCGCATCTCTTAGGTTGGGAAGTTGACAAACTTGTAAGCAACCAGGGCCCCTCTGGTGTGATAAACTAGTGAAAGGGCTACCAAGATATGTTTGTTGCCCTCATTCCAAAGGAGGTGGATTGGGCACAAGAAAATGATTGAGGATTGAGGGACTGGTCCTGGGAAATGTTGTTGTTGTTATGTGCCATCGACTCAGACCCAACTCATAGTGACCCCCCCTTGGGTTTCTGAGGCAGTATCACTATGGAAGTAGATTGCCCCATCTCCTTCTGAGGAGTGGCTGGTGGGTTTGAACCACCAACTTTCTGTTTAGCAGTCAAAGGCCTTAGGCACTATGCTACCAGAGCTCCCCTCCTTCATTTTAAGCACTTTAAAATTATCTTTTACTACATTTCCCAGAGGAGCTCAGGAGGGGTCGCTATGAGTCGGGTCCGATTCAACGGCACACAAGAACAACAAAAAAAAAAAATGAAGGAGGGTCAGAATTCTCCCTTTCTGTGTGGGAAGCCTAGGTTCGATTCCCAGCCAATGCCTCAAATATGCAGCCACCATCCATCTGTCAGTGGAGGCTTATGTGCTCCTATGATGCTGAACAGGTTACAGTGGAGCTTCCAGACTAAGATGGACTGGTGTAAGTATTGCAGCAACATTTAAATTCAACCAATGTAAATCCTATGGATCACAATAGTCTCCTTGTACGTGGGGTTACCATGAGTTCAGGCCTGACAGGACAGTAGCAAATAGCCACAACAATGTGAAGGAAATGTGGAAGTTCCCAGGATAAGAGTCATTCACCTATCCATTCATTCAACAATTGAATGCCTATATTGGGCAGAGTCCTGTGTTAAATTGTGACAACCTTCAACTGCAAGAGGGCATGTGAGCCCACCGAAGCTCCATAAAGGAGGTGTGGTGGAAAGAACAAAAAATGTAGAGGCTCACCAATGAGTTGGTTGACTGTGACAGGGCCAGGGAAATCATCTTGGTGCAAACCCCAGGGCCAGGGCCTAGTACATGTTGCTCAAGACAGGTGGCCTGACAACCACAGGATGCTCAGAGATTTCCTGTGGCCCAAGCCCAAAATGGCACAGGCTGAGGCAGCTTGTCTTGTGTGTCAGTCAGGAGAGCAGTTTCCAAATGAAGCAAAAGGGGAAAATCCATCAGGGAAGGACTCATCTTCTCCCAGGATCCAGGGAGCTGGTGGGAAGAGTTCAACCTAGGCCTAGGAGAGGGTTGGGGGGATGCATCCCCTGACCCCATGTCCTGACTAAAGGAATTCAAAGTAGGACTTCTGGGGCCGGGGCTAGGTGAGACCAGGGGCATGAAGGCCATTGGCGTGTGGCTGATCCTCACAGCAACTAGCCCATTGTCAAGGACAGTTGCCTGATCATGTGCTAGAAAGCAGAGGGCTGGACAAGGACAGAGTGGAAACAGGAACCTTGAAAGGTGTTTTCTTTTCTTTCTTTCTTTTTTTTTTTTTTTTTAATTGTGAATCAGAGAGATCTTGCTTTAAAGGAGAAATGTTCCTGCCTATCCCCATTAATCCTAGAGTAGAGCCTGCAATAAACTGCCTGAAATAATAGGAGCAAGGAGACCAGGGGCGAAGTGCTGAGAAATCCCTTGAAGAAGTCCTTGATCTGTATGTAGTTTTTGTCCCAAAAATGTGGCAAAAAGAAAGCTTCCCCCCACTTCTATGCCTTCTCATGGTCAAAGATTCATCTCAAAAACCCCTCTTAGGTGCACAGCAGAGTATTATACACACATGCATTTAACCCTTCTGCCTTGGATTTTACTGATGGATTTCTGGATTTCTCTAGAAGCATTCCATTTTCCCTCTGCATGGCTGGAACTTGGTGATCAGCTGACTGCAAAGACGGCTCAGGTAGGTACGTCCTAGGAGACAGTGGAGATTGACATCTGGGTAGACCGTCTGGCCCAATTTCTAACCCCCTAAAAGGAGAGCTCTGGTAGCATAGTGGCTAAGACACTTGCCTGCTAACCAGACGGCTGGCGGTTCAAACCCACCAGCCACTCCTCGGAAGGAAGGTTGG
>NW_006921785.1:3555639-3557749 GCF_000298275.1 Orycteropus afer afer
GGAAACCCAAGGAGGGGTTGCTATGAGTCGGGTCCGACTCGATGGCACATAACAACAACAACAACAAAAGTTATTAAAGTCTGTCAGTTTGTTGCACTCTGGTGGCTTGCATGTTGCTGTGAAACTGGAGCCATGCCACCAGTATTTCAAATACCAGCAGGGTCACCCATGGTGGACAGGTTTCAGCGGCGTTTCCAGACTAAGAAAGACTCGGAAGATGGAAAGGGCCATCCACTTCTCAAAGAATTGACCAATGAAAACCTTATGAATAGCAGTGAAACACTGTCTGATATATTACTGGAAATCTTCATGAATAACCCTGAAACATTGTCTGATATAGTGCCAGAAGATGAGCCCCTCAGGTTGGAAGGCACTCAAAATACTACTGGGGAAGTGCTGCCTCCTCAGAGCACAGTTGACCTTAATGACATAGGACCTCCATTTGCTGATGGGGCACGACTCAAAATGGGAAGAAACAGCTGCAGATACTCATTAATAATAGGAACATAGAATGTACAATGTATGAGTCTATGTAAATTGGAAGTACTCAAAAATGAAAATGGAATCCATAAAGATTGATATCCTAGGCATTAGTGAACTAAAATGGACTCGTTTTGGCCACTTTGAATCAGACAACCACATGATCTACTATGCTGGAAATGATAAATTGAAGAAGAATAGCATGGCATCCATCATCACAAAAAATGTTTCAAGATCCATCCTAAAGTACAATGCTGTCAGTGATAGGATAACATCCATATGCCTACAAGGAAGATGAGTTAATACCACTGTTATTCAAATTTACACTCCAACCACCAAAGACAAACTAAAGATTTTTACCAACTTCTGCAGTCTGAAATTAACCAGACATGCAATCAAGATGTATTGATTATTACTGGTGATTGGAATGCAAAAGTTGGAATCAAAGAAGAATCACCAGTAGTTGGAAAATATGGCTTTGGTGATAGAAATGATGCCAGAGATCACATGATAGAATTTTGTAAGATCAATGACTTATTCATCGCAAATACATTTTTTTCACAACATACACGGTGGTTAAACACATGGGCCTCACTAGATGGAATACACCGGAATCAGATCAACTACATCTGTGGAAAAAAGTGTTGGAGAAGCTCAATGTCTTCAGCCAAAATAAGGTCAGGAGCTAACTGTGGAACAGACCATCAGTTGTTCATATGCAAGTTCAAGTTGAAGCTGAACACAATTAAAACAAGTCCACAGAGCCAAAACATGACCTTGATTATATCCCACATGAATTTAGAGACCACCTGAAGAATAGATTTGATGCATTGAATACCAATGACTGATAACCAGATGAACTGTGGGATGACATCAAGAACACCACACATGAAGAAAGCTAAAGGTCATTTAAAAGACAAAAAAGGAAGACCAAAATGGATGTCAGAAGAGACTCTGAAACTTGCTCTTGAACAGAGAATAGCTAAAGCAAACAGAAGAAATGACAAGATAAAAGATCTGAACAGAAGATTTCAAAAAGCAGCTCGAAAAGACAAAGCCAATTACTATAATGAAATGTGCAAAGACCTGGAGTCAGAAAACCAAAAGGGAAGAATATACTCAGCATTTCTCAAGCTGAAAGAACCGAAGAAAAAATTCAAGCCTCGAGTTGTAATATTGAATGATTCTATGGGCAAAATATTGAATGATGCGGGAAACATCAAAAGAAGATGGAAGGAATACATAGTCACTGTACCAAACAGAATTTGTTGATGTTCATTTATTTCAAGAGGTGGCATATGGTCAAGAACCAATGGTATTGAAGGAAGAAGTTGAAGCGGCAGTGAAGGAATTGGTGAAAACAAGGCTCCAGGAACTCACAGAATACCCATTGAGATGTTTAAACAAACAGATGGCACACTGGAGGCACTTACTCATCCATGCCAAGAAATTTGGAAGCTAGGTACCTGACCAACTGACTGGAAGAGGTCCATATTTGTACCCATTCCAAAGATAGATGATCCCACGGAATGTGAAAATTATCAAACAATATCATTAATATCACACACAAGTAAAATTTTACTGAAGATAATTCAAAAATGGTTGCAGCAGTATATTGACAGAGAACTTC
>NW_006921785.1:3557849-3560074 GCF_000298275.1 Orycteropus afer afer
CTGGCGGTTCAAACCCACCAGCCACTCCTCGGAAGGAAGGTTGGGCAATCCTACTTCCGTAGTGATACTGCCTCGAAAACCCAAGGAGGGGTCGCTATGAGTCTGGGCCGACTCGACAGCACATAACAACAACAACAAAAGGAGAGCATAAAGACCAAAAGGCATTCGAAGGGGAGCAGGGGTGTTAAAACACACCTGACACTCTGGCTTCATCTGCTTCACTGCCACCCCCAGCCCCAACTCGACCACCCAGTCCTGCTCCGTGCTGAACTGATTAGTCATTCATAATGCTTAAGTCATTAATTCAGGAAGGAAGCCACGCTAGCTGCCTCTTCTTCTTGCCAGAGTTGCTGCCATTGCAAAATAGATGAGTAATCAGACATTCCCAGAGCCCTGGTTAAGCCTATTGCCAAGAAAGGTCTCTCTCAGCTCATTTGTTGATGGGGAAGCCACGCTACAGGCCCTGAATCATGCTGGATCCAGGGAAAGCAAGGCCAAACTTGCCTGAGTTCAATATTGCATCACTGAGATCAACGATGGGAGAGGCTTAGCAGGTCACTGAGCCCCGCCCACCCCACCCACAGCCCCAGAGGGCCTGACCCTCTGTGAAGCTTTCTGCTACTTTTGGGTTTTGGGAAGATGCAGAAGGGTCAGAGACAGACAGACTGAGAGGTATGCTAGATTCTAGCTACAGTTCAAAACTCCCATTTGACAGATGGTGAAACTGGGACCCAGGAAGAAAGTGGCACTGACCCAAAATCAAACAACTAATTAATATAGACTTATGGTCTCTCAATTCCCTAGTAATTTCCGCTGCATAAATTACTCCAAGATAATGTTAAGATTTCATTGTTAAGGAAGCAAATGAATGGCAAAGTAATACATAATAATACAATAAAATATAACAATAAAAATAATTTTTTACTCACATGTCCATCAGAGGGCAAGTAGCCTAAAAATTGTGGTTAAACAAAGAAATACTCATCAGACATTTAAAAAGATTAGTACCAGTCTATGTGCTCCGACATAAAGCTACCTCCGTGGTATAGTTGTAAGAACATGAAAGCAAGATATGGAAACACTGGGTGTAGCATGCTACGATTTTGGAAGAAGAGAAGCACACAGACACATGCAGGCGTGTAGTTGCATTTGCACAGACTATCTATGAAGGATGCACAACAACCACAAGTGGCTCTATCTGGGAGAGACCCAGGGGGACTAGACAGCATGAATGAGAGGGGCTTACTTTTATTCGTTTCTCTTTTGTACTGTTTGGACTATCATTTGTCATACTCTGGTGGCGTGTGTGTTGCTGTGATGCTGGAAGCTATGCCACTGGTGTTTCAAATCAGGATCACCCATGGTGGACAGGTTTCAGCAGAGCTTCCAGACTAAGACAGACTAAGACGAAGCACCTGACAATCTGCTTCTAAAACAATTGGTCAGTTGTTATAATGCTTGAAGATGAGCCCCTCAAGTTGAAAGGCACTCGAACATAGGGTTGTGAGGAAGACATAAGATTGGACAGTGTTTCATTCTGTTGAGAACTGACTTGACGGCATCTAACAAAAATGACAACAACACTTTTTACTCTTTTTTCTTTTGTACTACTTGAATTGTTTATCATGGGCCTATGCAACTTATTTAAGAGAAAAAAAAAAATCACAAATCAACTTGATGGCACTGAGTTAACACAAAACTAGGAATTAGGGATTCTGATTAACTATTAACACATAGGCTCTCAGTAAATATAAACCGAATAAATGACAGATTGGCAGGTGAGTGAATGAACACTTTTTTTTCCACCTGAGCACCAAAATAACAATATATGGCATGACAGTCTATCTACCAGGTCACATATTAATAAACTGGAAGAAAGCTTAGTATCTTTGTGATCAGCTATCTGCTGGGCTAAATGTTAGGAGTCAGAGAACCTGGACTTAAGTCCTTACTCAAGCAACTAAAATCTCAGAAACCTCAGTTTCCTCATCTATGAAATGGGAGCAGCAATATCTTCTTCCTGGAATTTTTGTGTCAACTGAATGAGATACTGAATGGGAAAGCAGTTCCTAATATCTGATGTTCTGAACAAGTTGAGGAGCTGTGGTTATTATTAGTAATGCTCTGGTAGCATAGTGGCTAAGGCACTTGACTGCTAACCAGAAGGTTGGCGGTTCAAACCCACCAGCCACACTCCTTGGAAGGAAGATGGGGCAATCTACTTC
>NW_006921785.1:3562034-3588916 GCF_000298275.1 Orycteropus afer afer
TATCAAACAATATCATTAATATCACACACAAGTAAAATTTTACTGAAGATAATTCAAAAATGGTTGCAGCAGTATATTGACAGAGAACTTCCAGAAATGCAAGTTGGATTCAGAAGAGGACATGGAATGAGGGATGTAATTGCTGATGTCAGATGAATATTGTCTGAAAGCAAAGAATACCAGAAAGATGTTTACTTTTGTTTTATTGACTATGCAAAGGCATTTGACTGTAGATCATAGCAAATTATGGATAAGAATGGGAATTTCAGAACACTTAACCATGCTCATGAGGAACGTGTACATAGACCAGGAGGCTGTCGTTTAAACAGAACAAAGGGATACTGCATGGTTTAAAATTAGGAAGGGAGTGTGTCAAGGTTGTATCCTTTCACCACACTTATTCGATCTGCATGCTGAGCAAATAATCAGAGAAGCTGGACTTTATGAAAAGGAATGTGGCATCAGGATGGGAGGAAGACTCATTAACAACCTGCAATATGGAGATGACACAACCTTATTTGCTGAAAGTGAGGATGACTTGAAGCACTTACTGATAAAGATCAAAGACTACAGTCTGCAGTATGGATTACATCTCAACATAAAGAAAATGAAAATTCTCACAACTGAACCAATAATCACCCTCACAATAAATGGAGAAAAGATTGAAGTTGTCAAAGATTTCGAATTACTTGTTTCCACAATAAGCAGCACTGGAAGCAGCAGTCAAGACATCAGATGATGAATTGCACTGGACAAATCTGCTGCAAAAGACTTCTTTAAAGTGCTGAAGAGCAGACATCTCTTTGAAGACTAAGGTGTGCCTAAGCTAAGCCATGGTGTTTTCAATAGCCTCCTAGGCATGTGAAAGCTGAACAATGAATAAGGAAGACCGAAGAATTGATGCCTTTGAATTGTGGTGTTGGCAAAGAATACTGAAAGTACCATGGACTGCCAGAAGAACAAACAAATCTTTCCTGGAAGAAATGCAGCCAGAATGCTCCTTGGCAGTGAGAATAGCCAATTTATCTCTTCTACTTTGGTCATGTTGTCAGAAGGGACCATTCCATGGAGAAGGATATCATACTTGGTAAAGTAGAGGGTCAGCGAAAAAGGGGAAGGCCCTCAATGAAATGGATTGACACAGTGGCTACAACAAAGGGTTCAGACATAGCAAGGATTGTGAGGCTGGCGCAGTGTTTTGTTCTGTTGTACATAGGGTCACTATGAGTCGGAGCCAACTCGATGGCATATAACAACAACAGTTATCGGAGTGTGCTTTCTCCAACTAATGCCCTTAACTGGTCAAGCTTCATAAAGTAACTCTTGTTCATTGGCACTGAGCCTGGCAAGCCCTGTTCCCCTGCATCCCTTCTTTCTACTTACCATCTGAATGTTCTTCCCAGCATCTGCTCCTCAACATAGTTTCCAGACACCAGGAGCCTTTCTGCAGGAAAGGCTCTGTTTGGAAGGGTTCCTTGGGGTCCTACCCTTCTTTCCCTTTCCCCTCAGGCAACTAAAGCTCAGACACAGAACTCTCCTGAAGTCACAAAGGGACAGCACCAAGAAGAAAATGGCTTCATTCCCTCTGTCTTAAAAGCGTTCATACTTGGTGCATTGCCTATTCACATGTGGAGACTTCTCAGAGAAACTGCCTCTTGAACTTAATCAGTCAGCACCGCATGATTCACTCACCATTAATTGATATCCAGTGGGCAGCAAGGCTCTCAGGGAAGGGCCTGTATCCTGCAGTTAACTTCATGGGACAGATTGTCTCCCAGCCCCAACTCTGGGACAAAGTGGGCATGTGGCAAGAATGGTACCAGTGAGTTAAATCAAGTCTATAGAGAAACCAAAAGAAAAAATCACCCATCAGGAAAATTTTCCACAGAGTTCTTGGAAAAGTTGCTCCTGCTAAGGAAGTCTTAAATCCATACTAGGTAGAGCCTCAGGGAAGCATGTACTGTCATTCCCATCTTATGGATGAAGAAACTGAGGCTCAGAGAGAAGGGAATCATATATCTAGGTTTAGGGACAGTCTAAATCTTGCATTTCAGTATTTCCACCTATAGCCATAAAAATAGCCTGGAATATTGTAGGCATTCAGTAAAAGTTAGTTGACAGGATGGAAGAAAAACCAACAATGGTGCTATGGAAAGGCTGGAATACTTGTTATTTAGAATAGAAATATATGTTATCTGAATGACAATAAAAAGCAGGGCAAGGCTGTGGAGACACTGTAACTTCATAAAGTAACATGCTCACTAATCTAGGTAAGCAATCGTGTACTGATTTTAGACTGCTAAGTAGGCCCAGGGAGCAGTGGTGGTCCTTGCCTTTTATCCATGTTCAGTTCTTGGCCAATGCACCTCATGTGCAGTCACCTCCCATGCATCAGTGGAGGCTTGTATGTTGCTTTGATGCTGGATAGGATTTAGCAGAGCTTCCCAACTGATAGACTAGGAAGAAAGGCCCAGAAATTTATTTCTGGAAATCAGCCAATGAAAACCCTCTGGAGCACAATAGTCTGATCCACAACCAATCCTAAGACGGTGCAGGATCAGGCAGTGTCTCATTGCATGGGTGGGGTCACCACGAAACAGGGGCTAACTCAGTGACGGCTAAAAACTAACAAGTATGCATAATACCCACAGCCTGGTGGGTATCTTTGCTTCATTTCATTCTCTACTCTTACTCTTACACCACTCTGAATTGTCAAGACATCCCACACATACCTACACCCTAGCTGTATCGCTGCCATATTTCATTCCTCTGTTTCTCTGTGCACTCTCCTTTCATCATCATCACAAGCTTCTCCTTTGAGGATGGGTTGCATCTACCCTTCACATTGTGCACAAATTGAGTTTTTCCTTTTTCAGGCATTTGTCTCTTTCATTAAAGTGTTCAGCCATTCATTAATTCATCAAATATTTTGTAGGTGTTGTTGTTAGTTGCCATCAAGTCAATTACAACTTTTGAACACTAATATGCCAGACACTCTACTAGTATCATTTCCTAAAAATCAAAATTGAAAATTGCACAATTTATTATGTCCTTCATAAAGAATCAGAGTAAAATTTGATTCCTAAGATCCTAACATGAAATAATGACCAAGCAACAAGGACAGCAGTAAAAAGTCTGAGCTTTTATTAATATATTATTATGATGATTTATTAATTATATTCCTATCTTGAATTTCCTCTCAGTCACTAGAATGGAATCAATAAATGGCAACATTTTCCCCTCCAATGTTTTTAAACCACATTACCGAGGCATGGGGTTTTAATTTCACATGCATTAGTTTCTGGGTCTTGGGTCCTCCCCCTCCAGCCTCCCCCCTCCCCCCAGAGCAGATAAATGAGGTTCTAAACTTAGGATAATAAGGCTTAACAGTGAGGCACTTTTTAAAAAGTGAATCATTTCTCAGTTCTCCTTTGCTAATCTCTCTTGGTAACATTAATTATGAGTTTGTGCATCGTGCCCCAAGGCAAGCGCGGCTTTCCCAGGACAATTAAAGTTACTTAATTATTAAAAACTGTGTGTGCTGCTGCCCAGAGAGAAAGAGGCAGCCAGGCCCGGCTCCCACAGCCCCCCACAGGACTGACCGGACACTCTGTGGGAAACTCGGCTCCTTTCCCTTGCCATTGTAAGTCTCAATATAATCTATGAAAATCCCCTCCACTGCCACAGCCGTCCCCTCCCACCCCAGGATGAATGCTTTAGAGGCCAGTTGTGGCTAATTCCAGCCTGTAGCCTCCTCACTGCCTCAGGGCTGGACTCTAGCTTCTCCATCCTAGGATGGGAAGAGGCCCTGGGGTCAGGAGGAAGCCAGGAGAGACAACACGGCCTCCACCTGGGATCTGGCACTGGAACAAGGCCCTTCTGAATGGAGGGTGTTGGAAAACACCAAACCCTTGGTTTGGAGTGGGTTTCTCTGGGTCCTGTTCTTCCTCATGCCTTCTGCCTCATGGACGCAGGGCAGACAGCACAGAAAGGATGGAGGAGGAGGGAGCATGGCTAGGCTGCATATGTAGCAAACATTACCAAGAGTGGAGACTAATTTGTTGCCGCCTTTCTCTCAGGGTGGTTCTCTGAGCCCCAAGCAGAGAGTGAAAAACCTGGAAGTCACCCTGGTTTGGCCATTAACACCCCAGAGTGACCCTAGGCAAGTCACTTTGCATCTGAGTCTTAGCGCCATAGTTCATGACAGCCTACGACCTCCAAGGGACTCTAAGTTCTGACACTTTGATAAGTCTAACATTTCCTGAAAAGGAAAACTCAAATTTTCCATTTTGATTCTTAAATTCATTCAGCAAGCACCCACCCAATGCCAGGCACAGTTCCAGCTTTAGGGATACCACAGGAAATAAAACGGAGAGGAATCCCTGCCCTCCTGGAGGCAATGTTCTCTAGTCCGGTTCATTTTCAGGCCAATTCTTTTGTTTTCCACTAGAGGAAACTGAGACGGAGAAGAGACTGGTCCTTGAGTCTCACAGCAAGTTGCTGTGACCTAGGCAGGGACCTAGGCCTCCTGAGCCCCAGCCCAAGGGACTTTCCATTGGCTGCTGCTACTCATTTCATTTCTATTCCTTTGCTTTCTCCCCTGCTGCTATATTTAGCTCCTC
The DNA here is from genome assembly GCF_000298275.1 of Orycteropus afer afer. Classification (NCBI taxonomy): domain Eukaryota; kingdom Metazoa; phylum Chordata; class Mammalia; order Tubulidentata; family Orycteropodidae; genus Orycteropus; species Orycteropus afer. The sequence goes on from NW_006921785.1 coordinate 3,566,657, forward strand.
CCCATGCCCAGCCTCGATCAATCTGGGCTTCAAATCTCTAAAGAAGTAATGTCCAATAGAAATATACCATTTTCAAAGGCAACCCACAAATGTTATTTCAGACTTTCTAGTAGCTACACCTAAAAGGAGGTCATTGGTAGTGCAGTGGTAGAATTCTCTCTTCCATGTGGGAGACCCTAGTTTGATTCCCAACCAAGGCACTTCATGCACAGCCATCACCCATCTGTCATTCGAGGCTTTCAAGCACTATGATGTTGAACGGGTTTTAGTGGAGCTTCCAGACCAAAACGGACAAAGAAGAAAGATTTGGTGATCTACTTCTGAAGAAATCAGTCAATGAAAACCTTATGGATCATAGTTGTCTGATCTGCCACTGATCATGGGGATGGCATTGGGCCACGCAGTGTTTATTTCTGTTATGAAGGGGGTTGCCACGATTTGGGGCCAACTCAACAGCAGCTAACAACGACGTTTTTTAAAAGTACAAAGAAATAGGTGAAACTTTGAACTGGTGTATGTTCTGCTTTGTATATTCTCAGCAACAACAAAAACAGAAATAAAATACATTATTTTAAAAAAGGAAAAAAAAAGAAATAGGTGAAATTAACTTTAATTTTATTTAGCCAATATATCCAAAATAGTATCACTTCAATATAAGAAAGTATTAATTAATAAGATGTTTCACATTGTTTTTTATATATCTTAAAAATCCAGAGAGTACTTTCCATTTATAGTATGTTTCAGTTTGAATTAGACCCATTTCAAACACTCAGTAGCCATGTGTGACTGACTTGTGGCCACTGTGCTAGACAGTGTAATAAGGTCCCTCCCATCTCTAACTTTTGATCTCTCTTCAATATCTCCAAGAATAGAAGGTTCCCTACATGCATGCAGCATGGCATAGGAAGACTGGAATATGGCTGTGTACACACGGTGGGCATTTCCCCAGTACACTGACACCATGGGATACTGTGCAACCCAACCCAGCTTATGATCTCCAGGGGCCTCCAAGCTCTGATACTTTGATGATTCTAACACCTCCTGGAAAGGAGTACTCAAATTTTCCATTTTGCTTCCTATTTTTATTAGTTCATTAAGTTAATATGTAAAAACAAATTTAAAAAAAGGGGGGGGAGGGTATTCTTTCACTGACTCATATGTAAAGAACCCTGAGATAGGTCATTAAGTGAAAAAGGCAGAATACAAACAGGGTATATGAAATTCTACCACTACAGGGAACATATGCATTTGGTGGCTCATGCATAAAATATCACTAGAAGGATTCACAAGAAACTAAGAATGTTGGTAGGGGGAACCAGGTGGGTGGAGGGCAAGACTGGGATATTTCATTGCATGTATATTTATACTTTTAAAACTTGGAAATACATGAATGTGTTACTTATTCAAAAATTAAAATGAGGACTCCTGAGTTAATAGGCAGACCATTGGCTCAGGAGGCCTGCCTAGGGCCCTTAGGTCTTGCCCAGCACTTGTCCCTACTCCTTATCCCAGGGCACCAGAAGGACCCAATATAGGTCTCTATTGTTAGTGCTGCTCTACAATAGGAAGAGAGGGGCTTAGCAGAGGCCCAGGGCAGGAGGACATAATATCTAGTGACTATAAAGAGCTCTTTTGTTTCTAGAAAGGCAGTGGTTTCCACTCAGTATCCCAGCCTCTCCCCACACACACCACCACCACCACCACCAGTCCACTGTCTCTGGGATCCCTTCTCCACCTGCTGCAAGAACATCATATCTCCCCCAGAAGGGCCTCTGGGCTTGAGGTGGGGCAGGGAGAAAAACATTCTGGAAAGGGGCATCCTCCTCCCTAGGGGTTTAACAAAGAAGTTCTGAGTATCTCCAGATAGTCACACCAGTAAAAATAACCAGGAATGGCAAAGTCTTCTCCTTCTAAATTCCGATTGTTAGATAATAGGCCTTGGGCTATTGATGGTGATCCTGTCTTCCTCTTGTGGGGTTAGAGGAGGTTGGAAGATGTGGCCTCCTTGCCCTTTTTGCAGCTGTCCTCAGTTCCTGGCATCTCCATTCTGGGCATGACACAGGACAATGGAGCTAGGCAAACAGAGCAGAGCGTATTTGCTCATGTGTGTGTCTACCTGTGTACATCTGTGGCCCCCACTCTGGCATTCATTCACTCATCCACTTTCTTTCAACACATATTTGTGGAGCTTCTGCTATATTCTGGTCACTTCAGAACAAGACAGACCAGGCCTCTGACCTCATGGAGTTTATAATCCAGCAGGAAAAAACTGATAATAACTAAAATAGTCCACACCTACCTGTAGTGATAAGTGAGAAGACACACAATCTAGTCTAGGAGACCAGAAATGGTTGCACACAAGACCTGACATTTAAGCTGGGTCTAAGAAATACATAAATCCACAGATGATAAGATACAAGACAAGTGGATTATACATGGACAATAGCCCCACAGACCAGACTGCTAACTTACTTTGTGTCCTTAAAAAAAAAAACTTTAGGCAGGGGAGGGGGAAAAAAAAAAAAAAAAACTTTACAAATTGTTTGATGTAAATATTTTTTTTTAATTTCAAGAATAAAAATACTACCACTGTCAACCACATGGAAGGGGATCTATGTAGGAGATCCTGGACAGAGAGGGAGAACAATGTGGAACAAAACTCAAAATCATTTGGAGAAAAAGAAAGGAGGAGAACCAGGGTTGCTCGTCCGATATAGTCTAGTGGAACCACTGAGACTATGGTCCCTAGTTGCCCTTCAGGTCTGGAATTGAACCCACACCTGTGGCTTCCAGCCAAACAAAAGACAAGCATATGAAGTGAACATTTACCTGAAGTAGATAAACTCCTTGGAGAAAAAAATCATGGGAGAAAGAAGGGTTGCTTCTGCACAAGGGAACAGCTCACGGGGCAGGAGTGCATGGAAGGATAGACACAGGGAAGAGGTAACTATGGGGAGGAAGTGGGAGGGGAGCTGTTGCACTGTGGTAAATTGTGGTCATTGTCATGAGACAAAGTGTATGTGAACTGCTGTATGGAAAGTGAATTTGCTCTGTAAATTCTCACCCAAATCACAATAAGAAAAAAAAGAAGGAGAAAAGAAAAGAAAAGAAAAATACTACAAAGAATACCTGTATATTTTTTTACCCAGATGATCTCCCTATTGTTAACATTTTACCCAATTTGCATCATTAGTTTGGTTCTCTCTCTCTCATTTCATCCTGGCAAAGGGCCTGGGGTTTCTACTCTGGAGAAAGTATTATCAAGTTCATTTCTGGGGTGAAACAGGTGAACGCATGCACACTTCAATTGTATCTGCACACCTTCAATGCCCAGATCCCTTTTCTCATTCACCCAATCAAAGTATCTCAGTGCTGACAGTGATCTCAGAAGGTATCTAGTCCTAAGGTTACTAAACCAGGCTGATCATCACGTGAAAGCTTGTAAGAAATTTTCAGGCTCTGAGCCCAGACGTTCTGATTCAGCAGGTCTGGGGCCTCCTCCCCGTCCAGTTATTGATTCTGTAGGTCCCACGCTCTGAGGGGTGGTCCCCTGGGGCTGGCAAGGCCTGGAGAGTGAGTCAGTTACTTGTGCTTGGCAACCACCCTTCCTTGTGTGAATTTATCGTTCTCATTAAGAGGATGGCTTTTAAAACCTGCTGAGAGGACCAAGACTCATTATTGTGCTCTGTGAACATTTGTTGGCTCCCTGAGTACAAGTCTGACCAGCCAGGAGAGGGTTTCTGGGCTGGCTCTGTTCCATTTCATCAAGAAGAAGGACCCTCCCTGGGGTGGGTGAGCATTGTCTGTGTTGGCCACATTTGCCTTCGGAATGCTTCCCTGGAGCCACCAAGAAAGCTGATCAGACAGAAACTTACTCCCAAGGGCTCTCGTGGGCCTGGGCTGTTGAAATAAGGCAGACAGAGGAGGGGCTGTGGAGAAGTACCACTGACAGCCCCTGTCCCACACACACACCAGGCCTGGCTGAGGCAGGTTGAGACCCATCACCATTTCCTACTCATAGCAACCCTATAGGACAGAGTAGAACTGCCTCATGGGGTTACCAAGGCTTTATGGAAGCAGACTGCCTCATTTTTCTCCCATGGAGCAGCGGAGTGGCTGGTGAGTTCAAACTGTTGACCTTTCATTTAGGAGCTGAGTGCTTAACCACTGCAACACCAGGGCTCCTCAGGGGGTTGAGATCTTGGGCATTTCTTTAGGAAAACACTTCAACTTTTCATTTCTAAATTTCAGGACATGCCTGGAAAAGATAACAGTGGTCTGTTGCATGTGCCAAAACTTTGTCCAGGCAGGAGTTCATGGGCTCCTTATAACTGCCCCAAGAATAGAGAGGACAAGATTTGTCTTCCATGTTATAACTCAGCAAACTGAATTCAGAAAGAGGGTGTGGTTCTGAAGTATTTAAGATCACGTTTGTAATGTATCCTCGAATTGTTCAGAAAAATGTGCGCAGGTGTTTGTGTGTGTGTGTGTGTGTGTGTGTCCAGCCAAGCCTCTTGTCTTCCAATTCCTCTCATTCCTTGGCTTATATAAATTGCCACTGATTGTAGGAACAGTTTTGTCACTGAACCTCAAGCCTCCCTGAGTGAGGCAAGAGAAGTAGAGAAACATCAGTGATGCAGCCAAGTTCTGCTGTAGCTGCGCTGACGAAATCAGCCTGCTGGCCAGGCCAGCTCTCTGGAGCACAGCTGTAGGCAGGCCCAGGTGCAGCCAGCCATGGGTATGCCCAGAGGGCCCACTGCCCCTACCCAAGTCAGGGAGCAGCACCTAACCCTGTGAGAGTGCTCAGCTCCAGGCTCCTGACTCATTCAGCTCCTCTCAGCACCATGCTTGGGACTTCCCCCTCTGCCTGCCCTCTAAGCGTCTCCCTTCCTGCTAGCTCAGTGTGGCTGGTTTATTTTCTTTTACTCAAGTTACCCACACTCCTTGATGGGGTCACTCCACCCAACACTGGGGTTTCTTCTTGAGTTTCTATGCAAACACTCAGACCCTAGAGCCCTGCAACTGTATACCTGCCATCTTTAAGCAGTGAAATTCACAGGGGGCCAAAAACTGTGTCCAATCTGGCCCAGGCAGACAGCAGTCACTAGAGCAATGAGAAAGAGGCAGAGGAGATGGGCCAGGAGTGGAGGGGAGAGGAGAAGGAAGAAAGGGAGGGAAGAAGGAAAGAAGGAATACAGAAAGGGAGAGAGGGAGGGAGACAGGAAAGAAGGGAGGAAGTGTACAATAAGACTGCAATAAAATCCAGTTCTTGATTGACCCACTGCATCAGATGTCTCCCTAGAACCCATTCGAGAAAAGTTTCCTCATCAAACCCAGTTCAGAACTATTTCTCCTGCCACCACCACCCCAATTCCACCCACGACCAAGCACTCTACATTTATCTTGTGAGGAAAGAGTGTAAACTAAGCTGAGAGTATGAACTTCATGAGTATGAACTTCATAAGCCGAGAATATGAACTTCCACTTCATGGAAGGTTCTCCAGATGTAAGCAGCTACCCACCTAGCACACAGAATGAATAGCTGATGGACTGAATGAATAAATATCTCTGAATATCCAAATATAGCCTATTCTTCAAGATGTAGAGCCAAAAGCCACCTCCTCAATGAAGCCTTCCTGGATTTCTATAACTAGAAGAGATCTCTCTTCCTCTGAAACTACACAGCACTTTGTCCATCCTCCTTCAGCTGACAAGTGACAGTTTTCTACCTGGTGATATAGCTGGTGTGTATATATGACAGGGGTGATATAAAGGAAATGGCAAAGGCTTTCTTTTTCAAGTTCAAATGCCACATCCCCCTCTTACTAGCTGTGTGAATATGGAAAAATTGCTTAACCCTTCTTATCCTAGTTTCTTCATGTGTAAAATCAGAATAATAACTATGATGCAGGATAGTTGTGGGCATTAGCAATGAGGTAGAAGTTAATAAAGTTCAACAGTATCTCCAGATTTCTTTTCCTTAAAACTCCTGAAAGGATTACACACTTGAAGTTAGGCATGGCACTGTGACTTGCTCTGGCCAATAAAATGGGAGAAGAAGTGGTATGTGTCACTTTCAGGTAGGAGTATGTGAAAGCTGGTGCACAATTTCTCATGCCCTCTTCTCCTGCTGGAATCAACTCAGTGGCAGTGAGTTTGGTTTTGTTTTTTTCTTCCTCTACTATAGAAGATTCTAAAGATTCATGTTGAGATGGTATGTTAAGACGGTTAAGACCCTGATTGGCTCCCAGGAACAGACTACCTCCCTTTAGTACTGAGAATGTAGCATCTGTAAGAAATAAACATTCATTGCTTCCAGCTAGTGGGATTTGGGGATTATTTGTTACCATAGCCATTACCTAACCTATGCTGACTAATACAAGTCACAATATATGTAGGACCCTTACCACATCTCTGACACATAGTACATATTTGATAAATATATCATAACTGAAGGAATATATAAGCAATTTTTTGAATAAATAATGAACTAGTAAATACAGAATGGAACTTCTTTCTGTAAGGAAAGTTTGTGACAACTCTATTGGATCCTTTGTGGTTAGTGAAAATGTCCTATGTAGATACCACTGGTCAGAGTACTGCCTGTGGAATGGGAATGACTATCCCTTTACACCATCTTTGCCTGCCTTTCCAAGGGTGTAATGTCACCCATGCAAGCCCCACACATCTCCCTGGATACTACCCTGCCCCCTAACCTAGGGTTGATGGGAGTTGGGGTCCTCTGCTCAGGAGTGGTTGCCATGGCAGATCCCACCTGGAAAGCCAGACTCCCAACAAAAGAGAGTCCTTTGAGCCTTTGAGCCCCTTCACCACCCACAAGGCACTACCCATCAGGGAGGAGCTCCTGTGAAGAGAGGCTCAGACAGAACTAGTAGCTGTCGTTCTCCCATACTGCAAACCAAGGAAGATTTGCAGAGAACTACTTCGTACAGCCAGGACTAGCCCAGTTAAGGCTACACAGTCCTGAATTCAGAAAGAATTTAGAGCTGACATGGGCAGCCCCTATCCATAGGGATTTGTGGCTCAACAAACATATTTCCACCTTCAGTGTCTGCTGGGATCCACATAGAAACTTGATGAGTTGCCTGGATTGGAATCACTATTACCCTCATTTTACAGAAAACTAAGGCTCAGGGCAGGGAGATGACTTTTTCAAGACACTCCATAGCACCTAGAAGAGAAAGATTCAGTATCTGATGTCAGGAACTTGCTCAGGATTTTCTCTCTACCCAATGAAGGGAGGCTGAGAGGATTCTGGACTTCTTCACATCACTTTAAGGGCATCCTTTTCCTCCTGCTGATACCTACTGTTTGATGAAGCAGGCATATGGTGTGTATTCACCCAAAACATCCTCAAAGACTGCTCCCCACAGCCATAAGAAAGAGACAATGTCACACCGGAAACCACTGCAGCACCAGGGGAGAAGAACAAAGCACTCTTTGGAAGCACTATGCTCCTGGCCCCACTGAAATGGGAGGAGTATGCACTAGAGGTAGCCAGCAGCAATGTGCCAGTGTATAATCAGAATAATCAGAGTCACTGCTGAGTGAATTCAAGGCCATAGTGGGAACTAGTAAGTGTCAAGTCCAAAGGACAAGGCAAAGTACAGCTGAGAGAGCAAACACCGAGTCAGGTGGTGGGAGGGTAGGTGCAAGAATAGGCCCCGGAAACCTGTGGGTGCTGGGGCTCTCCCTTCTGTGGTGTTTGTGTGGGTCTGAGGACAGGCGTGGTGACCACAGGAACCCTCCAGGGCAGGGTGTTTCTGGCTGCAGTTTCCTTTTCTAGCTGATAAAGGGGTTGATGCTAGATGCCTTTGCTTGCCCCTGGTTCTGGCATTGAAATGGTTCTCATGAAGTGAAAGCCTTTCGATTCCCCTTCTCTAGACCCAAGGGCTGTGACCTGTCCAGATTCAGAGTTAACCAACAAGCCCAGGAGCTGCCACTTCACTGTACCTTTAGTCCTCATGACTCATCAAGGAAGCAGCTCACTCCCACCATCCTAATGAGGAAACAGGGGCTCTAAGAGGTGATGATATGTTCTAAATCCCACAGCTAGTAAATGGAAAAACCCAGATTTGAATTCAGTTCAAACCCACCAGCCACTCCTCGGAAGGAAGGTTGGGCAATCCTACTTCCGTAGTGATACTGCCTTGGAAACCCAAGGAGGGGTCGCTATGAGTCAGGGCTGACTTGACGGCACATAACAACAACAACAACAATGTCATTAATCGCCACAGAGTTGGCTCCAATTCCTGGTGCCCTATGTACAACAAAACAAAACATTGCCTGGTCCTGGGCCATCTTCATGATCACTGGTACATTGGAGTCCCTCATTGTAGCCATTGTGTCAGTCCGTCTCATCATGGCTTTCCCTCTACTTCGCCAAACATGATGTCCTTTTCCAGCAACAGGTCATTCCCAATGACAGGTCCAAAGTCAGCAAGCTGAAGGAGCATTGGGGTTCTATTTCTTCCAAGAATGATTCGTTCATTCTTCTGGTAGTCCATAGAATATTCAGTATTCTTTGACAATACCATAATTCAAATGCATTAATTCTTCATCTGTCTTCTTTATTCACTGTCCAGCTTTCATATGTATATGAGCTGTTTGAAAAGACTATGGCTTGGTCAGGCTTTCGTTCTACCTGGCAAAAATCACAGACAATTTGTACTATATCATGCTGTCTCATCTCCCTTCCCCCCACGCCCCACCTCCCCTGCCAGTGCAGATGCACCCAAACGACAATCCACTGGGGTGTTTTTTTTGGCAAGTCCACCTCCTACATTAACAGAGAAACAGAGAATTGAAAAGAATCAGTGATAAGAGAAGGTTCCACTAATAGAGAGAGTAATTGTGCAGAAAGCCATTCGCCCCAATATACTTGCCAGAAACAAACAGATAACCCTTATTTGCAAGTGTAGTTGAATATTAACTAGCACCCAAGGGCGCTGTCCAATATAAGCAAGACAAAGTCCTTGCCTTTAGCTCAGGAGTTCAGAACAGAGCAAAAGAAGCCTTGGCACCCACCACGCTGCATTTCTCACACACTGGGAACCCGCTACACAGGGTCCCTTTCCTCAATATGAAGGAATTAGAACAAGGTACAGCATGAATGCATTGAGGATCAGGAGAAGCATGTGAGAGCTCCATCCTCATGTGCAGCTGTAAGTCTCCTCACCTGTAAGAGAACTGTCTATACCCTGTATTAGTGCAAATAGTTCATACACTTGGCTGCTAACTGGAAAGTTCAAAGTTCGAGTCCACACAGATGCATCTCAGAAGATAGGCCTGGCAATCTAATTCCAAAAGTAACAGCCACTGAAAACCCTATGGAGAAGGACAAATATTGTATGACCTCACTTACATAAAAAGACAAGAAAAGGCATATGTATAGAGAACAAGGCTTAATAGTGGGCAGGGGGGAGGAGGAAAAGGATGTTAACGGTGATGAAAAAATCATCTTGATTAAGGGTAGGGTTGTGGAGCTGATTATTGTATTTGCTGTCAATAAGTTATGCACCTGTAAAATGTTGAATTGGCAAAAGTTATGTGAAAGATATATTTATAACAGTGACAAAAAAAAAAAAAAAAAAGAGTAGCTGCTGAGGCTGCTTAAGGACAATACCTCATGGGATTTGGTTCCTTAGTTTGGAGGTTTAGGGTCATGGTTTCATGAGATATCACAGTCAGTTTCACTAAGAACTCATTTAATACTTTATTCTACCTCCTAGTTTGTTGTGTAGTGCCTAAGATCTTAAAAGCTTATATGCAGCCACAATGCACAACAATTGGTCTCTATTCACCTAGAAAAACAAAGGAAAAAGTAAAGTCAGGAACAGAAGAAGGATATGGAATATGTGGCTAATTGCTTCCATGAACAACTGTTTCTTTTTCTATGAGACCAGAAGAGCTAGATTGTGCCCAGGGATGTAATGGTTAAGGCATTTGGCTGCTAACTAAAAGGTTGGCAGTTTGAACCCACCAGCCACTCTGTGGAAGAAAGATGAGGAAGCCTGCTTCCATAAGATTTACAGCCTTAGAAACCCAATGATAGTTGCTATGAGTCAGAATTGACTCAATGGTATTGAGTTTGTTTTTTGTTTGTTTTTGTTTACTATTAGTGAACACTTTGATAGAAGATTACATACAATAATTGTGTTAGACTAGGTTCTCTAGAGAAGCAAAACCAGTAAAGCTTAGAGAGAGAGAGAGAAATTTATCTTAGGAAAATGGCTCACACACTTGGCAAGTCCCAAGTTCTTGGATTAAACGTCAAGCTAGAGGCTTTTCCCGACTAATACAGCTGCAGGGACTGACAAGCTCAAGGTTGGCAGGCAGTATACTGGCTGTTGACTCCAAGGAAAGATGAATCCAAGATCTCCAGGCCGAATGGTGGGTTGTTCGCTCATGGACAGTTGTAGGCAGCACAACAGAATCCCGATCCACGGAAGAGTGTCTCTGTTCCCAGGATGTCCATAATTATACTGGAAGCAGACCACACCCCTAGGGAAACTCCCTTTCAACGGATTGGCTCCTCAAAACATATGCATCTGATCCCATCATTGGAACAACCCACAGCACAATTGCTCAAACCACACAGAATTGTGGTGCAGCCAAGTTGACACACAGCTCCTACTATCATAGTAATCCTGATAACAAGGTGGGAAATGTAGAACAGAATTTAAAATCCTCATAAAACCAAAGAAACTAAACTCACTGCCGTCAAGTCAGATCCGATTCATAGCCACCCCTCCTTGGGTTTCTGAGGTGGTATCACTACGGAAGTAGATTGCCCAAACTTCCTTTTGAGGAGTAGCTGGTGAGTTTGAACTGCTAGCTTGCTGGTTAGCAGTCAAATGCCTTAAGCACTATGCCAAATTCTCATAGACTCCAGAATTTATGGAGCCATGGAGGGTGGGTGAACCCCTAAAACTATTTCCCTGAGATGAGCTCTGGTGGCGTAGTGCCTAAGGCATTTGACGGCTAATCAGAAGGCTGACAGTTCAAACTTACCAGCCACTCCTTGGAAGCAAGACTGGGCAATCTACTTCTGTAGAGATACCACCTCGGAAACCCAGGGAGGAGTTGCTATGAGTTAGAATCGACTCGAAGGCAATGAGTTTGGGTTGTTTTTTTTTTTTTTTTTGAATCTTCAAACCTTATACCAAAAATATCCCCTGAAATCTTCTTAAAGCCAAACAATAGTTTAGCTTAACAAGTAAAAAAAAAAGGTCCGCCTTGACCATTGTGTTCTTTTAAGAACTATCTATACGGGACCAAGTGACAACAGCAACCAGAAATATTAATAGAAATCTTATAAGGCAGTGAATTTATGCTAATGAGGGAGAAAGAACACAGAAAAGGAGGATGAGAATGGTTGCACAGCTTGAAGATTATAATCAATGTCACTAAATTGTACATGTACAAACTGTTGAATTGGCGTCTGTTGAACTGTATATAGTCTCAACAATAACAACAAAATAAATAAAATTTAGGGAAAAAAACAAAAAAGTATGGAACACAGTACCACTCTGACACACATGAGGTCACCATGAGTCAGAACTGATTCGATGGCAACTGGGGTTTTGGGAGTTTTTTGTTTGTTTGTTTTATTGGTTTCTTAGGACTTCCATAACAAAGTACCATAAATCAGATGGCTTGAAACAACAGAAATTTTTGCCTCACAGTTCTGGAGGCTAGCAGTCCAAATTATGTTGGTGGGTCATGCTCCTTTTGAAGTCTAGAATATTAAGGAAAGATACTTTTGTGTCTCTCCCAGTTCCTGGCAGCTCCAGGAGATTTTTTAGCTTATAGATGCATCTTCGCAGATTCATCTTTCCTCTCTCCAACTCTTTTTTTATAGGACACCACTCAGATTCGATGAGGACCAACCCTGCTTCAGTATGACCACAAGTTAATGTAACTGATAACATCTTCAAAGACCCTATTTCCAAACAAGGTCACCTTCACAGGTATCAGGGGTTAGGGCTTCAACAATCTTCTGGTCGGACATGTTTTTACCCGTAACATATCCTGTGTCTGCTTGGATGCTGATTCTGGAAAGCAATTTTTCTTCTGTATGAGCCTGTGCAGGGTGCTGCTCTCACCCCCATGCTCCCTAGTCGCCATTAGGCCAAGCCTCAGCATTATGACTGCCTTTCAAGGGGCAGGGTCCCCATTCTTGGCTGTTCAGGATAGCCACCAACTCTTCCAGATGCACCAGAATTTCTGTCTCTGAATACAAACTCTTGGGCCTTTGGTGATATTTCTACCTCTGTCATCTGCCCATTGGCTGAGAGCCATGTAACCCTGAGCTTACGACTACCACCGTTGCTGTGGACACAGTGGGGTGAGAGAGGGGAGCAAGGCAGTGACAGATCTCAGGTGGTGCTGAATGAGCACTTTGGTCATTTCCTAAACACACTGCCATCTTCTCCATTCTCTGTTACCATAGGCCGCCAACCTGCCTTTCCAACTGGGTCATAAAAATAAATGACTATCTAGAAACTTACTCCCCTCCTTAACTAACCCTACTACTCAGTGTTATGTTAAAATCTCAGGAAGTAGGACATTGGTGTTGGCAATAAAACTCACCCATTAAAACAGATGAGGAATGATAAAGGGGGGGGGGGGAAGCAGGTGTCCCTCTAAGGTAATTGACAGTATAGGCAGGATAGTAACTTTCCAGTAATGGTCTCAACACAGGACTGGAATGTAAAATAAACCAGACAATGAGCCCGAAAGAAACTAACCTGGCAGCAGGACCTGTCTGTCCTCACCAATCAAGTCACAGTACCATCTGCAGAAACATTGTCATTGTCCATTCTTGTAAGACCCCACAACTAATGTTGTTATGTACCATCAAGTCGGACCCGACTCATAGCGACCCCTCCTTGGGTTTCCAAGGCAGTATCACTACAGAAGTAGATTGCCCAACCTTGCTTCCGAGGAGTGGCTGGTGGATTTGAACCGCGAGCATTCTGGTTAGCAGTCAAGTGCCTTAGGCACTATGCTACTAGAGTTCCTCCAAAACCTGAGAGTCTTGGCTTATGTTGCTCTCTGTCTAGAAGGACTCTTTCCCTCTCTGCTTACTCATTCCTACGTAAGCTCAATGCCACTATTTCTGACGAGATCAGGTACATTCAGGGTGGTATGGCCGTAGACTCAATGCAACTATTTCTGTAAGGCTTCCACCAACCTCTCCAGTGTGGACTTCAGTTGGAATTGTTTTCTCCTTCCTTTGTCATCACCTATTTTGTGCATAGCTGTCTGACATCACTTACCACAAGGAGGTTAGTGGCATAACAGTTAAGTAATCTGGCTATGAATCAAAAAGTTGGTGGTTCAAACCCACCCAGCGGCTCCTCAGGAGAAAAACAAAGTGATCTGCTCCCATAACGATCACAGCCTAGAAAGCCCTCTAGGGCAGCCCTACTCTGTCACTCGGGGCTGCCATGAGTAGAAAATTGACTTGACATCACCGAACAACAACTTCTAAAAATCAAACTTTCATGGTATTTGAAATTACTCCTAAGCAAGGTGCAAATGATTAAGTGATAGACTACTAACCAGAAAGTTAGCAGTTAAAACTCACCTGGGGCACCTCGGAAGACAGGCCTAGCAATCTGCTTTGGAGAGGTCAGAGCCTTGAAAACCCTATGGAGCAGTTCTACTCTTCACACATGGGGTCACCGTGAGCTAGAATTGACTCAATGGCAACTAACAAAAAAATATATATATATTTTGTAGACCTGAAGTAGCTGTTCATGAGACACTGGTGATTCAGGGGGGAAATTCTCACCTTCTATGTGGGAGACCTCTTGGTAAAGTGGAGAGTCAGCAGAAAAGGGGAAGGCCTTCAATGAGATGGATTGACACAGTGACTGCAATGATGGGCTCAGGTATAGCAAGGATTGTGAGGCTGGCGCAGGACTGGGCACTGTTTCGTGCTGTTGTACATGAAGTAGCTGTGAGTCGGCGCCGACTCACGGCACCTAACACAACAACAACAACAACAACAACAACAACAACGAGGGAGACCCAGGTTTGATTGGCAGCCAGCACACCTATGAGCAGCCACTCCCCATCTGCAAGTGGCGGCTCATGTTTTTCTACAATGCTAAACAGGTTTCAGCAAAGCTACCAGACTAAGACAGACTACAAAGAAAGGACTGGTGATTTACTTCCAGATTCAACCAATGAAAACCCTGTGGTTCAAAACAGTTTGAGCTGCAACATCATGGGGATGGCACAGGACCGGGCATGGTTTCACCTCATCATACATGGGTTTGCCATGAGTTGGGGGCTGACTTAAAGACAGCTAACCACAACAAGGAAGAGCCAGGACAAGTCCAGAGTTTGGCGAGCACGTGCCAGGCAGGTCTGACGTAAAAACATGCCCACATCTTTGTTTTCTGCTCACAGCCCAATTAGACTGGAGACGGGGGTCTTCTCCCATCAACCCAATCCTTTTAAAAGAAAGAAAAAAACAGTGGCTTTAGGATTTTTCTTTTAAGCCCTGAACCTCTTCAGTGGAAAGAGCTGCCCTTCCGACCTGTTGATGTAATTGCCATAATTGAAGATTCCAGGCCCCCATGTGGGTGGACAGGCCCCATTCATCCATCGGGTCAGCGAAGTGTAAACCTGCTGAGTCCTTCAGATGCCCCGGCCACAGCCTCCCCCTTCCACCCCCTCTGGCCCCACAGGCTGGGCCCTCCCCTGCTCTGGGAACCGTGCCTAATTAAGGGGTCTGTTCTCATCTCCATGGGGCCCACTTAACGCCTCCTGACAGTAATGAGAGCCACACGTGGGGGGAAGGACAGCCCCCCTGCTGTCTTAGCACCCTATTAAACAGCAAGTCACACACATACCCACATACACGTTGTAATTCTGCACTCATCATCATCAAATCTGTAGAGCTGCAAGGAACCTTGAAGATCATCTGTTCCAATTCTGAAAGAGGAAAGAACCAAAGGGAAAAAATAACTTGCCCAGGGGCACACAGTGAGTCAGTGCACCAGCACTCGGTATGGGTATCCCATTGCACCTCACAGGACAGGCTTCCCCAGTGCAGGGCAGGGAGTAGGGGGAGAGGGAGACAGACTCCCAGCTCCCTGGTCTGAAGCAACCAGTTTTCTGAGGGCTGGCTGCTGCAAAGCAGAAAGGAGCACCTAGAGCAGTTTCCCCCAGAGCTGGGGGTTTGCGAGGTCTCTAGGACACACTTTGATCACATCACAAAGCCAACCTCAGAGTGAGGCGTTCACTGCTGCAGATGGCTCCATACCTAATCCTGGCCCTTCTGGGCACAAAAAGGAGCCAGTCTTGGTTTCACTTCCATGCATTCTTTGTCTCTGCCTAACTTCCTACCCACTCCCCAGCCCCTTCTCCTGCCTGCAGCACCTTGACAAGCTGCTCTACCTCCCCAACAGAGGAACTTAGCACGGTGACAGGCACACAGTTGGTTCTCAGTAAATATTCATTAAGTATAATAAAAATCAAGTCCATATTTCCTCCAGCTCTCAATCATGCTACTTCATTGTTTTAATCACAACTTTGCTTAATAGAGAGGGCCAGGAAAGCACCCTAAGACAGAGCAGAAATGGTGAAAATAGCAGGGTCCAAATTTCAGAAACACTGGACCATTAAAAAAACCCATGAACTAAAGGGGTAGAATATTCCAGGTCCTTGGCATAGCACTGAATTCCAAGAAAGAAGCCCACAATACGCTGGATACTAACAAGATAGTCAGGAGCTCTGGTGGCATTGTACCTAAGGCACTTGACTGCTAACCAGAAGGTTGGTGGTTCAAACCCACCAGCCCCTCCTCGGGAGGAAGACTGGGCAATCTACTTCTGTAGAGATACCGCCGGGGTCACTATGAGTTGGAACTGACTTGATGGCAGTCAGTTTTGTTTTGGTTTGGTCTTTTAACAAGATGGTCTGGAGGCCTAGGCTCCTTCAGAAGCCTCCTCACTGGCAACCCTACTCTGGTTTCACACTTTTTCTACCTCCCAGTCCTCTGTGAATACTAGCTGTCAGACTGGTGGATCTCACTTATTACTTTTATCATGTCACACTCCCACTCAAAAGCTTTCAATGACTCCTTATGTCCTTCTGCATAAGATCTGCACTTCATACCTCTCAGGGTCCACCTGAGTCTGACCTGGCCTTAACACCAAATTCCTCACTGATCTCAGCACACTTCCTCAGCTTTAGTCTACGTACCAGGATGAGACAGTGTAGGCCAGGAGCCAGAAGAACCAGGTAAGAGTCCCACATCTATCATTTGACCTCTCTGAGCCTAGCTTCTCATCAGTAAATGGGAGTGATAATATTCCCTTCACAGGGACAGTATGAGGGTTAAATGGTGTGTGAATGCAAAGTATTTTACAAACTGTAAAGGACTAAAGGAATGATAGCTTTCATATCTAGTCATAGTCAAATCCTCCTCCAGTGCTGCATTTGACCTCAGGACTCACTCTACTTCGTCCTTCTCCAGTCCTACACACTCAAGTCAAGCCTTGCCACCCCTAGAAAAACTTCCCTGATAACTCAACTCCTCCCCTGTATTTCAAGCTTAGCCCATAAAATGTCCCCGTTTGTTCACTGAATTTTATGCATAACAGCCGTAGGACTCCAAGCTCTTACTTACTTGTTACTACGTAATCACAAAAATTCAAAGTTGCTTACAATTTTAAAATAAATGCATATAGAATTGCAAAGCTCAAGATAAAAAACTGAGGGGAAAATGAGAAAAATCACCAAGGGAGGAAAGGAACAATGATGTTTGAAGTGTGCATTAAAATGCTGGTTACTGCAGTTAAGTACCCTAAGGGGATCACCCTAATTTTCCTTCCTGACAGTTCTGTAGAGGAGGACTAGCACTCCTGAGAACACAAAGGGAAAGTTAGAATCACATTTTCCCATTGCTTTGCCCCTGGGGAAGAGGAGTAGCTAATTAGATGGGTAAGGGCCATATTTACCAGTAGGTGGTCAATGAATTAAGGGGCACTATAATGTAGTCACTGCCTTTTGCTCTTTCTGTCTCATCAGAGCAACACAGGCTTCCTGCATTGTGTGGTAAGCCACCTATGCTTGGACGTACTTCTCATAGCTACCCACCACAACCAGCCACGCGGGATGTCCACCATTCTCCTGATGATTCTACCCTATCAACCTTCTAGAAGTGGACTTGTAATCTCTTGCTTGCAGTAGCTTGAATAAGTGGACTCAAAGGCAGCTTGGCAGAACTTGCAGGTTCCAAATACATTTCCCAACACAGGAGTTAAAAGTGAGTCCTACAAATTGTTTGCTTGATTCACCATCAAAAAGTTGATACATTAATGTATATTTGGCTAGTGGTCCTTGAGTCTACTTTTAGTCACCCCTAAAGGAAAAGAGCACTGATGGTGCAGTGCCTAAGACATTTGACTGTTAACCAGAAGGTTGTTGGCTTAAACCCACCAGCCACTTTGTGGAAGGAAGATGGGACAATCTACTTCTCTAAAGATTTACCACATTGGAAACCTCAGTGGCAGTGGGTTTGGTTTTTTCTGTTTGTTTGTTTGTTTAAAGGAAAAGAGAGATGGTTTTTTACCTCCTCACTTCTAATAAACACGAATTTGAACTGTGAGCTTCTTGATAGGCAAGGTATCATTATATGATAAAAAATAGAAATGTGGTAAAGTTGAGTGGCATATGTCCTGATATAAGGGACATTTAGTAACAAAATGGGCGGTGTCTTCAATGATGGTTTTACAGAAGATGTCAAAAGTGTCATTACATGTTCAGTTTTTGTAGTAAACCCTACTAAAAGCTAAGGGAGGGAGAAACTAAAGGCATGGTATTAATTTGTAATTCAGTGTAAAGGAACTAAACAAATATTCTTCAAACCTATTATGTCCTCTTGGCCCAATCAGATACAAGGGAAGGGCTTAATTCATTTACTCAATCATGTTTTTGGCAAGAGTTAAACAGCACACAATTTGGAAATAACCTCATGCACTCTCATAGACTATGAGAATAAAATCTGGTGTGACCATTTGAAAAACAATTTGGCAATATGTAATGAGTGTTGTAATAATGCTCTTCTCTTTAACCAGCAAGTTCACTTCTGGGAATTGATCTTTAACATTCTAAAAGTTACATGCTTAAATCCACCAGCCATCTGTCAGTCTGTTAACTGTGGTGGCTTATGTGTTGGTATAATGCTGGAAGCAATGCTATCAGTATTTCAAATGCCAACAGGGTCACCCACAGTGGGCAGGATTCAGTGGAGCTTTCAGACAAAGACAGACTAGGGAAAAGGATTGGTGGTCTACTTCCAAAAGTTAGCCAGTGAAAACTTTATTGATCATAACAGAACATTGTCCAACTGGCATGCTTTGGACCCATCATCAAGTAGATCAATTTTTGGAATACATCAAGTTTGATGAAGTAGAGAGCCAGTGAGGGCAAAGGAGACCCTTGGCGAGATGGATTAGCTCATGAAAAGAATTCTGAGGGTAAGAGGACTGGACAATGTTTCATTCCATTGTATATAAGGTTGCTGTGAGTTGGAACCAACTCAATAACAGCTATTTATATGCATAAATATATCCAGTAGATCATGGCATGTAAATAATGAAAATTATGCAGTCTGAAAAACATTTATGAGGTGTTTATGTTGCTATATTGCTCAATGGCAAAAGTAGATAATAAAATTGTATATATAGAATGATCATAACTATATAAAAACATGAAAGAAAGGAAGAAAAATATCAAATAATGAGAGTGGTTATCTTTTTTCACTTACTTTTTATTTCTCTGTTGTTTTCAATGGGCATATATTAATTTATAATTGGAAATAAAAGAAAATGAACCTTGTTATTTAAAAGAAGACAGAAGAAGAGTTGATGCCTTTGAATTGTGGTTTGGCAAAGAATACTGAAAATACCATGGGCTGCCAGAAGAATGAACAAATCTGTCCTGGAGGAAGTGCAGCTAGAATGGTCTTTGGAAGCCAGAATGACCAGTCTTTGTCACACCTACTTTACCCATGCTGTCAGAAGGGACCATTCCTGGAGAAGGATATCATGCTTGGTAAAATACAGGGTCAATGAAAAAGGGGAAGACCCTGAACAAGATGGATTGACACAGTGGCTGCAATGATGGGATCAAGTATAGCAAAGATTGTGAGGATGGTGCACAACCAGGCAGTGTTTCATTCTGTTGTGTATAGGGTCATTATGAGTGGGGGCCAAGTTGAAGGCACCTAACAACAACAACCTGTATTAGCTGTAGATTGATGCTCATATTTTAGGTATCAGTGTGACAAACAACAGAGCTGACATTCTGTTACAAAAGTTAAAAGATGTTATCTACAACATAAGCCAGGTGAGGGGTTATCTCATTTTTACCCAAAAGAGAGACTTGCAGCTGCCAGTGGGCAGGACTCACCCATTTTCTAAACACGGAGCTTTGGAAGTGCCTGGACACATTTGGCTATCTCGATTCAACTGTGCTGTTGTTGTTAGGTGCTGTCAAGTGGATCCTGGCTCATAGCAACTCTATGTACAGCAGACCAAAATACTGTCCAGTCCTGTGCCATACTCACGATCCCTGCTAGGCTTGAGCCCATCATTGCAGCCACTCTGTCAATCCATCTCATTGAGGGTCTTCACCCTTTTTGCTGACCCTCTACCTTACCAAGCAAGATATCCTTCTCCAGGGAATAGTCTCGTCTGACAATATGACCAAAGTAGGTAAATTGAAATATGACCATTCTTGCTTCTAAGGAGAATTCCAGCTATACCTGTACCAGACAGATTTGTTAGTTCTTCTCAAAAAACCAAACTCACTGTCGTCAAGTTGGATCCAACTCAAAGCGACCCCTCTTTGAGTTTCTGAGGTGATGTCATTACAGAAGTAGGTTGCCCAGTCTTCTTTCTGAGGAGTGCTGGTGGGTTTGAACTGCCAACCTTCTGGTTAGCAGTCAAATGCCTTAGGTACTACACCACCAGAGCTCCTGTTAGTTCTTCTGGCAATCCATATTTTCACCATTCTTTGCCAGCACCACAATTCAAAGGCATCAATTCTTCTTCTGTCTCCCTTATTCATTGTCCAGCTTTCACATGCATATGAGGTGATTAAAAATACCATGGCTTGGGTTAGGCATACCTTAGTTTTCAAAGTGACGTCTTTGTTCCTTAACACTTTAAAGAGGTTCCTTGTAGCGTATTTGCCCAGTGCAATATGACGGCCGATTTCTTGACTACTACTTCCATGGAAGCAGTTGTCAAGAAATCAAACAACATAGTGCACTGGGCAAATCTGCTGCAAAAGACCTCTTTAAAGTGCTAAAGAGCAAAGAAGTCTCTTTGAAGACTAAACTGCACCTAACCCAAGTCATGGTGTTTTCAATCACCTCATATACATGTGAAAGCTGGACAATGAATAAGGAAGACCAAAGTTGATGCTTTTGAGTTGTGGTGCTGGCAAAGAATACTGAAAGTACCATGGATTGCCAGAAGAGCTAACAAATCTGTCCTGGAAGAAATGCAGCTGGAATGCTCCTTGGAAGCAAGAATGGCCAGACTTCATTTCATCTACTTTGGTCATTTTGTCAGAAGGGACCATTCCCTGGAGAAGGGTATCATGCTCGGTAAAGTGGAGGGTCAGCAAAAAAGGGGAAGGCCCTCAGCAAGATGGATTGACACAGTGCCTGCAACAATGGGCTCAGGTATAGTAAGGATTGTAAGGCTGGCGCAAGACAGGGCAATGTTTCATTCTGCTGTATATAGGGTCACTATGAGTCAGAGCCAACTCAACAGTACCTAACAACAACACTTCCATGGCTGTTGATTGTGGATCCAAGGAAAATGAAATATTTGACAACTTCAATCTTTTCTCCATTTAGTGTTATGTTGCTTATTGGTCCAGTTGTGAGGTTTTGGTTTTCTTTATAGTGAGGTATAATCCATACTGAAGACAGTAGTCTTTGATCTTCATCAGTAAGTACTTCAACATCTTCACTTTCAGCAAGCAAGGTTGTGTCATCTGCATATCACAGGTTGTTAATCAGTCTTCCTCCAATTCTGATGCTGCATTCTTCTTCATATAGTCCAGCTTCTTGGATTATTTGCTCAACATACAGATTGAATAAGTATGGTGAAAGGAAACAACCCTGATGCACACCTTTTCTGATTCTAAACCATTCAGTATCCCCTTCTTCTGTTTGAAAGACTGCCTCTTGGTCTATGTACAGTTTCCTTATGAGCACAATTAAGTGTTCTGGAATTCTCATTTTTCGCAATGTTATCCATAATTTTTTATGATCCACATAGTTGGTCAGTCACAGGGATCCAGGTGAGGAGAGGAACTCAGGCACACCCAAAGCAGCAGGGCAGGAGAGTGGGAGAAAGGGGATAAAAAAGCCAGGAATCCGGACAGAGGAGCAGTCAGCCACAGGGATCCAGATGAGGAGAGGAACTCACACACACCCAAAGCAGCAGTGAGGGAGAGCAGGAAAAAGGGGAACAAAAGCCAGGAACCCTGACAGAGAAGTAGTCAGCTGCAGGGATCCAAGTGGAGAGGGAAATCAGGCATGCCCAAAGCAGCAGTGCAGGAGAGCAGGAAAAAGGGGATTAAAAGCCAGGAACCTGGACAGAGGAGCAGTCAGCCACAGGGATCCAGGTGAAGAGAGGAACTCAGGCACGCCCAAAGCAGCAGGATGGGAGAGTGGGAGAAAGGGGATTAAAAGGCCTGGGAATCTGGACAGAGGAGGAGTCAGCTGCAGGGACCCAGGTAAGGGTGGTACGAGAGGTTTCCAACAGGGAGGCAAACTTGTGTGTCAGTTTGTCATACCGTGGTGACGTGTTGATGTGAGTTTTTAGGCTGAGCCACTGGTGTTTCTAACCCAGCGGGATGCACATGGTACACAAGTATCATCCCAACTTACAGAATGAGACAAACTAGGAAGAAGGAAAAGGCCATCCACTTCTCAAATAATTGGCCAGGGAAAACCTTATGAATAGCAAAGAAACACTGTTTGACACATTACTGTGTAACTTCATGAATAGTCCAGTTAGGTTAGAAGGCTCTCAAAATAGGACTAGGAAAGAGCTGCATCATCTGAGTAAACCCAGCCTTACTCCTATGGATAAGGTAAAGCTTTCGAGAATGCCATTTGCTGATGTGGCACCACTCAAATTGAACAGAAACAGCTGCAGCCATCCATGAATCATCAGAACATGGAATGTA
>NW_006921785.1:3591571-3615382 GCF_000298275.1 Orycteropus afer afer
ATAGTTGAATACATTTGCAGAGTCAATAAAACACAGGTAAATATATTTATAGTATTCTTTGCTTTCTGCCAAGATCTATCTGACATCAGCGATGATATCTCTCATTCCATGTCCTCTTCTGCAGTCCTCTGAAAGTAAGAGGCAGATTCTGTCATTTCTTCTATTTACCCTTTAGTGCTTGACTGTAGCTTATTATCTGTCAGGAGAGTTGTTAGATTGTTTGATGTAATGATGTATCTACCTGGTTCACTAAGAACATCCTAAACTGAAAAACCAGTAACTGTTGAATTGGTTCTGATTCATGGAGACCTCACGTGTGCCAGAGTAGAGCTGTGCTCTGAGGGTTTTCAGTGGCTGTAATCTGTCGGAAGTAGATCACCAGGCCTTTCTTCTGAGGAGACTCTGAGTGGATTCAAACAACCAATCTTTGGGTTAGTAGCAAGCACTTAACTGTTTACACCACACCAAGGACATGATAAGTACTTAATACATAGCTACTGCAGGATTGAATAAAATAGATAAAATTGAACTTCTTCACTGGGAAGTACTGAAAGAATTGAAAAAAACTCCAACATATGGTTTGAGGTCTAGCTCCCACTCTATTTCCTCAATGGCATCTATCCTAACCACCCTGCTCCCTTTCTTCTTCCTCCGGCAAAAACAATGTCTCCTACCCTTCACATTCTTACATGGCCTTGTACTGACCCACTGCTGTGTCACTAGGCTTATTATCCCAGCCTTGATCTCATGTGTTTGCTTGTGTGACTCTCACTTGACTTTGAGTGCCTGGGACAAGATTTTGCATTTCATTCTTTTTCTTTTTTTTTTTTTTTTCTCCAGTCTGCTGCCAAGGTTAGCAGAGTCTGGGACAAATTCATTTAACATGACACAGAATGGGGGCTCAGCCAATGTGTGCAAAGGAAAGAATAAGTTAACTCAGGACAAGGATATCTTGAGTACCAATAAGCCATTCAGCCCTAGGCTAGGTGCTGTCCCGGTGGGCATGAAGGAACCACCAAGAACAATTGTAACTCTCACCACACTTCTTTGCCATTCGTCTTTTACCTGTTTGTCTTCCCTTATAGACTATAAATGTCAGGATGGCAAGGGCAATGTCTTTCTTATTCACCCAAAGAAGCCCAGCAACTCACATAGGGTCATAGGAGGCACACAGTGGATTTCTGTTGAAAGAATCAAGGGAATCCCAGCTCTCTGTTTTGACTTCCTGCAACTGTGGTTACTCACTGAGGCAAACAGCACATTACATGGGGTGTTGTGCAAGCTCTGCCCCTTCACTGTCCTTTTCACTTTCTATTTTATTGAAAACTAAGAAAAACTGTTGTGATCTGGTGGAGGTTTTCTCTCCTAGGGGAAAGATTACCTGGCAACTTTAGCCAGAGCCACAGCAGGTCTCACAAAAGAAGCCTCAAAGGAAAATGTTAATCCTTCCCCAAGCAGGTGGCTGAGCAGCAGGGAACAGAAACAATTCATCCCAGTGATCTCCTCAGAACTCTATGTGAGTCTTTTTACAGATGATTTCCTTAGAACAGACAGGTTGAAACACCAAAAAAAGGAGATTCCCTAAAGTGTTGAGGCAAAATTGGTTAGATTTTACAAAAAATGCATCATGGGCTATCCCTTGCTCAGCCCTACAGAACCCAAGCTTTTCATTTAAACATAAATTTATGAATACATGGAGCCCAGGGTCTTTTCCCAAAGCCACATTAGCTCTCTCACTGGTTCCAGCTCTCACTAGAAACATCCATGTTGCTGTCCCAGGCCAAAAACCATTCTAAAACAATGATTCTCCAACCTGGTGCACGCAGAATCAGCACGCAGCTCCCTGGGACACATTCCGGAGATTCTGATTCAGTAGGCTTGGGGTGGGACACAGGAATCTGCGTTTTAACAGGCTCCATCAGATAATTCTGATATAAGTTGCCTAAAGGCTATTTTTTGAAGATAAATATTCTAATTCAACAAGGAAACTCTTCTCCCTGCTCCCCCAAGCCACTGACTGAGTGAGCTCTCCTCTTTCCCCTGACTCTCTCAGTCCCTTGAGCAAACTTCTTAAGCCAAATCACACTAGTGTCATTGATCTTAGCTCCTCCAGGACAAGATATAGTGTCATTGTCTGTATTTCTCTAGTACATCACACACTACATAGTTTACAGCAGGCATATAAAATCTGTCTGTTGAACTAATGAATGAATAAGTGAATGAATGACTAAGCAAATGAATTAAAGTAATATCACCATAGAATATTTAACTTCTCTTTCAATTTTCCCCAGATTTTTCCAGCCAACTTGAGGATACTATCATTTACTATTCAAGATTGTTTTCCATTCTCCTTGTCTTTATGGGAATCCTTTCAAAGTCATCACCTGGGAAGCCAGCACTAGACAATGAAAAGTGGTCCCACAAATACAACCTAAGGGAGACACTTTGGTCATCTGCTGCAAGCCAGAGAAAATCATTTGCTAGTCAAAGACATCCAAAAGTACTGCTAATCCAGTACTCATTCATGGAGGAGAAATAGTGCCAGAACTTTCTCTTCCACTGCAGGAAAGCCTTGGTCAGCCAGGTCATATTTGGGGGCTTGGTGGGCAGATGGTTTACTCTTCTCCACATTTGTGTATTGAGTGAACCCCTGGGCTGGAAATCCAGGTAGAAAGGTTAATAATAAATTCTGAATTAAAATGCAATAAGCCCATTCACTCCTTCCCATTCACAACTTCCATTTTTAATGCTGGGGGGAAAAAAAAGACCCCTTCTCCCTTCAGACAACACTGCCCCAGGCTTAATCAGAACCTTAAGCTGCTGTCATTCACTGTGTTGTAAGCAAAGTTACAATGATCAGGTTAGGTGTTTATAATAGTATGATGTAAGGCGGGTCTGTGATGAAAGAGTTGCTGACAGACAGTGCAAGCTGACACCATGAGAACAGCCCGGGGTATGAGGTCATTGGGTCCAACAGGTAGGCAGCTCTGTTTTCTTAGCCCTGACATCCGATGCCCCACCAGTTATTCAATAACCAGAAACGAAGCAGGTTTTCCAAATTCCTGGATCTCCATGAGGCTGGTGGGGGAGGGGCAGTGCGTCCCAGCTGCCAGCCTGTGGGTTTGATCAAGGGCACCTGAGGAGAAGCCAGGGCTGCTTGAAGAAACAAAAAGCAAGTGGCAACATGTCCACAGAGAAGCAGAAAAGGATTCGGCTTCACATTTCATCCAGTCACAGCCCACTCCTGGAGGGGAAAGTGAAACTCACACTGTCACCCCAGACTGAACAAACGTTCAAATGCATTGAAGTAGCCAATTCTCAATAAATTTGCTTTAAACAAAAAATTGGAGGTGGGGGGTGAGGTGGTTGGTGGAGCTATTGTCTGTTTAGGGCTTTTTTGTTTCTTTTTTGGTTTCTTTTACTACACAATATACGCCACACATATGAGCCTACCTGTTTTACAGCCTTAAATACATGAAACAGTTTGATGACAGACTGTGTTTGGTGCTTCAAAATGTAAGTTCAGGCCAAACACATTTTCCTGTGAACATTTCATAGAAGTTAAAGCAAAAAATGTTTGTAGTTTTTCTTTTTAAGCATAATGTTGGGAGTGAGAATGTGAGCTGACAACTCCAACAGCTGCAGTCAGTGTTATTCATGAAGAGCCCACGACCTCCACAACTCCTGTCATCCCTGGAAAGACCTTTTGCATCAGCAAACTACTGATTCATCAGTGATTCCTCCCTAAAATGAACGAGCCATTCAGTCCTCAATTATTTCAGCAAATATTTATGACTCACCTACTAAGTGCCCTACATATGTTAGTTGTGCATGAGAGAGAGAGGACCAGCTCCCTGTTCTTGGTGGGGAGTACTAGAAGACACAATGTAGTAGTGTAATTCTTTGTCTCTGGCCCACCCAACTCAAGCCTGAACATTTTGAGAGCCAAGAACCTTGCCCCCGGCAGTGTGGGTACTCACAAGTACTGTTGGGAATAGGTTGCAAGGAGCCTATGGGAAGAGAGAAACAAGCACACAAATGATTTAAAACAAAACAATAAACCAATGTGCTATATGTTAGATGAGACAAAGTCCAAAACCAGGGAGGCATGAGAGAAAAATTACAAGATTTTGGAATTGAAGAAGACTCTTGAGAGCATCTTACTTTGTGCTTTTCAAACTCAAACACAAAAATCAATGGAACACCTTCTCTGAATAAAATCTTACGAGGATATGCAGCGTGTAATGGACAAAAGTCAAGCTGTTCTGGTTGAAGGATGAGAGGGCTTGCAAGAGCCCCTCCTGTCCAGATGATCTCTAGGCCCTAAGCCCTCATATCTTGAGGAGAAAACTCCTGAAGACATGGTTTGAAAGCCATTAAAAAAAAAAAAAAATACCAAACTCACTGCCATAGAGTCGAATTCCACTCACAGCAACCCCTTCTTGGGTTTCTGAGGCAGTATCTCTACAGAAGTAGATTGCCCTACTTTCATTCCAAGGAGTGGTTGGTGGGTTTGAACTGCCATCCTTCTGGTTAGCAGTCAAATGCCTTAGGCACTATGCTACTGTCATTAGACACCACTAATGGCACTTGACTGCTAACCAGAAGGCTGGCGGTTCAAACCCACCAGCCACTCCTCAGAAGGAAGGTTGGGCAATCTACTTCTTCAGAGATACTGCCTCGGAAACCCACGGAGGGGTCTCTGTGAGTCCGGTCCAACTCAACAGCACATAACAGCAACAACAATGGCTTTCCCAAAGTTTTTTGCACTATCTCTGTTGTTAGGGTCAAGTGGACAAGAAGATGGAGTTTTGCACCCTCCAGTATCCTTTTCAGCTAGACAAACTTTCCTGCTTTCTCCTCTTTGTCCCTGCAGAGAATTTCCTGGTGGGGAACAGCATTCATATCCAGCCCCAGGTCCTGGGCATGCGCTACAATTCTCTTCCCCAAGTGCTCTGACTCAGTCTTGCCTGCAGGCAGGGGAAGGAACTAAATGGTCTGCCTGGGTCTCTTCCAGCCCAGTGGTACCATAGCTATAATTAGCCTTCCTAATTCTGATTCTCTGGTAGCATAGTGGCTAAGGCACTTGACTGCTAACCAGAAGGCAGGTGGTTCAAACCCACCAGCCACTCCTTGGAAGGAAGGTTGGGCAATCCTACTTCCGTGGTGATACTGCCTCGGAAACCCAAGGAGGGGTCACTATGAGTCGGGGCCGACTCGACGGCAAACAACAACAGTTCTGATTCTATTCTGCTGCTTCCTTGCTCTGTAGCCCTGGTGAACCTTTCTAATCTATTTAGGACTTACTGTACTCTCACAACAGCCCTTCTACCCTCTCTGGAAGAGGAAAATTAAGGTTAATGAGATACCAATTGGAAGATGTTTCCTCATAAATTTGCTTTGATTCCAGCTTTTTCTGATCCAAAAAATTGACAGAGACAGAATGAGTTAGGGGATTTGGAGGAATGCATAGACTTCTGAAAGGAAATGAGCCTCAGGGGTATTTCCAACTCAATTTGAGACAGTTTGGAAACTCATACCCACAGAACAATATTGGGTGCCCAGGAAACCCAAGGAGGGGTCAACTTGACGGCTGTAAGTTTGTTTAGGAAGCTCTGAGCATAGTGCCTAAGGCACTTGACTGCTAACCAGAAGGCTGGCGGTTCAAACCCACCAGCCACTCCTCAGAAGAAAGATGGGGCAATCTACTTTGGTAGTGATACTGCCTCGGAAACCCAAGGAGAGGTCGCTATGGGTCGGGTCCAACTCGACGGCACACAACAACAACAACAGGTTTCTTAGCCTAACCAACTCAACCTTGGGAGAATCATCCAATGAAGAAGGGTCTTCTCACGAGGTACCCTGTCAACATCAGCGGTCACTTTGGCCTCCCTCTATTAAAATTACTCTCTAAAGACTCACTGCAACTTTTGAGGAAGGACACCAGTATCACTTTCCTGCCAGTCAAGGAAGGGTGGTAGTTTAGAGAAATCTCCAGAGGGTGTTGCCTCTTGGAGTAATAATGGGCCTTGATGTTTCTATTCAAGACATCTGAGTTCAAGTCCAGGCTCTGCTGCAGCTGGGGAACTTGGAACCAATCTCTTGAGCTTGTCTTGCACCTGTAAATGGAGAATTTATTCAACATTCATTCAACAAACATTTGTTAAGCACCTACTATGTTCCACGTGCAGCATAGAGCTGTGGAAAATTTTGCCCTTCACTACCTCAAAAGCTGTTGTGAGGACTGTAGTAGTTGTATGTCAACTTGGGTGGGCCTGGTTTTGAATGTCTGGGCAGCTGGATGTAGTTATTCCCTGTGATAAGATTGATAATCAACTCTATGGTGGACTCTACTGGAGCAGCTGAGTAGCTGCCTCAGGGACGTGGTCTCCTTCCAGTACATAAGGAGAAGTTTTGAGCAACGTCTCAGCAGCTTTTTTGCATGCTTGGACCCTGTGTGTAGCTAAATGTTCATTCAGCAACCTCTCATGTTTCCTGCTGATCTTGGGACTGTCTGGTCCTGAACTAGTGGCCTGCTGTGTTGTTTGGTAATCTTGGGACTGTGCCATTTTATTTGTTGACCTTGGATTTGTCTGTCTCAGCAGCCAGCAGCTACCTGAGTTAAGAAAAGCCTCCAGCTTCAGTGGGCCGGGAGCAAGAGGCAGAACTGAAGCCCAAGGTGAAGGGGCCTTCACCCACCCCTAGAGCTGGCGCTTTGAACTCAGGCTTCTAGCTGCCAAAACTGTAAGAGAATAAATCCCTATTTGTTCAATCCACCCGTTTGTGGTATTTTTCTGTTAGAGCAGCATGAAGTAACCAAAACAAGGATCAAACTATTAGGAATATGAGAGTAGTTTATAAATGGTCATCTATGTAAATATTTGTTTCAACTATAAGACTCAAATAGAGTGGGAGATGAGTATTTCCTTAGCATGTCCTTCACTCCTCCAGAGGTGATTTTATACCAAAACAATATAATTGGCTTTCACTTTTTCATGATCCTCCATCACACCACCCATTCGGAGGGCTAAATTGGCACCTGAAAAACCATGATCTATGCAAATAAGAATTCTTTACTTTTCCTTAAAAAAGGGTGAATGGTAGTGCCTAACTACCACTACTGACTGTTCTAAACATGGCCACAAATAGATGAACCATGATAGAATGGGGAAAAAACATGAACAGAACTCAAATTCTTAAAAATTCCAGACTTGCTGAATCAATTGAGACCAAGTACTCCCTGAGACTATCGTCCTGAGATACTCTTTAAAGCTTGAACTGAAACTATCGCCTAAGACCACCTTTTAGCAAAACAACAGAGTGACACACAAAACAAGGATATTCCCAATGAACACAGTGCTCTATTGGAAAAAAAAAAAAAAACTCTAAAGCAAAGATGAGATGATGAGAGGGCAGGACAACTAGAGTACCGGGCACAGAACAAAAAGAATGCAATGAAAGAGAACGCTAAGTCATTGTGAAAAATGTAACTAATGTTACTAAGCAAATTGTATAGAAATTATCCAATGGAAACCTAATTTACTGTGTGAACTTTTATCAAAAACACAATAAAATGTAATTAAATAATAATAAAAGGTGAATGGCAGGAACTTTGCTTTATTTACCCTATGCCCAAGCAGTGGCAGGCACATAGTAGATATTCAAAAAATATGATGAATGAATGGAAAATTTCCCCCAAAAAAAGGTAAAATTTATAAAATTAGAATCAAGAGGAAGGAAAACTTTTCTATGTATTTATTTTATTATATATTTCATTTTATTTTATACATATTTTATATGTATTTATTTTCTATGTATGTATTTTTTCTATATATTTATTTTACCCATCTCCCATCTCTCTAATACTCTCCTGACTACTGTGAATGACTCAAAGTTATGTGTTTCCTTCTCTGCCTTTTGCATGAAAAACCTTCAGTCTAGTGGACATTGCGTGTTGTCCAGCAGCCAGGCCAGACTTGAAGCCCTCGATCTCCTGACGTCATCCTATTACACCACCTACACAAAAGGGATTGGGCAATGTGTGTGTCCTCCGCCACCCTCATGCTAACTGCCAGGGCCAAGAGGAATATTTCCATCCAGGCTTTCTCTCCTGCTCTTTTTTCTTTTAAGCTTCTTCTAGTGATAAAAGCTGAAGCTAATTGAAATTGGCAGCTCTGTGGTCTTCAAGCAATAGGGAAAGTACTAGAGATCATGTGAACCACATTTTTTAAAACTAAAAGAAAAGAAAAGAAAATCTAATCTTGCCTCAATAAAAACGACATCATGTCACTGTAATCGGCAGGAGGAAAGGCTTGAAAGTTGCTGGCAGTGGCCCAGCAGAGTTCAGGGGTTATGCTGGCTGAACCAAATTCCCACGGGAAAGGTAAAGAGAAAATGCTGCTTTCAGGTGAGCCCCTGAGGTTTCTCAGGTACAAGGAGGATTGGGGAAGAATGATAAATCTCCCCCTGAAAGCCCTCTGATACTGTAATATCAGCTCAGGGGATGGCTTCCTCCTCCCCTGCTCTCCACCTGCCCTTCTTCCTGGTGTGGGTTTGGACTGTGTACCTCTCTCCGGCTGACTAACTGTGAGGGCAGAGACGTATCCAGAGTATGGCAGGTATGACACGTGCCCTGGGCACCACTTGAAGGGGGGCGCCAATGAGCAGTTTCTAGTCCCCATCAAAGTTTCCATCTCCAACTGTGAGAGATCATTCAGCAACTTAAATTAACTGCCATGGGCTCTAGGCAGATATGCTTCTGTTGGAAGGAGAGATGAGATAACAACCAGTCAGGACATCTCTATGACAATGAATTTCCCTGTGAGGGCTCAGACCCAGAGCCAAGGAGGGTGGCACCAAATGCCACAAAAATTCACTCAAGTGTAGAATCTTTGCAAACTCATCCCTATGTTGTCTGAGCCAAAAACAACAGCAAAAATGGCAGTCTGTCGTGCAGCAGCAAGGTGTCCTATGTGGTTTGCCCTCAGAAGAGCCGTGCTGGGAACTGGTTTTCATAGCACCTCAGCTTACCTTAGATTGGTAGTTACTGCCTGCTATCAGTCATTAACTGTTCATTAGGAATCCCTGGATGAGCATATAAGGAACAATGGCACAGTAGTTAAGTGCTTGGCTGCTAACCAGAAGGTAGGTGGGTCAAACCTATTAGCCACTCCACAAGAAAAGAACTGTGGCAATCTGCTTTCATAAAGATTTATAGCCTTGGAAATCCCATGGTGCAATTCTAATCTGTTCTATAGGGTCTCTGTGAGTTGGAATTGACTGAATGGCAGTGGGTTTTTGGGATAAGAGTTAAAATGCAACGATGTCATCTTGAGGACTAAGGTGTGCCTGACAAAGCCATGGTATTTTCAATTGCCTCATATACATGTAAAATCTGGATAATGAATAAGCAAGACCAAGGAAGAATTGATGCATTTGAATTATGGTGTTGGTGAGGAATATTGACTATATTATTGACTGTCTTGGAAGAAATACAGCTAGAATGCACTTTAGAAGTAAGGATAGTGAGACTTTGTCTTATGTACTTTGGACATGTTGTCAGGAATGACCAGTCACTGCAGAAGGACATCATGCTTGGAAAAGTAGAGAGTCAGTCAAAAAGAGGAAGGCCCTCAACAAGACAGATTGACATCTTGGTCATTCTCTTAGTTTTCTAGTGCTGAGCTCTGGTAGCATAGTGGCTAAGGCACTTGACTGCTAACCAGAAGGCTGGCGGTTCAAACCCACCAGCCACTCCCCGGAAGGAAGATGGGGCAATCTACTTCCGTAGTGATACTGCCTCAGAAACCCAAGGAGGGGTCGCTATGAGTCGGGTCTGA
The DNA here is from genome assembly GCF_000298275.1 of Orycteropus afer afer. Lineage (NCBI taxonomy): Eukaryota > Metazoa > Chordata > Mammalia > Tubulidentata > Orycteropodidae > Orycteropus > Orycteropus afer. Next base: position 3,601,411 of record NW_006921785.1, read on the forward strand.
CTCGATGGCACATAACAACAACAACAACAGCTATAACAGAAATACCTCAAGTGAATGGCTTTAACAAACAAATTTATTCTCTTACAGTTTATGAGGCCAGAAATCCAAATTCAGAGTGTCGGCTTTAGGGAAAGCTAGACAAGAAGTCTGAGTTCAGAGTGCCAGTTCTAGGGGCTGGGTGGAGGCCCTTCAATCGTGGGCTTCAGCTCTGCCTTCCAGACCCACTGGAGCAAGCTGGAGGCTTCTCCTGACTCACACAGCTGCTGTCTGCTGAGGCTGACTAATCCAAGATCAGCAGGTAAAATGGCAGATTGTTGGTTCACAGGCTGTGAAGACAACAATCCCAACATCAGCAGACAACCTGGCAGGTTCAAGTCCAGGAACTGGAGATGATGAATCTTACACTAAATGCAGAATTCTTTTCATATATCCTGGAAACAGGCCAAACCCTGGAGGCAACTCCCCTTCAACTGATTAACTGCTCACAGTAGATTCCACCATGGAGGTGATTACACCATATTCAATCTCATCATAAGCAATAAACAGCATCACGATAAACAGAGAAAAGACTGAAGTTGTCAAAGATTTCATTTTACTGTTGATCCACAATCTACACCCATGGAAACAGCAGTCAAGAAATCAGATGACATATCACACTGGGAAAATCTGCTGCCAAAGACCTCTTTAAAGTGTTGAAGAGCAAATATGTCTCTTTGAAGACTGAGGTGTGCCTAACCCAAGCCATGGTATTTTCAATCACTTCATATGCATGTGAAAGCTGGACAATGAATAAGGAAGACCGAAGAAGAGTTGATCCCTTTGAATTGTGGTGTTGTCAAAGAATACTGAAAGTACCATGAACTGCAGAAGAACAAACAAATCCATTCTGCATGAAGTGCAGCCAGCATGCTTCTTGGAAGCAAGAATGGCCAAACTTTGTCTCGCCTACTCTGATCATGTTGTCAGAAGGGACCATTCCTTGGAGAAGGATATTATACTTGATAAAGTGAAGGGTAAGAAGCTCTGGTGGTGTAGTGGATAAGGCATTTGGCTGTTAACCAGAAAGTCAGTGGTTCAAACCCACCAGCTGCTCTGCAGAAGGACGATGGGGTGATCAGTAAATATTTACAGCCTCTGAAAGCCAATGGTGTTGCTATGAGTTGGATCTGACTCGATGGCAGTGAGGTGTTTGTTTTTTTGTTGTTGTTGTTATTGTTTGTTTTTTTAAAGTGGTGTGTGTGTGTGTGTTATGTGCCATCGAGTCGGACCCTACTCCTAGTGACCCCTCCTTGGGTTTCCAAGGCAGTATCACAACGGAAGTAGATTACCCCATCTTCCTTTTAAAGTGGAGGGTCAGCAAAAATGGGGAAGACCCTCAACAAGGTGGATTGACACTGGTTCCAATAATGGGCTCAAGCGTAACAGGGAGTGTGAGGATGTCACATGACTGGACAGGGTTTCATTCTATTGTACCAGTCAGAGCCAACTCAACAGTACCTAACAACAACCACAATAATTTCATCATGGCAACAACTGCACCCAGTTTCCAGGCCACTCAAAATCACAGCCCAGTCAAGTTGACACATACCTAACTTCTACACACAGTGGTTGCAACAATGGGTTCAAAGATAGTAATTATTATGAGAATGACACAGGACCAGGCAGTGCTTCTTTCTGCTGTGCATAGGATTGCTGAGTTGGAACTAATTCGATGACACCTAACAACAAGAATGACCACTTCTGGAAGAGAGTTTAGGAAACAGGGACCACAGATAAACAGCTTGCTTCTCAGGGTCTACACTTCTGTATTGCTTGAAACTTTTAAAAGTTAAGTCAGTCAATAGATAAAGAGACAGAAATCCATTAGCAACCAAGATCCTTCCGTGAAGCTGGCCTCTTCTTACACCCCTCATCTGACTTATCAAACTGGCGTACAATGGCCCCCTGGGGGTAAAGAGTGGCACAAGAAGAGGAAACATGGAATTTCAATTTTACTTGAAGAGTTGGGTGGAGAGAGAGGCAGAAGCATTATTTTTATATTAAAAGAAATATGAATATATATGGAATATAATGCAAAATGTATATATGGATGATTAAGAGGAAATAACAATATTTTCATTCAATCAACAAAAATGTATTGATCACTTGTTATGTGCTCATTATCAATAAGCTGACCACCTGGCTGATGAAGCACTTGGTGCTAGTTCTTATGTTGAGGGGGCCCTGAGGCTGCAGGGACATTGGAGGTGGTGTCTGCCTTCAGGATACCACACATGAAGGAGAGTCTAGTCAGTATCACTGACCAAGAGGACAGGTGTTTAATGAGCTAGACTCGGGTTTGGTGGACTGGGCCTTGGAGGATGGGAAGGAACTGGATTGGCAGAGGGCACTGAGGGTGGAGAAACAGTGTGAGCAAAGGTCTGCAGTGGGTTGGGCTGAGCAGAAGGTTGGCTCTGGGGCAGAAAGAAGTGTGATGGGCAGCAAGGGGAGGGAAGGAGCACTCAATTCTAAAAGGCTTCTATGAGGGACCACAGAGTTCAGACTCCACGTGGCCAGTCAATGCTTATCAGACTTCTTCCTGAAGCCCCTCTTCAGGGCAAAGGAAAGAGGACACATGTCTTGGGGATATTGAAGGCGGCCTGAAGCTACTGGCCACAAGGGAGAACTTTCTTAGCACTATTAGTTCCTCTTTCAAAACACATCCAAAATTTGACCATTTCTCACCACTGTCTTGCTACCATAGTCTCTAATGGATTGAATTATGCCCCCTCTAAAATGTGGATTGAAGTCATGACCCCTATACTTGTAAATATGATCCAATTTCAGAATGGGGTTTCCTTTGTTATGTCAATCAGGCAATACTTGAGTAGGGTGGATTCTAAACCTAATCCCTTCTGAGTTATAAAAAGAGCAGAATAGAAACAGAAATATGTACAGGGAGAAGCAGAAGACAGACAAAAGTGACAGAAGCAACTACAAGGATTGCTGGAAGCTACTAGAAGCTGACAGACAAGAAAGACCCTCCTCCTAGATTCACACCTTGAATTCAGACCTCTAACCGCTTGAACTGTGAGAAAATAAATCTCTTTTACTTACTTGTGGCGTTTGTGTTATGGCAGCACTAGGTAACTAGGACACAGTGCACACTGCCTTCATCCCTTACCTGGACTAATGTCATTGTTTCCCAACTGCTCTGCTTCCATCCTTACCTGCCTTCTAGTTCATTCTCCCCAGAGCAGCCCAAGTGAACCTTTAAAAATATGAATCAGATCATGGACTCCCTCAGAGTGACAGCCATGTCATTACAATAAGCCACCCACCCTGCACCATTTGACCCTGTGCCTCTCTGGCTCCTGCCCCTCTGTCCTTTCTCACATGGCCCCCCTAATTCTGGCTGTTCTTAGAGCATGTAGTCTTGGCCCTGCCTCAGAGCCTTAGAATCATCTGTTTCCTCTCTCTAAGAAGTTTCCCTAGATAGTCACATGGTCACTCCCTCATCTTCTTCAAGTCTTCTCTCTCAGGCCTCCCACAACCATGCAATTTAAATTTGCACCCTCTCAGGCACCTCCCCTCTCTGTTTCCCTATTATTTTTCTCTCTGTAGTACTTGTCAAGGAGCCCTGGTATACAGACTGTTAACCACTGTTAAAAGTTGGTAGTTCTGCAAAAAAAATACATAAAAATGGGGGAGGGCGGTTCAAATCCACCTAGCAGTTCTACAGAACAAAGACCTGGTGATCTGCTCCCATAAAGATTACAGCCAAGAAAACCTTATAATAAAGTTCTATTCCGTCACACAGGTCAAAATGATTGGAAATCGACTCCACTAACCCTAACGTAGTGCCTAAGGCACTTGACTGCTAACCAGAAGGCTGGCAGTTCAAACCCAACAGCCACTCCTGGGAAGGAAGGTTGGGCAATCTACTTCCATAGTGACACCACCTCGGAAACCCAAGGACTCGCTATGAGTCAGGTCTGACTCAACAACACATAACAACAGCAACAACCCTAACAACAACAATATAGTACTTATCACCTTTAAATATATTGCACTGGGCAAATCTGCTGCAACTGACCTCTTTAAAATGCTGAAGAGCAAAGATGTCTCTTTGAAGGCTAAGGTGCACCTAACCCAAACCGTGGTGTTTTCAATCGCCTCATATGCATATGAAAGCTGGACAATGAATAAGGAAACCAAAGAAGAGTTGATGCCTTTTAAGTTGTGGTGTTGGCAAAGAATACTGAAAGTACATGGACTACCAGAGGAACTAATAAATCTATCTTGGAAGAAGTGCAGCCAGAATGCTCCTTAGAAGTAAGATGGTCATTGGTAGCTGGGCTACCAATGTCAACCACTCAGGAAAGGACTAAATCTGGAGATCCTGGATAGAGTGGGAGGGAAAACATGGAACATAATCCAAAAACTCAATAATGACCAGAATTACTGGTCAGATGAAATCTGGTGAGACTCCCAATACTATGGCCCTGGAATACATTCGGCACCTGGAATAAAACTCACCCCCAGGGGCGGGCTCTCAGCCCAATAGTTAACGAGATGTACATGCAGACCACTCAACCCAGTATGCCATACCCACATACTCTATGGTAATACATCCCTTAGAGCAATAGACCATGGGACAGCAGAGGACCAACATTCAAACTGACGAAATGCAGGACAAACAAGAGTGCATAAATATGAGGGGCACAGGGTTGCAAGGTAGGGAGGGAAGAAACTGAGTTAGGGTTGGACATGGTGAATGGGGAATGAAACTAAATGTATGTGTTACATTGAATGTAAAACAAGCTCTTAAACTAAATAAAATAAAAGAAGTAAGAATGGCCAGACTTCATCTCACCTACTTTGGTCACATTGTCAGAAGGGACAATTTCCTGGAGAAGGATATCATGCTTGGTAAAGTAGAGGGTCAGCAAAAAAGGGGAAGGCCCTCAATGAGATGGATTGACACAGTGGCTGCAATGATGAGCTCAGGTATAGCAAGGATTGTGAGGCTGGCACAGGACTGGGCAGTGTTTCGTTCTGTTGTATAGGGTCACTGTGAGTCAGAGCCAACTCAATGGCTCCTAGCAACAACGACAAATATATGATCTAATTCCTTGATTTATTTTGCTTATCGCCTATCTCCTCATCTAACGTATAGGCTCCAAAAAAGCATGAGTTTTATATTTTTGCTTTATTAATACATAACATCAAGCAACTCCTCCTTAGGAAGTGTTCCAATTTAAGAACCTGGACTTAAGAACCTGGACATGAAGAAAACGAGAGAGTGGTCCAAGGAGGGCACATACTGGCTGTCATCATTGATCCATCTCAGACAATCTGTCTGCCAAGGGCTTTGCAGTACTTAGCAGGGGAATGTGTGTTGAAATAAGGGCTCCATTAAGCCCCATATGGATGGCCAGGAAAGAGGTGGCAGGGCACTCTGAAGATGGACAGAGTGATGACCATCCGGCTTGCAGAGGAGGCCACAGGCTCTGATACCCATGCATGTGGGTCTTGAGGTTGGGTGACTTGTCACAGCTCCCCTGTCCTGGGAGCACTTTCCCAACATGTCCATTCCCTGCCTCCCCTCTCTGGGGGCTGGACTGCCCTGTCCCTGAAAATAAAAATAAATTAAAAAATGTTTATAGTAAAAGAAGTGTCCTAATTAATAAATTTAGAAGGAGATAGCAATTCACAATTTGAAAACCACAGTAATAGTTGCCAAAGGCAAGATCCTCCAATGGATTCTAAAATTAGTAGGTATGTATAAGCAGAAACAGAATATCTACATGATCTCAAAGTATCTCCCCAAAATATTTAGGGGAAAATAGTAACTTTAAAGTGGACAATGCTAGAAGAAACCACCTGTATTAGTTTCCTAGGACTACTGTAACAAAATACTACAAAGTATGTGGTTTACAAGGACAGAAATTTATTCTTTCCGTTCTGAAGATTAGAAGTTTGAATCCAGGTAGTCAGCAAGGCCACGCTCACTCCAAAGGCTCTAGGGAAAGGTCCTTCTTTGCCTCTCTCAGCTTCTGGTAGCCCCAGGCACTCCTAAGCTTGCAGCTACAGCATCACTCCATCTCTGCCTCAGTCTTCACATGACTACCTTCCCTCTGTTTCCCTCTGTCTCTGTGGCTTTTCTCCTCTTTTTTGTGGACATTAGTCAGATAGTATTGGGACTCACTCCACTCTAATATGATCTCATGTTAACTGATAACATCTTCAAAGACTCTATTTCCAAACCAGGTCACATTCACTGATACAGGGGCTTAGGATTTGAACACATTTGTTGGGGAAAACACAGTTCAATCTATAACCAAACACCTGAATCCACTGATATCAACTTGATTCAACTCATGGCAACCCCATGTGTTGCAGAATAGAACTGTCCTCCAAGGGTTTTCTAGACTATAATCTTTACGGAAACAAATCGCTAGGCCTTTCTTCTGTGGTGACAGTGGGTAGATTCAAACTGCCCACCTTTAGGTTAGTGGTCAAGCATAAACTGTTTGTACTCATGTTGTTGTTGTTGTTGTTGTTATGTGCCGTCGAGTCAGCCCCAACTCATAGCGACCCCTCCTTGGGTTTCCGAGGCAGTATCACTATGGAAGTAGGATTGCCCAACCTTCCTTCTGAGGAGTGGCTAGTGGGTTTGAACCACCAGCCGTCTGGTTAGCAAGCAAGTGTCTTAGCCACTATGCTACCAGAGCTCATTCAATCCACAGCACCACCTTAACCAAGGGATCAAGGTTAACATCACCAGTGACATATATCAACATCATGTACCCCTGATATGATGCTCTGAGAGGACACATCACCTCAATATGATCATGAGAAAAAACATCTCACAAACCCAAACAGAGGTACATTCTACCACTTAACTGACTAGTACTCTGTTACAGATTAATTATGCTCCCTCAAAATGTATGTTGGAATCCTAACCCCTATACTTATGGATTCATAAGGTTTTCAGTGGAAAATTTTTCCGGAAATGGACAGCCCTGTCCTTCTTCCCAGTCTGTCTTAGTATGGAAGCTCTGCTAAAACCTGTCCACCATGGGTGATCCTAGTGGTATGTGAAATACTGGGGGCATAGCTTCAAGCATCACAGCAGCATGCAAGCCACCACAGTATGACAAACTGACAGACAACTGGTGGTACAAATATTGTAAGGTTGGCACAGGACCAGGCAGTGTTTTGTTCTTTTGTACGTAGGGTCACTGTGAGTTGGAGCTGACTCAACGGCACCTAAGAACAACTCCACCTTTGGATGGAATCCCATTTGGGAATAAGGTTTTCTTTATGTTAATGAGGCCATATCACAGAGCGTGTCTTAAGCCAATCGCTTTTGAAATATAAATAGAGTAGATTAGGCACAGAGAAGCAGCTCAAACAGAGGACAAGATACATTCCATGGGATAGCGATCATCAAGGAATCAAAGAATGCCTGGTCCACAGAAACTGAAAAAGATCTTCTCCCAGAGACCAGAGAGAGCCTTGCACTAAAGCCAGCCCTGACTTCAGACTTCCAGCCTCCTGAACTGTGAGAAAATTTCTATTCTTTTTCTTTTAATTATTTAATTATATATTTTTATTTTGGCAATGTTCCCTCCCCTCCCTTCCCACCCCCTGGTACCAACAAAGAAAGTTTCCTTCCATATATAAACCTTCAAATTTCTATTCTTTAAAACCACCTACTTGAGGTATTTCTGTTACAGCAGCAGTAAGAAATTAAGACACTCCCTGAAAGTACCAAGGCCATAAAAGACAAGGAAAGACCAAAGAACCATCACAGAGGGAAGAAGACTAAGGAGACACAACAAGTAAATGCAATAGGGGACCCTGAATTGAATCCTGAAGCAGAAAAACAACATTGGTAGTATAATGCTCTATCTGCATTGCACATAAAGACAGGCTGTGCCTCAAACTTCCAGGCAATCATTGGGCTGCTAGAAATGAGACACATACACTCACTGGCTTTAATCATTCTATGGGTGCTATATTCAACTGTGATCAAGACAGACATATTAAGACACTGGCACGTGTTGGCAAAGAGAAAGCCATGATTATTTACAGAAAACAATCAGTAAAATAACAACAGATTCTCAAAGGAGATACAATCACCCTTCCCAAAATTATCCATATCCATTCTTATGTTGCTGGCTAGGGGCAGGCATGCTCTAGTTCAGGTCAGATGCTATCTACACATCACTGTTGCCTCCAGCTACCACTGCTTGGGGGACTACATGGCTCTTGAGCCTTCTGCTCTGCCTCTGCCCCTCACTGTCTTCTGCTGCCAGCTTCTGCCACAATACCCAGGGCCACATTGCACACTGGAGTGGGGAGAGCATGCAACCCAAGCACAGGGGACATACAGGCCTCTCTTGCTCCACACAAGCATTAAAAGTCTTTTAGCTCCACTGGTAAGCCTCCTGCCCAGAGGTACCTATCTGGCTTCACCCTGCTGTAGGAAGACACCTGGACAGGATCCTCTGTATGGGACCCACACCATCTTCTGCCTTGCATGGGCAAATGTTATAGCTCTTTAACTTCGCCAGTAAGTCTCCTGCCCAAAGATGCTCACTTCTTAACTCCATGACTTGGTAAGCCCACTATGGCTGCCTCACTCCACGGACTGGCAAGCCCACTGTCACTATTTCACTATTTTTTTCCATCCCATGATGTCTTCAGTGTTACAGCTTTCTTCTGGGTCTAGGAGGTTCTCAGCACAGGGATCCTGGGTCCAAAGAATGTGTTCTGCTCCAGACTTTTCTTGTGGGTAGTGTGATCCCCCCAAACCTCTGTGAGATTGGCCCTCATATAAGCCTATACTTTGTCAATTTCAAGGTATGGTCCTCCCAGCTGGACTACAAACTGACCAACCCCTTGGGTAGACCATAATTCATGCAACGTGCATAGTCCCCACTAATCATTTTGTGAGCATTATAAGACCACAACTAGAAAGGCCATGTAAAATCAATTCATCATACTGCAAGTAGAAAAACTGGAGATCTGAATGAAATCTGTACTTTAGTTAACAGTGGCATACTAACATTATTTGCTTAGTTTTAAGGATAGTTCTATGGCTGTAGAAGATGGTATTATAAGGCAAAGCTGAGTAAAGGGTCTACAAGAACTCTCTGTACTATTTTGCAACTTTTCTCTAAATCTAAAATTATCTCAAGATAAAAGTTTTTTAAAAAGGATCATCATGAGTAACTACCAACGTGTCCTTTCACTGAACTCTGGGCTTTGGGAGCAAAGGGAAAAGAAAATAAGTCTGGGAGTTATCATTATTAAAAGTGGAATTATGGTATATTATTTAGCCATAAGGAACTCTGGTAGCATAGTGCCTAAGGCGCTTGACTGCTAACCAGAAGGCTGGCGGTTCAAACCCATCAGCCACTCCTCGGGAGGAAGGTTGGGCAATCTACTTCTGCAGTGATAATACCTTGGAAACCCAAGGAGGGGTCGCTATGAGTCGGTCCAACTCAACGGCCAATAACAACAACAACACATTGTACATAGGAGCTCTGGTAGCACAGTGCCTAAGGCACTTGACTGCTAACCAGAAGGCTGGAGGTTCAAACCCACCAGCCACTCCTCCTCGGAAGGAAGGTTGGGCAATCTACTTCCGTAGTGATACTGCCTCGGAAACCCAAGGAGGGGTTGCTATGAGTCGGGTCCGACTCGACGACACATAACAGCAACACATTGTACATGTAAAAATGGCTGAAATGGCAAATGTTTTGTTATATATATTTCATCACAATAAAAAAAAATTTAAAGAAATTAGAATTATGGAAAAAGGGTCCACCCAGTTAGTTGTTCAAAGTGTAAACCTAGGTGTTATCTTTTGACTTCTCACTCGTGGTCCAATCAAGCCACCAAGGCCTGTCACATCTTCAGTCCATCCTTCTTTCCAGTCCCACCAGTCACTGTGGGGCAAGCTCTCATCTTCCCACCTGGATTACTTCAGAGCCACCCACACATACGGTAAAAAACAGAAGCGGAAAGAGAGTGCACTTCTAGGGAAGAAGTGTTGTGTAACATGTAAAGAAGGTGGCCAGGGAGGTGAGAGAGAAAAATGGGTGTACAATGACTTGGAAACCAGCATGACCATTGCCTTGAACCCATCAGCAAGTGAAAGGAATAACCTATACAACTCAAAAGCCTCAGTCACAGTCATTCTACATACTCTTTATTTTGTGAGAGAAAGCGGTGGGCCCCACAACAGGTATCAAAGACTGAAATCCCACTGTTATCTCCAGGTTTGATTCAAAGAACTCAGCATATTTGGGTGCTATTTTTATCTCCCCCTTTCATTTATTGTCTCAGAGTAAACATTTGTGATTCATAAATGCCTGAAGAGTGAATCAGTATTCTCCTGTTCAAACCAGTGGAGACCACATCAAACAATAGCCAACAAGGTATTATTAATCATTAAATAGGAGCATATATGAACACTCAGGTCAGGGAGACATTTTTCTTTTCTTTCTTTTTTTTTTTTTTTTTTTTTTTTTTTAAGGAAATTAACAAAGAGCAAACCTTAACTTTGATCTATTCAGAAAACAGTTTTGGTTTTGGTTTGGTTTTAATCATTAAAGACTTAGCCAAATTTAAGGCTAAATGGGCAAATATTTAAGGTGGGAAAATGCTCCTTCCTTTGGGATCATCTTTAGCCATTAAACCAAGCCTTGGATTTCAAATTATAGCACTCACTTTTTCCACATTCACATGCCCAAGAAAAATAGATGCCCTCACCTATGGTGTGCAGTTGCAAGAGCCCTTGGTAGAACTGCTACGCTTGAGCCACAACCTGAGTGTAAAGGGACAAGCAGGGAAGCCCAGAACACACCTGTTCTAAGAAGAAACCAGGCCATGTCAGATACATTTTAACCATCAGGAGGCCTCCTTCTCCCTCTCAATTTCTTGTGTACACTGAATCAGGTCTTCTAGGTTCAAAACTAGAACTCCTCTCTCTATAGAAGGTACAGTGGCATCACCTTCCACAGATAAGTGCTAAACATTACTGATTTCTAAGTAATATTTCTTCTCACTTTCTCTCTGAAAGCATCTCTGATAAAAAGACAGGTCGAAGGACAGATGAACAATCTAGTACATGCAGTCACAGGCACACAAAACTAGGACAACAACGTGCCCCAGTTCACACCAGTTGTCCTGGCAAAACTGTTAACAACATCCCTTTTCACTCTTGAAAGCACTGCAGTTTGGGCCACAAATTATATGGTCACCCCTAAAAAACACTGGAGCAGGAAGGCTCCTGGGTATGCATCTTTCCCACCAGTCTTATCTCACATAAAGCAGACTGAGGTCCAGAGAGAGTCTGCATGTGTTTACTCTTATGGATTAAGTGTCCCTCTACAGCCCTTTCCCATGCCTTCCTGTCTCCTGGAGAGGAGGGGTCGCCCATACATCCTATGTGTCACGCCCACTTGGCTTGCCCTTGCCTCCATCCAGAACGTTCGTTTCTGTGGGGCTGAGGCTCATTTAAATTATTCAGACATGCTCATATTAATCTCCACATCTGCCCACCAACAAAGCAGCAACCACAGTACTTGGGGGTGGGGAGTGGTGCAAAGACCCTCTTTCCTGGAAAAGAAAGAAGAGCCAAATAAGTTTTCACATTTCCCCCGGTCCCAGAGCCTGAGACTCGTAAAAGACTGGCAGAAGGTTTTGGCCTGACAAATACAGCAGGACCAGTTTACCACAAGCTCCTGGATAGTGTGGTACAAATTGTGCTCGGCTGCTAACAAAAAGGTTGGAAGTTCAAATCTACCCAGAAGCACCTCGTAAGATAAGTCAGGTGATTGACATCTGAAAAATCAACTGCTGAAAATCCTGTGCAGCATCATTTGTCTCTGGCACACATGGGGTTGCCATAAGTCAGAGTCAATTAGACAGCAACTGGTTTAGGGGGTGAGGCGGTAGTTCAGTGGTAGAATTCTTGCTGTTCACATGGGAGAGAGCCAGGTTTGATTGCTAGCCAATGCACTTCAAGCTTGTCTGTCAGGGAGCTTTGTGTGCTGCTATAATACTGAACAGGTTTTAGCAGAACTTCCAGACTAAGACAGATTAAGAAGAAAGGCCTGGCAAACTACTGAAAAATTAGCCAGTGAAAACCCAATGGAGCACAACAGTCTGATTCTGTTGTTCTATGAACATCTCTGTGGCAAAAGCAATTTACCACAGTGGCTGTCCATCCACTTCTTTGAGAATATGAAATCTTATGAATGACGACATCTATCTTGCATGTCAAATACATTTATAATATTAATAACAGTACCTAAAGACTTATATTGCATTTATAATATGCCAGGCACTATTTTAAGCTCATTATATATATTAACCCGTAGTGCCTAAGGCATTTGACTGCTACCCAGAAGGCTAGCAGTTCAAACCCACCAGCCACTCCTCAGAAGGAAGATGGGGCGATCTACTTCTGTAGTGATACCACCTCGGAAACCCAAGGAGGGGTCATGATGAGTCGGATCCAACTTGACGGCAGTGAGGTTTTTGTTTTGGTTTGGTTTAATGACTATTGTCCCATTTTACAGGTGAGTAAACTGAGGCCCAGAATGGTTATGCCACACAGCTGGAAAGTGAACAAGCTGAAAGATGTATCCAGGTAGTCTGGTTCTAGAATCTTTGCTGTTAGCTACACGGCTATACTGTTTTTCATGAGCATGTATGTTCAACATTCCTAACAGAAATAATCACCAGGTCAGTCAAATCTCAGCTGTAAAACACTCGAAGTTCACAGAGGAAGGCGCTATTTAAATATAAGGGGCCATTACACCTCAACTTTACAGTCCTCTTTATCGATATCACTCAGCATCATAAAACAACAGGTGTGTTGGGGTGCTCTTTTTGTGTGCTGTATTTACACTTATTTAACCCTGGTGTGTCTGGGCATGATTCCTATTTACTTCTTGGTTACACAGACTCCTCCATGAGGAACTGGCATGAAAAGAGAGGTGTGAGGTCAGGGGAAGAAGTAAGCAGAGGTCCTACCTCAGGGCTATTGCCTGGGTTTGGGCACCACTTGGCTGATCACCCACCTGACTCACCTGTCTGAGGTGTCCTCCTCATTTTCTTTTCCAGTTTTCCAGAAAGACCAGTAATCTTCCCACTGGGGTTTTTTTCCCCTTTCCTGTCTACTGTCCAGTGGCGGTACCTGCCTGTTTCAATCTTACTTATTAACTATACATAGATATGGCAGACTGCGATTACAGCAGAATTGTTTGGGAGCTCAGTATCTGGCTTCTTCCCACGTACCTTACCCTGGGAATGGCTTTGTACTTGCATATTGCCATGTGGTTTGTCTTTAATAACCATCAATAAAGATAGGCCTGTGAAAACACGGAGAACTAGACTCCTCTAAATTCACCTGATTGCAACAGCACAGAGCTGTCTGCAGAGGTCTTCTGGCAGCCTGGAAGGAGTCAGCAGGAATGATTAAGATATGCCCACACCTTTGATTCTAAAGAAAATTTGGAAAAAAGTATGATTCGCTGAGGTTTCATTGAGTTGCCATAAGTCATACTTCAAGTCCAAACCCAATTATGCATTTATTCTCCAAATATTTTGGGGTACCTACTCTGTGGAATTGATTGGATCCACAATCAATGCTCATGGAAGCAGCAGTCAGTAAATCAAACAACACATTGCACTAGGCAAATCTCTGCAAAAGACTTCTTTAAAGTGTTGAAAAGCAAAGATGTCACCAAGGCATAGTATTTTTCAATTGTCTCATTTGTATGCAAAAGCTGGACAATGAATAAGGAAAACCTAAGAACAACTGATGCCTTTGAATTATAGTGTTGGTGAAGAATATTGAATATATGGGGCGGGGCAAGATGGCAGACTAGGCAGAAGGATTGCACAGACCCTCTTCAACAAAGAAAAGGGAAACCAATTAACACAGACACAGAAGATAATCTTG
>NW_006921785.1:3622422-3631535 GCF_000298275.1 Orycteropus afer afer
AAATTTTGGTCAATGACATGAGACAAAGTATATGTGAACTGCTGTATGAAAAGTGAATTTACTCTGTAAATCTTCACCCAAATCCTAATAAAAAAAAAAGAATATTGAATTATATCATGGACTGCCATAAGAATGAATAAATCCGTCTTGGAAGTAGTATAGCCAGATTGCTCCTTCAAGGCAAGGATGGTGAGACTTTGTCTTATGTACTTTGGACATGTTATCAGAAGGGGCCAGTTCCTAGAGAAGGACATCATGCTTGGTAAAGTGAAGGGTAAGGAAAAAGACAAAGACCATCAATGAGATGGATTGACACAGTGCCTGCAACAACGGGCTGAAATATAGAAACTATTGTGAGGATAGTGTAGGACCCGGCAGTGTTTCGTTCTGTTGAACAGTCACTACGAGTTGGAACCGACTTGATGCACCTAACAACAGCAACACTTTGGGGAAGATATTGTACTAGATACCCTGGGGAATTTTGTAGCCTCTTTGTAGGAAAAGAGATGAAAAATATGGGAAGTAAAAGGGAAATTTTTATAAGTCTGGGATGTCACCACTCTGTACAAATGAATGGCATTTGAGTAACAGGTAGGGATGAAAGTAACTGTCAAAGGAGGTGTGTCATTCTGCTTTGCACATAGTAGGTGCTCTATAATACTCATTGAACTGGATTGGTTAAACATACAACTAGAAACTGGATGTTTTTTGCCCCTGAGTGTACTGTCTGACTCCCATCAACGTGGATTTGCTCAATACCAAGAAAACATGCTGAGACTTCTCCCTCCACTCCAGAAAACAGGTAGCTGTTGATACCAAGTCTAGATCTGTCCTAGGTGCCAGGTGAGAAGGGTGTAGAGGGTTGAATATCCATGTAGAACAATGAGATCAAATATTTGAACTTGAGTACTAGGTCCCTATGTGACCATGGAGGCTATTGAGATAAAGGCCACAGCTGGAGACATTTATGATATGACTGCAGCTCGGCAATCTCCAGGAGCCAGCAACGCTCTGGGACTTTAATCAAGAGACCTCTCATCAGGTCAGGCAAGCCTGCCACACATTAGCAAGTTATAGCAGAGTTCACCATGCAGTTATGCAGTTTCCCCTCAGATTTCAATCAAGGCTGATCTATTGAAGTCAAACTCTGCCAAAGGAAAGACCCCTTTCCCTACCCAACATAATGTCCACCCGTGGGAATGGAGGTGAGGGAATCCACAATGAACTTCATTACCTTGCCCACAGTGGTCTAAGAATGAGGGAGATAAAGCTTTGGTTCTGTTCCTAGAGCTCCAAGGATTCCATGTACTTGCTTCCCTCTTTGTCACCCCACCACCTCCTTTTTTGGACCACCACCCTCAGACTGGCTCCAGAGCAGGTTATAGCCTCCCCATCCCCCTATCCCTATCATCATGCCAAAGAAGTCCACAACTTTTTCCAGTGCACGGGATTTTATGCTATGCCTGTGGGAATACAAACAGCACAGAACAAAGTAACTAACTAGTGAGGAGATATGATCCAGGTGACAGAATTCTATAAAGATCCTCAGCCACAGGCTTGGTCTCCCTTTCCTGATATCTTCCCAGGAAGCCTTTTGGAAGGGCTGGATGCTAACTATGCTGCTCTATCCTTAGATCAAGGTAGACCATACCTATCGGCTTTCCATGTCCTTCCCAGAACCCACTCAGTCATCTTCTTGCCAAGTGGGATTCCTTCCCCTCACTTCTCCCTTTTCTTCTCTCAATGAGACAGAAACTTCCTCTTTGGTCCTCCAAAGATGTGTCCTCTGGATTATTGGCATTCTAGACCAAATTGACAAACATCATCTCCCTTGTCCCCTCTGCTTCAGCTCCTGAAAATCTTATTCTTGTCTATGGCTCTCCATGAGAAAGAAAAGATGGTTCTCTTCTGGCCTCTGAACTTCCTGCCTGCCTTGTCTTTCTAGTGATATTTTCCATTAAGTCCCTGAGTAGAACAAAGGAGTCCCTCAGTGGCACAGATGGTAAAGCACTTGACTATTGGCCAAAAGGTTGGCAGTTTGAACCTACTCAGAAGTGCCTCCAAAGTGGTCTGTAGATATGCTTCTGAAAGGCCAGCCTTGGAAACTGTTACAGAGCAGTTCTACTCTAACACGTGGGGTAGCTGTGAGTTGGAAATGACTAGACAACAGCAGGTTTGGTTTGATTTTGGTTTATTTTCCAGAAAGCCTGTCTATCCTATATCTCCAACAGCTTATGACAGACCCAGCCAAATGTCTCCTATTCTGACCATATGAATCCTCTCTTCTTCCTTCCTGGGCCTCCCACCAGTATCCTTCCACTTTAGATCATGAGTCTATATATATATATATATATATATATATATATGAACAGAATGTTGCAATGAACTAGAAAATGCCTTGACAACAGCCAAGAACTACAAGGTAGGAGAACAGGTACTAACAACTCTGTGGAAGACAACAGAAATCCCAACTATGGTAGAACCCACCAGAGGCTTGAGTTACAGTTGTGGCAGCTTCAGGGACCATTTTTCTCTTGTGTCCTTAGCCTGATATCCAGGGCTTCAAACTGGTTTGAACCAATACAGTCATGGGCAATGAAGCAAATCAGAACAGACCTGAATTTTTAAAATTTGGGAGGACTAGAATGGGAAAAATTATTAGTCAAAGTCCTGGAATGGGAGACTCAGAAGAGACATAGTAATCCCTTCCAGGAGCCTGGACTATTACCAGGACTGTGGACAGTGACACACATTCAATGCACTGTGCTTGGCCACCATCTTTGAGCAAGGCACCATTGTTTCTGACTGTGTTGGTCAAGATGCAACATGTATGCTGTCCTTGTTTTCTAGAGGAAGATTACGTTTCTAGCAGGGCATCCACAAGTAATTTTTCCCATTCTGGTTATTGTCCCAGTTCACTCACATTTTATAAATTCAGACCCATTCTGATTTTGCTTCATTGCCTATGACTGAAGCAGGAAGAACTGGTTCAAAGCCCTGCTGACATCTAAAAGGAAAGTATGTATTTTGTATGCAAATACTATCTATCAAAGCACATGAAAAATCATTTCTTTTTCTCCTTCCCCACTTCCTAAATCTGAAGACTGCCAGCAGTTCGCTGTCTTCGTGCTCCAACACCTTCACTGTATCTGTAGGTGTCAAGCCTTCTCTGGCCCTAAAATGAAAGCTTAGTGTCAACGGAGCACAGAGTCAGGAACTGGAATAATTTTCTCCCTCAATCTTCCATTTATAGTAGAAATAAGGGAAATCCATCAACAATTATGAGAAATAAGTCATGACGTGTGGCTTGGTTTGGTTTGGTTGACTGAGAGGCAGGCTGTCCATTGTGTGTGGTCCCTGCTTTCTCTCATAGAGAGGCTGGTGGTTTCAAACTGCTAACCTTTTGGTTGGGAGCCTAGTGCTTAATTACTGCCCCAATAGAGCTCCTAATGACAGTGGTACAACATCAAAAACGCAATCAGTGTCACTGAATTGTAAATGTGGAAGCTATTTTGCTGGCAAATGTTTTGGTGTGTATATTTTCATCACACATCACCCCTGCATTTTACCCAAATTTTTTTGACTAGCTGAGTTTTTTTTTTTTTAATTCTTGGAAAAACTTGGTCTGATGTCACAATGTGAGCAGCTATTAGGAAGCCAAACAAACATATGCCCTGAGTTTGAAGGGGCCAGGCTCTGCCCCACATTCCTGAGTCTTCTTGAGGCCCCTGGGCCTCTCCCCACATGCTCCAGCCCTAGTGCAGTTCTGAAGTTTCCCAGCACAATGGTGTAAGTTGGCATCCCTGGCATGGCTCAGGAATGGCCTCCTTCCTCCCCAGGCTTGCAGCCTTCTTGCCCTACTGCTGCCTGCTCAGAGGTTATTACCGAAAAGCACATTTAGAGCCTTCCCCTCATTGCTGCTGTGGCCTGGCCCAGTGTGTGAGTTAAGCCATTCCAGGGTGCCCCACCCCCACCTCATTGGAAAAGGCTTTCTTGGCAAAGGTTCTCTTTCAGAGGCCATTAGAAAAGTGCACATTCCCTTGGTGTCACTGCCTCCAGTCAAGTGTTCCAAAGGGCGGGAGAGTTTGGGGTGGGGGAATGTGGTAGAACACATTACAGATCAGTTATTAGCCAATGCTGAAAGCTTCTGTTTTCCATCCCCATTCCCAGTTTGCAGTTTGAGATCCCAGCTTGGCCGGGAACCAACTAGGTGTTTTGTTCATTAGTAGCAACTCCCCCCACACACACCCCCAATACAGAATGCAGAATTGCAGTTGTTTCTAATACCTCTCTGCTTGACAATCAGGACTTTGGCTCCAAGCATTTCTGAATCCTCTTTGCAGGTTAGGCACTTTGCCTTCTTGCCTATCTCCTCTCCTCCATCCAAAAATTAGTGCAGAGCCACTCAAGTGCCTCAGAATTTAAAAAACAAAACAAAAAAGTAAAAATTCTAAGTTCTTTATCAACATGTCTATTTAAATCCAGGATTTAATGCCAATCACGAGCCTATAATCCTCACTCTAAATTCACCCAGGAACCAAAGCACTGTAGCATGGTGGAAAGAGCTCTGGCCTTACATTGCTATGGGCCCTTGAGTAAGTCCCTTCTCCTCTCTGGGACTTAAAGTGCCCACTTGTAAGAGGGGAGTGTCAAATCAGCTTTTCTTAACCTTTTTTAGCTTTGAGATTCTGCTGAACGCTATGAGCCCTCTTCTCAGGGAAAAAAAAAATGCATTCCTTCATTCATTTGAAAAGTATTCATCTTCTATTAAATGTGCGTGCATATACACAATTTTGAATTTAATTTCAAGGGCTTTATAGGCTCGCTGGGTGGTATAAATGGTTTCTACTCCTAAGGCACTTGACTGCTAACCAGAAGGCTGGTGGTTCAAAACCACCAGTCACTCCTCGGAAGAAAGGTTGGGTAATCTACTTCCATAGTGATACCACCTCGGAAACCCAAGGAGGGGTCGCTATGAGTCGGGTCCAACTCGACGGCAGTGAGTAGTAGCCAAAAATTTGTCAGTTTGAACCCACCTAGCAGCACCACAAAAGAAAGGCCTTGAGATATGCTTCTGCAAAAATTATAGACTAAAATACCCTATGGAACAGTTCTACTCTATAACACACAGGATCACCATGAGTTGGAAGCAACTGGACAATGACAGGTTTAGTTGTTTTTGTTTTTGGTAGGCTCCCTGGATGTTCTTCCAAGAACCACAAAGTAAGAAACCCTAGCTAAGAATACCCTGGCTATGAATTCTACTGTGATAAGCATATACCGGCTCTTACCCAGGACAATTATTAGTCATGATTCTACCCAGGGATCATAAGACTAACAGTCAGAATGTAAACTCTGGCTTCCCTCCCCTGACTGGTGCCCCCACCTGGCACGCACGCACACCAGCCTGGAATGTGCCACTTCTGGGCACACGGACTGCCGGGAGCTGGCTGCAGCTCTGGAAACGACAAACGTGTCTCTTCTATCTTGGCCTTTATTTTTCTCACGGTCTCTGAAAGGGCTGTAATCAGGTGATATGTGTGGGACTGCTCCCTGTACAGGTGCAGAGCAGGTACTAAGGGGAGGAGAAAATCCACCTTGTGTGTACTTACTTCAAGGCTCTTTCAATAGCCCTCCCAGGATCGCTTTTGGCAGGGCAGCTACCACGTCTCTGGCAGGCTGCAGGGAATCTGAGTGTGAGAAAGTCAGTCAAGCGGAGGAAAAGGAAAAAGAGCTTCAAGTCCTCAGGCAAAATACCTTTTTTCTTCTCCTCTGGATCGCTCTCCTTTCTGTAGCTTTAAACTAAACCCACACATCATTCAGATACCTAGGGGACAAAGGAGAGTCTCACTAGAGACGCAGTTATTTGTTTTTTGGTTTAAAAGCAAACAGGTGATGCAATACGACAAGGAAAATCACCCTTCATGGGTGGGGGGCAAATACAGGAGCCCCTGGCTGTATTTATTGCGCATAATACAGTGGGAAAGGTTTGTTGTCTTTGCTGCTCTCGTAGCAGGATCAAAGTGATTCCCCTGATGAACAGAGTTCAATTTTCTCTCTGCTTTGGGAGTGGAAGGAGAAGGATGACTGAAAAATAAAGACAGCGTCCATCTAAGAAATGCAATGCAACACAATGCAATGCAACACATTGCCATCAAATCAGATAGGTCTTTCCTTGGGCTCACTTCTCCATTTGAGAACAAGTAGAGAGAGTGACAACTTGGTCCTATGCTCACTGCCCAGTGTAAGGATACTGAAAAATATTTTATCTGCATATATGCAGGAAATCTCCTTGATGGCAGGTAGAGATTTCACAGACTTTTTTTTTTTTTCTGGCTCAGACACAAATCATAGGTATTTTTTGGATACTTGCTGTCTCTGTCACTCTATCTAAAATGCACATTTGAAGAAAAAAAAAAGTTACTTACTCATTCTTTCAGACTAAGCACTCCTAGGTGGCAATAAATAAGTTGCTGATTAACTATTTGATCTATGAGACTGCCTAAGTGAGATTCTAACTTGACCATATTCAACAAACATTTTCCACACACCTTCAGGGTGCCAAGCCCTGAGGGGTTGCCAGAGCTAATGATGAATAAAGCTCCTAAGTCGGAGGGGACAGGGGGTGGCATATGGGGCTAGTTAATTAGGGCGCAATAGCAGACAGCAGTCAATGTCATAGCAGAGCTTAGTGAAGGGAGTCATTTGCACTACTAGATTTGGGGGGAACCTGGAAGGGTTCACATGCTTCCCTGGGAAGGGTTTAGTTCCTTGGAAAAATCTGGGTCAGTGAATTTGTGCAGTTTTTTTTTTTTTTTTTTTTTTTTTTTTTAATTTAAGTCAGACATTGAGTAGGAACATTTTAAGAAGCTTGAAAAATTTATTAGGGGCACGGTAGAAAGGGGGTAGTTCCACAGGCCAATTACCTTTCACTGAGAGGATTTCAAACACACAGGAAAACCCCACTTTTTTTCAAAAGCAACAAACAATTTTCTTTCATCACCACTTTTCCATCTGTTTAAAATAAGAAAGAAAAGTCCTACCTATTGGCCCAGGTTGCAGGTCAACAAAGGAGGCATTGTTCATCATTTCTTCAGAACATGATAGGACACAAGTCACTTTGCAGTGTGTTAAAGAAAAAACAAAAAAATCCCAGAGAGTAGCCCAAGGAGCAAAAGTGAGTAAACCAAGCCTGCAATGAGGTAAAGACTTGGCTGGAGACTTGAGGGCTCTCCTGGAAGGTGGAAATGAGGCTTGGAAGGTAAATACAGTCAGAGCCACAATGATTCCTTATTTAGGCTCTGGGCTATAGTGGAACTGGGAACACTGTGTGAAAGGGTAGGTAGGTTTCTACTGAACTTGGATCACTGGATAGTACATAGTCAACACCCAGGTGAGCTGGTTCTAGGCAGGTGCTTCTGGGTAAGTGTCAGTCTACAATTGTCAATTAGAAACTGCTGGAAACTCTTAACTGGGCTCCTGCCACTAGACCCTACAGTCCGCTCTCCAAACTTCTGCCAGAACTATCCTTCTGAACAAGAATCTTGCTGTCCTTTCTCTGCTCAAAAAGGCTCTTGATCATCTAAAGACAGGGCTAAAGTTCTTTAGCAAGGTGTAAGGGTCCTTTGACATGGCCTCAAACCTCCTTCTCCAGCCTCTTTTTATACTTTTTATACTTCTATTACACATCCTGGGCTCCAGATTGTGTTCCCTTAATACCAAAAGCCAAACCCAACTATTGTGTCAATTCAGATTCAGAGCAATCATATAAGACAGAGCAGGACTGCTCCATAGGGTTTCCAAGGCTATAATCTTTATGGAAGCAGACTGCCAAAACTTTCTCCCACAGAGTGGCTGGCAGGTTCCAAACATACACCTTTCAGTTAGCAGCCAAGAGTTTAACCACTGCACCACCAGCTCCTTGTTCCCTGAATACAGACCTCAAATTCCAGAGTCTAGGCCTTTAATGCCATTGGCACTTACATCTTCCTCAACCCCACAACTCACCACATTTCCAGTGTACCAAACCTATTTTCCAACGTACAAAGCAAGGCGACCTCCTCCAGGAAGTTTTCCAAGAGATCCCAAATTATGGGCAATTTAATTCCCTTGATCCTTTATGATATCTCTCTATTTTAACACATAACTGTCTCTCTGGAATCTAGGATCCACCAGAGGAACACACTGGAGGTCAACAGATATCAGCAGCACACTTGAGTATATGTATGCACTGTTGTTGTTAGGTGGTGGTGTGTCAATTTCAACTCACAGCAACCCCATCTAACAAAGTAGAACTGCCCCATAGGGTTTTGGGGGCCATAATCTTTATGGAAGCAGATCGCCAAATCTTTCTCCCAAGAGCCACTGGGTGAGTTCCAACAACCAATCTTTCAGTCAGTAGAATACTACACGGTTTATGCCACCAGAGCTACTTGTTTGTGTATAGATATTCGTGTGTATTCCTGCCTGTATACCCCAGGATCGGAAGGAAGGTTGGGCAATCTACTTCCGTAGTCATACTGCCTCAGAAACCCGAGGGGTCGCTTTGAGTGGGGGCCGATTCCACAGCACATAACAACATGCCCCAGAGTAGAGCAGCAATACAGGTGCAATACAGCAATACAGCACTTCTTGCACTGCTTCTTTTAGGTCCTCCTGGCCTCGGAGGAGGTCCCTGGGTGGTGCAAACTCTAATAACCGAAAGGTTGACGATTTTAACCCATATAGCAGCGACTCAGAAGAAAGGCCTAGCAACTGGCTTCCCTAAAGAAAACCCTATGGAGCAGTTCTATTCCATAACACATGGTGTCACCACGAGTAGGAATTGACTCCATGGCAACGGGTTTAGTCTCTCTCCGGTCATCATCTACACCCTAACAGAAAAAAAGTAATAGTCAAATGCTGGAGTCACCATTCAGAAAACCATAATCTGCCTTCCTCCGCAGATCACTGTCAACTTCTTGCAGGCTACCACTGTATCTCTCACTGTGGTAATTCTGGATTTAAACAATGTCTGGCACAGAGCTTGCTTGTGCTCCAGAACTAACGAAAAACAGGGGTTTGCCCAAGGTCACCTAGAACTAGGAACCACTGAATCTCATCTGGGAGGAGAT
>NW_006921785.1:3632015-3647841 GCF_000298275.1 Orycteropus afer afer
GAGCCGCCCGCAAGCCCTGGACCGGGGAAGGGGCGGATGGCGCGAAGCCGCTTTAACCGCAGTCGCCGCGCGGAGGCAAGAGCCTGACCTGGCCGCTTCCTAAGTGCGGTCAGGCATCCCGTGACCGCGGCGGGCGCCGCGGGCGCCGCGGGCCCCGCAGGGGGGGAGGGAGGGCCGGGCAAGAAGCAAAACACGAGGCTCTCACCCCTCCCCCGGGCTGTTTCACAAGAGGCTTTCCGCCAAATTAAAACCCCAAGCCTGAAACTGGGGGTGAAGGGAATGTATGGTGGGGTGTTGGAA
Source organism: Orycteropus afer afer (assembly GCF_000298275.1). Lineage (NCBI taxonomy): Eukaryota > Metazoa > Chordata > Mammalia > Tubulidentata > Orycteropodidae > Orycteropus > Orycteropus afer. The sequence continues at coordinate 3,632,316 of NW_006921785.1, forward strand.
TAATTCCTCCTCTCCAAGATCGGGCGTGCGCTCCCAGTCCGGAAGGGCTGACCTTGGCCAGGGAAGGGGGTGGGGAATAAGCGCCAAGGCTCGGCTCTCAGCCCGCCGCCCCCTTGGATTCCTGGCCCGGCGGGGGCTGGAGGAGGGGGCCCCGGACACACACACACCCCACACGCAGCGCGCGCCAATGAGCCAGGGCCAGGCGCAGGGGGCGGGGTTTTCCCAGGCTCGAGCACAGCAGCTGCTATTTACCTTCTTGGCTTCTCCCGGGGACCAGGAACCAGCCCCCGCGCTCCGTCGCCCGCCGCCCCCCCCACCCCGCCTCCCTGCCCCCGGGGCGCGCGCACACACACTCACACACGCACGCACTCACACATCCTCCCGGCTCGGCCGCAGCCGAGGCGGCAATAAAACATCCTGGCACGTGCTCCGGCTTCAGGCGCGCCCTCGCCGGCCGGCTGATGTCAAACTGCAGCTTGGCTGGTGCAGTTCTTAAAGGGCCCGCGCGCGCCGGGCGCCCAGGCCGCCCCAGCCGCTCGCGGGGTGGGGAGGAGAGGAGAGCCTGCTGCCTGGCCTGCCACCACGACAAGCCGCAGAATCGAGACCCTGCGGGTAGGAAGGGCAAGGGTGGCGAGGGCGCGCGTGTGTCTCTGAGGCATTGTCATCAAAGCCCCCCTTGTTCATCTTTCATTTGAAATTTCATTTCCTTTCTGCTTAGTTGGAAGCTATTCTGATTGCTTCCTAGGAAGCACAGGGTTCGAGGCCTCAACTCTAGAAGTGGAATTGGAGACAGGGTAGGGGGAGCATTCTGTTTTGTTCCGAAAAACTTGCAAATGTAAGGTGGAAGGCATTTTTTTTTTCCTTTTTGTGTATGCAAATGCAAGCTTCACGCTGGATTGGTTTTCTCCTCCCTCGATATATAAAAAGTCTGAGCGGGAAATCCCTTAGACGTTTCAGTAACGCACGCCCTTGCATTCATTCCCCTTTTAACTGCTGCTAGTGTATTTTATGTCTGCTCTTCAAAAATATTTTTTAAATGAGCTGCTTATTGCAGTGAAAGAAGTTCTATTAAACAAAGAAAAGAGATATAGAGCAAAGACCCTAGAACCAGAAGAAATAAACAAAACCAAAACCAATGCGGGAAAACGTCTAATGCAACGCTTGACGGGACGAATAACAAAGGGTTAAAATCCTTTTGATTGACGTTGTAGCCTCTGGTGCCCCGGGCAGAGGCGCGCGCCATTGGCCGCCAGGCCTTGCGCCTCGTGGCCAATGGGGGGGCGCGGTCCACGAGCGGTGCCGCGTGTCTCCTCCTCCCATTGGCTGAAAGTTACTGTGGGAAAGAAAGTTTGGGAAGTTTCACACGAGCCGTTCGCGTGCAGTCCCAGATATATATAGAGGCCGCCAGGGCAGAGGAAGATCACACAGGATCCGGAGCTGGTACTGATAACAGCGCAATTCCCCTTCTACCTCTCTCCTTGGTCCTGGAATAACTCTACCTATCACCCAGTAGCCATAAAATATAATAAACTCTCAGCACTTGATCAGTAGCTTTGTGAAAGTCTTAAGTAAAAAGGACATACAATTTTTTTGTATGAAGAAATCAAAATATATAATTCTCTAGGGATTTAAAAAAAAAAAAAACGAAAATGCCAGCTGACATAATGGAGAAAAATTCCTCGTCCCCGGTGGCTGCCACCCCAGCCAGTGTCAACACGACACCGGATAAACCAAAGACAGCATCTGAGCACAGAAAGGTAAGGGCGGTACCCTTCTCTCTCGGCAGCTCCAAGAAATGGGTTGGGGGACCCTTTTCCCTTAAAATTTAGGGGTTGAAAAGTCAGTTCCCTTGGGAACTCAATCTCTCTTACTACTTTGCAGTCATCAAAGCCTATTATGGAGAAAAGACGAAGAGCACGAATAAATGAAAGTCTGAGCCAGCTGAAAACACTAATTTTGGATGCTCTTAAAAAAGATGTAAGTGGGGGAATGATGCTTTTATTTATTTTTTAATTTACGCAGTAAGTACTATTTATTTGAGGCTAAAAATGAAACCCCCTTGCTGGCGGGATTTTCTCTGTCAGCGCTGCGCTCTCCCACGCGGGAGAGCAGGTCCGGGATATTGGCGCCGCAGTCGGGGGGATGGGACGCAGCCTTTCGAGGCCGCTGCCAGAGATCTCACTTTTCTCCCTTGCCTCCTCTCCTGTGCAGAGTTCGCGGCATTCCAAGCTGGAGAAGGCAGACATCCTGGAAATGACAGTGAAGCACCTCCGGAACCTGCAGCGGGCGCAGATGACGGGTGAGGGCAGCTTGCCGCGTCCCCTCTGCGGGCGTCCCTCTCGCCCCGCGGTGATTTCTTCCAGACTTCCGCCCGCGGTTGTGAGAGGCATTCAGCTACATTTTACTGCCTTGGCTCACGCTCGCGTTCCCACGGTCTGGGGCTTATTTATAGCCACAACTCCAAGTTGTTACTGTTCCGGAAAAGGAGGGAGGAAGAGAGGTTATAGACGCGAGGGTGGCGGGCAAGCTTGGGTGTAGGAGGGGAAGCTGATGGGGGCAGGAGGACTTAGGACCGCAGCGGTTTTGAGCTGCATGGAGTCTGGGAGTTAACTGGTTTAGCACTCTCCTTACCCCAATTTACAGAAAGGGAAATAAGGCTTAGGTGGCGGAGGGGCGCATTGTCCAAGGTCATTCCACGCACTCGGCGGTGGGGGGGGGGGGCGGGGGCGGGGGGCGCAGATCGGGAACTGCGATAGATATAAATGGAGCGACAGGGAGTAGGGAGCCAGCGTTTCTCTGCCTTCGCTTCGCCAGTGAAGGGAGGTGGCTGGTTTTTCTAAACCCACCACAGCCCGAGGCAGTTCCGTGGTCAGGGTGGGACGCCGCGGGGACCTCCCAGCGCGGGAGGAGGTGGCGCCCGGACCAGGCCGTTCTGTGATGGCCTGTCCCCTTCTGACACGCAGCTGCGCTGAGCACCGACCCGAGCGTGCTGGGGAAGTACCGCGCCGGTTTCAGCGAGTGCATGAACGAGGTGACCCGCTTCCTGTCCACGTGCGAGGGCGTTAACACCGAGGTGCGCACCCGGCTACTGGGCCACCTGGCCAACTGCATGACCCAGATCAACGCCATGACCTACCCGGGACAGCCGCACCCCGCCTTGCAGGCGCCGCCGCCGCCCCCGCCAGGCCCCGGGGGCCCCCAGCACGCGCCGTTCGCGCCGCCGCCTCTGGTGCCCATCCCCGGGGGTGCGGCGCCCCCTCCCGGTGGTGCGCCCTGTAAATTGGGAAGCCCGGCCAGCGAGGCAGCCAAAGTATTCGGCGGCTTCCAGGTTGTGCCGGCTCCTGATGGCCAGTTTGCCTTTCTCATCCCCAACGGGGCCTTTGCTCACAGCGGGCCGGTCATCCCCATTTACACCAGCAACAGCGGGACCTCAGTGGGCCCCAATGCAGTGTCGCCTTCCAGTGGCCCCTCGCTCACTGCGGACTCCATGTGGAGGCCGTGGCGAAACTGAGGGGCTCAGGCTACTCCTCCCTGTAAACTCCCCAACCCACTTTTCTTCCCTCCGGACACTAAACAGGGACTTGGATGTTGGGAGAGAAGAGGACTTTTGTGATTAAGTGGTTACTTTGGTTTTTTAATTTCTAAAAAGTTACTTTTTTTGTAGAGAGCTGTATTAAGTGACTGACCATGCACTATATTTGTATATATTTTATATGTTCATATTGGATTGCGCCTTTGTATTATAAAAGTTAAGATGACATTTCGTTTTTTACACGAGATTTCTTTTTTATGTGATGCCAAAGATGTTTGAAATGCTCTTAAAATGTCTTCCTTTTTGGAAGTTTATTTGAGAAAATATAATAAAAGAAAAAAGTCCAGGTTTTTCTGTTTTAGAATTATTTCAGAATATGTAAAGAGGCTCTTGGTGGAATTTGAGTTACATGTAATCTGGGTGTTTTAAAAATCGGCACTTAGATTACTAAAAAAGTAACATTTTATAAAAATCTATCAAACCTATTTATTACCAGCCTTCCATGTGCTAAAAGGCTCAATCTCCTTGAATTTACAAGGTATGAGATGTGGCTTCCCTGACCAATTTGGGCAGCGTCTTCAAGGATTTCAAACATTTTTAAAGTTGCAGCTGGGCAAGTCATTCAGTCTTCACACTAGCTCCTTCTGAGGAAGGCTTGAGTGGGACTGAGTTCGTGAAGTTAATGGATCCAATCCGATGGTCCACTGCACCTTAAGGGCCGCTCCTGCATCACTGCTCCTGTGGGGTAGCTTACCAACTTCCAAAGTAAAACTTTCAACTGCTGCAGCCTCCTGGCTTCCAGTGTTGGAGTCTTCATTAATTAGTTCACCTTTTAAGTGCAGCTAGGCATTCTCTTGCACCAGCTTTCAAAAGTTTGAAATGCCTCTCTGCACCCTCTTCAAGCAAGCTGAGAAGGTCAACAGATTTCTTCTGCCAAGGGACAGCTAGTTAGACTCCCAAGTGGAGCCGGAACCCAGATGATTAACACCAGACATGTGTTTTTGATAAGTTTCTGTGCTTGGCTCTAATAGAGAAAGCATGTGGGGCCGGGCTGGCAGGCACACAGGCCATCTTCCCCTTTTAATACAAACAGCAAGCGACCCCTTCCCTTGGTCATGCCCCATTTCCAGGCAAGATGTGGGCTCCAGATAGAAGCAAAAGGGTTGTCTCGGGTTTCAGCTCACATAACCCTCCTTAACAAGTCCTAACTCAAAGCGGACAGCTTTAAACTGTGCCAGGATCTGCAGGGAATTTCTTCCAAATCCCATCACAAAGGCTTGTCAGATTTTGTCAGATTTGGCCAGGTGTTTGACTGCATCCAGGTGTTGGGGAAATGAAAACCACGAGCCCTGCGAGACCAGACACATCAGCCGCGCTGTGGGTCTGGCGGGCGCGCCCTCTTCCCCGCGCCGCTGGCCAGTCCTCCCAGCCTTCGCCCCTCCCGCCAGCCTCCCCCCACTCCTGACCCCCCTTCTCTTCTAAGAATGGCTTCTGGGAGGAGAAGGATGAGGCGGGAGAGATCAATCTTTGAAGCCTTCCTAACAAAGATAAAGGCAACGATTTTCTGTCTTGTTTCAAAAGCTTTACCTCTCCCCCGCCTTGCTCAAGCCTTTCCCACAGGCCAGTGTGGAGAGCGGCTCTATCACAGGAATGATCTAGCAGACAGACTCAATTTTCTGCTCAAATACCTTCAGACCCAGCTTCAGCCTCAGAGAGGGGTTAAAATTATTTTTTAAAAAAATCGCTGGCTCCTACTTGCACCATTTTGCATATATGAAAGGTGCCACCATCCTCCTCAAAAAGAATACTCCCTCCTTTCTCATACCATTTTTTTTTTTTGGCGTTTTCCCTCTTGTTTAAACACAAACATCTTAACAATTGTTCCATTAAGACACCCAACCGAAGATCAAATGCTTGATTTGGTAAACCTGACCTCAGGCCCCACTAGGAGTCCTTAACAGACATCAGGGCTCCAGTTTTATAAAAATTATTTCCTTTTATTTATGTTCTTAAAAATTCACAGAAAAACAGTGCAACCTCCACACCAGCTTAAAGTTATATCTCACCCTATGCTGAAAGGGAACAACTGAAAAGGTGCTTTTTTATTAATACCAGCAAAATCACCTAAGTATCTTCCTCAGAGAAGAACAAATCGAAGGAAAATTAAACATTTGTTCATTTGAAAATAATTGAAGTTTCAAAAACAATATTCTTTTTTTCTGAAATTTGAGTTTAACATTAGGTGTTTCTGTACAATACGGCAGGGGTAAATATCTGAGGACTTTTAGGTTCCTGTCCTGACTTTGCTACAAAATTCACTATGTCACCTTGGGTAAGTCATTTCCCTTCTTTGGGACCCGTTTCTGTGTCTGTAAAACGAGTGGGTTTATTTCTAAGACCCTGTACCCTCCTCCAATGCCTTGTTTCTGGAAGTCAAGTAGCAGGGGGAAAGGCAAAGTTTCAAAAACTTCAATCCTGCCTGCTGCCCGGAGTTCCCTGGGGTCTGGCCTAATTACCAGGCCCTGGGACACACCCAGCAGTGCCGATCACGCCACGAGATAAGGCATAACTCTGCGCTCCGGGCGCGGGCCTCCGGCTTCGGCTGCCACTCGCATTAACTTCTCAATGGAGAACCTTCTGGGCTTGGCCTCGCAACGTCCCCCGCAGCATCCGGAGGGAGAAAGGCGCCAAGCTGGAAGGGGGACCTTGCTGGGTCAAGACATCTTCTCAAGCAGTTCGTAAGCGCCACTCGGAGGCGTGCCCCATCCTACCCCACGTAGGGAGTGGGGGCCTAGGGGTTAAATTGGACCCCCTCATCGTCACCACCGTCCCGGGAAACCTGTCATTAAAGTCAATTAACTTTTCCCACACCCCTTGGCGGGTAACAATCCGCTGCTAGCTTCCTCCCAGGCTCCTAAATGCAACCAGATGGGCGGACGCAGCTGCCCCCGCCGCACGCCCGCTGGTCGGCCTAGGGGTTCTAGGGACGCCGCCGGGACCCGCGGCCCGGGCGGGATCGGGGCAGGGCGGCCACGGCGGCCTGGCCCCGGCAGCCCTGCGGCCAAGGTGGTTTGCTTAGCAGGCCCGGCTGCTTTCTGGCAGGAAATGAATAGCTCCCAGATGAGCTCAGGCAACCTGAGAAGTCGTGAGAACGGCGCGACCCCCCGCCTGTACAGCCGGCAGCCTGCCAGGCCGCAGGGGGAGCGGGCGGCGGCAGGAGGCCAGGAGGCCCGGCGGGCGGGCGGGCGCGCGGGCGGGCGGCGGCGAGGGGAGGAGGGAGGAGGGAGCCGCTGACACACGAGTCCGCGCCCGCTCCCGCTGACAGGCAGGCAGCCGCCCGCGCCGGGCCGCCTCCCCCGCTTCCCCCGCCCCAGGCCCCAGCGCCTCCCAAGCAGCAGGCTCAAGCCGCAGAAATGCGGCCGCCCGGCCTCGCCGGGGCCTGGAGGTGGGGCCGCCTGCCAGTGTTTTTCCAGTTCCCCCGGTAGCTCCAGGCCGCATTTAGAAGCCAAGGAAACTAGGCGGAGGCCAGTGTCGGGGCACCAGAGGCCCTCCCTGCCTGCGGAGCGCAGCCACCCTTTAGGCCAGGCCAAGGCAGGAGTAGGCAGAGGTGGGGGAGGGCGGGGCAGGGGCGACTCAGCCCAGAGCCGTCCCATAAAAGACAATCACCAAATAGCAAATATGGACACCTTACCAAATTCACCTCACTTCTAAATACCTATCTGACCACTGTTGTTGTTGTTATGTGCCGTCGAGTCAGCCGTGACTCATAGCGACCCCTCCTTGGGTTTCCGAGGCAGTATCACTACGGACCCCTCCTTGGGTTTCCGAGGCAGTATCACTACGGAAGTAGGATTGCCCAACCTTCCTTCCGAGGAGTGGCTGATGGGTTTGAACCGCCAGCCCTCTGGTGAGCAGTCAAGTGCCTTAGCCACTATGCTACCAGAGCTCCCAAAAAACCAACCTACTCATTGTCGTCTAGTGGATTTGACTCATAGTGACCTCTCCGTGGGTTTCCAAGCCAGTATCGCTAGGGAAGTAGACTGCCCAATCTTTCTTCCCAGGAATGGCTGGTGGGTTTGAACTGCCAACCTTCTGGTTAGCAGTCAAATGCCTTAGGCACTATGCCAGCAGAGTGTGGCATTTGACCACTAGGCCCACTAAATCAAACCAAACCAAACTCACTGCCATGGAGTTGATTTCGACTTATAGCGACCCCTCCTTGGGTTTCCGAGGAGATAGCTCTATGGAAGTGGATTGCCCAACCTTCCTTCAGAGGAGTGGCTGGTGGGTTTGAACCGCCAGCCTTCTGGTTAGCAATCAAATGCCTTAGGCACTATGCCACCAGGGCTCCTATACAGGGACTAAAAGATAATAATTCGTACACTGCCTGCCCTCTCAGAGCTCAGTATTTGGCCAGGGAGATACACAAATACACAAGTGACTCATCCTCGGCATAGCGTGTTAGTTGCCAAAAATGAAGCTTAAACAAAGGGCACCTAGAAAAGAGAGATTAATTCTGATTTGAGACGAAACCAGGGAGGTTTTTCGGAGAGTTGGCACAGGAAGCTGAGAGGTGAAAGATAAGTAGGAGTTTAACAAAAAGGAATAGGAAGGTGAGGGAAACTGCAGGCACAGGTAAATGTATAGATCAGAGCTGGGGAAATTTGAAGAAGTCTGCCGTGATTGTATTTAAATTTTCAAATACATAAATTGGCTTAGAGGTCAAAATAGGGTCAAGTTGTCTACTTCAGCTCACAGTTTACTGCATTATAGCCCAGGAGTTAAAAACACCAGAACTGGCTTCAGAATGCTCAGATTTTCAGCAAATCTCAAGTCTGTGACCTTAGGCAAATTACTTAACCTCTCTGTGCCTCAGTTTTGTAATTCTATACCTCATTTGTAATTTAGGGCTCAAAAACCAGTTGCCATAAAGTCAAATCTGACTCATGGCTACCCCTTGAGTATCATAGTAGAGCTGTGTTCCATAGGGTTTTCAGCGGCTGATTTTCCAAAATAGATCGCCAGCCTTTCTTTCCAGATGCCTCTATTTGAACCACCAACTTTTGGGTTAGCTGTGGAGTACATTAATCATTTGTACCACCCAGGTACTCCTAAGGCTCATTTATTGTTGTTGTTAGTTGCCCTGGAGTCAATTCCAACTCATACCCACCTTATTGTGCAGAGTAGAACTATAGAGTTTTTAAAGCTGTGGCCTTTCAAGGCTCCCAAGGCACCTGCAAGTGTGTTCGAACCCATATTCTTAAAGCTAGTTATCACGTGCTTAACCGCTTGTGCCGGAAACTCCTTCCTAGGGCTCATTGTTGCTGTTAGGTGACTTTGAATTGGTTCCAACTCAGAACAGAAGGAAATACTACCCGGTCCTGAGCCATCCTCACAGCTGTTGCTATGCTTGAGCCCACTGTTACAGCTACTATGTCAATCCATCTCATTGAGGATCTTCTTTTTCACTGACCTTTTACTTTACCAAGCATGATGTCCTTCTCCAGGGACTGGTGCCTCCTTATAACGTGTCCCAGGGCTCATAAAGGTACCAATTCCATAGGGTTGTGATGATTTAAGGAGTAAATACATGCAAAGCACTTAAACGCTGCTTGTCATATAGCCTTCAATATACCTCACCTATTATTATTTCTGAACAACCACAGTGAGGGCTGCCCACCAGTTTAGGAAGTAAAACTTGGCCTTTGCCCAGTGATTTCATGATCTGCTTGTTATTGCACTATCTCCCATGTAAAACAACCACTGCTTCTTCCTTGGTTTCTGCACTTCATGGATAATTATTGCAGGAGGACCTCTGAAGAGGAAAGACATGATCTCTGTAGCCAAAAGCTTACAATCTAATAGGCAAGACAGACAGGTAAAAAAAAAAAAAAAAAGAAAAGAATTACTCTGTTAAGTGCCACAAAAGAGAAGCAGTGTACAGCAGTGATCCAAAAGTAACACAACATAACATAACTTTTTGTTCCTTAAAGTATAATTAATCTTTGTAAATTTTTGTGATCACAATAATTGCTGGCACCGTAAACACTAGTCAAGTTCCACTTGGGAAAATAATTGTTGAATGGTCAATTTCAAGATTAATTATTTTATAAATACTAATATATTCCGGGACACTTTGGTGGTGTAGTCCTAAGGCATTTGACTGCTAACCAGAAGATTGGCGGTTCAAACCCACCAGCCACTCCTCGGAAGGAAGGTTGGGCAATCTACTTCCCTAGAGATACCTCCTCGGAAACCCAAGGAAGGGTTGCTATGAATTGGATCTGACTCCACGGCAGTGAAAGAGCATTAACCTAAAGGTTTGTGGTGTAAACCCACCCAATGGTGCCATGGAAGAAAGGCCTGGCAATCTACTTCTATAAATGGTAGAGCCAAGAAAACCCTATGGAGCAGTTCTACTCTGTAACACAAGGTCATCATGAATCAGAGTGGATTCGACAAAAGGGGAGCTCTGGTGGCATAGTGCCTAAGGCATTTGACTGCTAACCAGAAGGTTGGCAGTTCAAACCCACCAGCCACTCAGTGGAAGGAAGACTGGGCAATCTATTTCTGTAAAGACTTACCTCCTCAGAAACCCAAAGGGCGTTGCTATGAGTTGGAATAGGAGCTCTGGTAGCGTAGTACCTAAGGCACTTGACTGCTAACGAGAAGTCTGGCGGTTCAAACCCACCAGCCACTCCTCAGAAGGAAGGTTGGGCAATCTACTTCCATAGAGATATTGCCTTGGAAACCCAAGGAGGGGTCGCTATAAATCAGGTCCGACTCGACAGCACATAACAACAACAACAACATGAGTTGGGATGACTCGATGGCAGTGAGTTGGGGGTTTTGGTTTTTGCAGTGACAGATGTGGAAACTAAGACCTGAAGGACAGCTATTGTAGTTGCACTTTTAAAAGAAAACAGGCCATGCATTCAATTCTTGGAGAGAATCTTCCCCACCCCATGACACCTCAAGGGAAGACAGCATTTGACAGGATCTGCTCAGGTTATCTACTACTGAGCTCCTATCCTTTGCCGTAATATCTTGTTATCTTAGAAAACAGAGAAACAAGCATTTAAAATGCTGCCACTTTCCCTTGCTGTAAGAAAATAATTCTACTCTTTTCACTTTCCCACTTATTTTCTGAAAAGAGAATTTGTGATCTGTTAGTTTTCGGGATTCTTTCCATTTAGGAAACATATTTCCCCAACTGGCTAGAGATTTTCCACCAGTACACTTACTGAATTAAGTAAACTTACTGATGACTAGTCTGGCTAAGTAAAAACGTCAGTCTGAATTAGTGAAAAGTCTGAATTTTAAATACCCAATAGGAAAAGCAGTAAAATTTGCAAATACTTGTAGTCAGTCTGAATTCATGGTTCACAAAAGCACCTGCTTTCATAAAACTAGTGCATTAAAGTCCTTTAAAGGATATAGTCTCTAAAGGATATAGGTTAAACATGGCTCTTGCAATAGTATTTATGCTATAAATATTTCTTTACTGTAAGAATAAGAGGAGTCATCAGGCCAGCCCAAGTAAATGAGTGGAGTCTAAATTAAGAAGGCTTTACTGTAGCTATTCTTCCTATGCCCGGATATTTTTCCAGTTTTAATTTGCCTTTAGTCAAGCAGGAGTCAATGCATGTTTCCTTAGAACTGCACGAAGAATTTAAAGATAGCAATGTTCTTTAAGGAGCACTAGAATCCTTGGAAGGTAGGTTGAGCAATCTACTTCCATAGAGGTACCATCTCGGAAACCCAAGGAGGAGTCGCTATGAGTCAAGTCCAACTTGATGGCACATAGCAACAACAACAGAATCCTTGGGCTACGAGTGCTGGGTGGTGCAAATGGTTAACACACTTGGCTCTGAGAAAGGCTGGGACTTAGAGTCCACCCAGAGGCGTTTTGGAAGCAAGTCCTGGTGACCTGCTTCCAAAAGATCACAGTCATTGAAAACCCTGTGGAGCACAGCTCTACCCTGACACACAGGAGATCACTGGAAATCAGAATCGACTTGATGGCAACTGGTCTTTTTTTTTTTTGTAACTTACTATTTGTTTTTTAAATATGTGATCTGCTTTCTTTATAAAATAACTTCACTGGTTGAGTCATCAATGTGAGACATGAAATTTATAAATTCAGTTATAAAAATAACTCTAACTTAGAGGAAAAATACTTTGAGTGACAAACACCACCATCCAAAACTTCATGTTTTCTGTGACATCATTTCTCTTCCATCAGCTTTCTCTGCTAGCTATGTGGTCATTTGTCTCTAATACATCAAATGATAAAATAAGAGTATTATTCCTTAACGAGGTCAGGAGAAAGCAAATACAATATCTATCAAACAGTTTTAGAAGCAGCTGCCATACATGACATTTAGGATGTATTAACAGCCACCAGAACTGCTTCACAGGATGAGACAAGGAAACATCTGGTGTAAGCTTTTCACTTAATTCTCCCCACTTTTTCATAGGTAAGCATGAAAGTGCTTAAGGTATGTTTTTCATTTTACTGACCAACCAATAGAGATTGGAGATTTAAGGAAAAAAACTAAACTCACTGCCATGGAGTTGATTCTGACTCATAGTGACCCCCATTGGGTTTCTGAGGCAGTAAATCTTCACAGAAGTAGATTGCCCCATGTTCCTTCTGCAGAATGGCTGGTGGGTTTGAACCACCAACCTTCTGGTTGGCAGTCAAAAGCCTTAGGCACCATGACACCAGAGCTCCTTTAGAGATTGGGGATAGGGGGCAAAACCTAGAAGAAAGCCTTCCCACACACCAGATTTGTGAAGAACAAATAGTCTTGAGCTCAAAAAGTTGTCCTTTCCTGTTTCTGTTCCATAATTAACCCATAGGGTTATTTTCATGCAAAATTGAATCTTTTATGATTAAATATATATTTCCCCTAAAATGCTGCATAAAAAGTAATTGTGGACTTGGTCGTTTATGCCTTGCAGGGGAGAAACAAGCCTCCAAAAAATTATGAAGGCAAAGACCCATTTGTGTTATTTCCTTTTTGTTTGTTTTGGAGGTTGGGAGGAAGGCAAGGTGGGGCAGCCTGGATAGGAGAGCCAACATAAAAGGATTGTCAAGAGAACTTTTAAACTACTTTGGTATGATTTGTTTGAGATTTCACTTTAAGTTCAAAACTGTGATTATCCATCCACAGAAGAGACTTTTGAAACAGTTGAATGCCTGGAGCAGTTAAAAAAAAAATAACTTAAAATGCTGTTCATGCCTCAAATAATCACACAGCTCCTGAATCAAACAACTAAGGCTTTCATAATGTACTTTCATACATTCACTGTATTTACATAGTCATATCTACATACACACACTGGTTTAAAAGGAGCTGGTCCTCAATCAATGGTCTTAAGCTAGAGCAATCACTTACTAACTAGATGTTGGACTGAATTCAACTTCATTTTCAAACAGCCAACTCTACAACCTCCAGTCATGGGTCCAGATCGGAGATTTTCCCCCCTCTCCTCTGGTGGGTGCTTCCTCTGCCTTCCCTCTGTACTCTTTGGAACCTGTTCTGTTTTAAACAAACACCCCTCTGCCTACAGTCTCTATGCACCCTCGCATTGCCAGATTCTGCCTTTCTTTCCAGAGTACCTGTGCTGGGGAGTGCAAGCACCTGGGCTGAGGAAAGTGGATTACCTGGGCTAGTATAGTGCCTAAGGCACTTGACTGCTAACCAGGAGGCTGGCGGTTCAAACCCACCAGCCACTCCTCGGAAGGAAGGCTGGGCAATCCTACTTCTGTAGAAATACTGCCTCAGAAACCCAAGGAGGGGTCACTATGAGTCGGGGCCAACGAAGGCAAATAACAACAACAACAAGTATAGAGGCGCCTCTGACTCCCCACAGTCTTTCCCAAACCATTGTGATTCCTTCCTCAGTTAAAAATCTGTCCTCCTTTGATGCCATCAGCTCTCCCATTCTGTTCTCCTGGTTCTTGTCATCTCCTGACTTCTTCCCTTAACTTTCTCTTCATCTGCTCTGAGTCCTTAACCCCATTCTTAGGTACAGTGCTTTGGACTCCATCCCTTTCCTCTTCATCAGGCATATGGCCCACAAGACATCTTTTATCTCTGAGTTTTCAACCTTCTTTATCTATTTTAGGAGCTCTGATGGCACAGTGGTTAAAGCATTAGACTGCTAACCAAAAGGTCAGCAGTTCAACCCCACCAGCCACTCCACTGGAGAAAGATGAAGCAGCATGCTTCCGTAAAGATGTACAGCCTTGGAAAATCTATGGGACAGTTCTAGTCTGTCCTATAGGGTTGCTATGAGTCAGAATCAACTTGATAGCAGTGGGTTTGGTTACCTATTTTACCTGGATTTCCCAACCTATAAACACATTAATTTCTCTCCAAAACCAAACCAAACTCACTGCCGTCGAGTCGTCTCTGACTCATAGCAACCCCTCCTTGGGTTTCCGAGGTGGTATCACTATGGAAGTAGATTGCCCAACCTTCCTACCAAGAAGTAGCTGGTGGATTTGAACCACCAGCTTTCTGGTTAGCAGTCAAATGCCTCAGGCACTACGCCATTTCTCTATAGTCTTTAAAAGCCACCTTCTTCAACCCTGCACCTGTCTCTCTCCCTGCGACTTCTTTCCTCCCTATCATCAAGGATTCCTGGATCTCACCCATGCCCTCACTGCCTACTGCCTACCTTCTCTCTCGCCTCCTCCCAAGCAGCCAGACCTCTTGTCTGCTCTCTGCTGACAGGCTTCAGCCAGGGCAAGTCAGTGAACATGTCAGGTGGACCCAGCTGCCCCTGAGCCCCACCATGGGGGAGACAGTATGTCTCAAACTTAACGCATGGCCCTATCCCTACGCAGAGCCGTATCCCTGTCTTCCTAGTCTTAATGCATCTCCCTCAACTTACCACCTATCTGGTCCCTACATCTCGCAGGTCACCAGGAACCATCAAGCCTCCCTGACTTACTAATCTCAACCCCCACTATTGTCGCCTTGGTGCAGGACTTTTGAGTTGTTTTGCTTTTGCCTCCCCGCTAGAGTGATGTCTTCCCCTCAGCCTTGTCTCTCTCCACCCCTCTGCCCATCCATGTAACATGTCTCTGCTAGAAAATCTCCCCAGAGCTTCCTCTTGGCTACGTGACTGGATAAACTGGCATGATTTGCTCCTGGTTGACAATGCTGCCTCATTCCCTACAAGGACACTCATCCGCCTGAGCAGCCAAATTCACCTGCTTTCAGGGCTTGAACCCACCATGCTCTCTCTGGCTTCTATTCCTTTGCATGCACTGAGTGGGGACCTGAATTCCACTTCTCTGCACAGACACCTCCCACAGTACATGTCCTTTGAGACTGCTCAGGTTACCTTCTTCCGGAAGCCCAATCTGATAGCTCCCAGTTCCCTCCTCTAACAGCTCCCAACCCCTTAACCCCTTCTGAGGAGTATCCAACACAGTTCTGATCATAGTGGGTTGTAAGTGTCTGTTAATCTGTCTCCCCAACCCAGACTGTGCACCCCATAGAGGCAAAAAAACTGAGTTTTTCCTGTACCCCCAGCACCTGGCTCAGTGTGCCTGGTATACAAAAGTCATTCAGGAAGTTGTATATTACTAGGATAGTATAGAGTAGGATGACATGAGGCATTGGTGGTACAGTGGTAGAATTCCCACTCTCCATACGGGAGACAGGAGTTTGGTTCCTAGCCAATGCCCCTCAAGCACAGCCACCACCTGTCAGTGGAGGCTTGGGTGTTGCTATGATGCTCAACAGGTTTCAGGAGAAGCTTCCCAAACAAGATGAACTAGGAAGAAAAGTCTGGCAATCTACTTCCAAAAATCAGCAGATGAAAGCCCCATGGATCACAATGGCCTAATCCACATGCATTTATGGGGCTAGTACAGGACTAAGCAGCGTTTCCTTCTATTGTACACGTGATTATCAAGATTTGGGGTCGACTCACCAGCAGCTAATCACCATGATAATAATAATATATATA
>NW_006921785.1:3648096-3668164 GCF_000298275.1 Orycteropus afer afer
GGACCCGACTCATAGAGACCCCTCCTTGGGTTTCCGAGGCAGTATCACTATGGAAGTAGATTGCCCCATCTTCCTTCCGAGGAGTGGCCAGTGGGTTTGAACCGCCAGCCTTCTCGTTAGCAGTCAAGTGCCTTAGGCACTATGCTACCAGAGCTCCTACCACAACAATACGATGATATTAATCATATTAACTGACATTTGGATAATACTTTAAGGGCCACAAAATGATTTCACAAACATCATCTCATTTGATCTCAAAAGTAATCCAGGTGAAAATGTGAGTGATCAACGTGGTGGCATTGAAGAAGAGAAAGACATAGAGAGGTGCATGGGAGGTATAGACAACAAAGATGAACCCTTTTGCACATACAGTACTGTGTTGTCAGTGAAGGCAAACATGGGTATACGAGTGGATGGATGGGTGGACAGGCTGAACTATTAGATATGTCTATGGAGCAGGGAGTATACCAAAGACCATGTATAAGGTTGGCAGACAATGGCCCTGTAAGTGTATTTGTATAATCTGTAAGAATTCTCAGGTGTATAGTAGAGCTGACAAAGGACAAGGTTGTAGCCACTTCTTGGTCACAGCCAGCTACCCAGAGGGACTGAGTAGTTGAACCTGTGGGCTTGGGACCATAGTCACAGGGAACATCAAGCTCAATTGGCATAACATACTACACAAAACATTGTTCCAACTCCTACTTTGGCGAGTAGTGACTGGGATCTTAAAAGCTTGCAAGCAGCCATCTAGATACAACGATGGGTCTCTCCTCATCCAGAGCAAAGAAGAATGAAGAAAATCAAAGATTCATGGAAACAGTTAGTGCTAGTGACTGGTATACCATGCAATCCGCAGCCTATATAACTGTGAGACCAGAACTAGATGGTACCCGGCTACCACTGTCAACCACTCAGAGTGGGATCTATGTAGAAGATCCTGGATAGAGAGGGAGAACAATGTGGAACAAAACTCAAAATCATTTGGACAAAAAAAAAGGAGGGGGGACCAGGTTTGCTGGTCTGATAGAGTCTGGTGGAACACTGAAACTATGGCCCCTAGCTGCCCTTCAGGTCTGGAATTGAACCCACATCTGTGGCTTCCAGCCAAACAAAAGACAGGCATATGAGGTGAACATTTACCTGAGGTAGATAAACTCCTTGGAGAGAACAATCTCGGGAGAAAGAAGGGCTGTTTAAGAACAAGGAGACAGCTCAGGGGGCAGGAGTGCATGGACACAGGGAAGAGGTAACTATTGGGAGGAAGTGGGAGGGGAGCTGTTGCATTGTGGTAAATTGTAGTCAATGTCATGAGACAAAGTGTATGTCAACTGCCGTATGGAAAGTGAATTTGCTCTGTAAATTTTCACCCAAATCACAATTAAAAAAAAAAAAAAAAGTAATCCAGGTAAGTCCTATGTCAGATGGGGAAAAATAGGCTCAAAGAGGGTACGTAATGTGGCCTACGTGACAGCTAGAAAGTGTCTGGACCCCACATCTTCTGGCTGTGATCTATGCTGTCCTCGTTCTCTGTTGAATTAGACACAGCTGAGCTCCACTCTCTGAAGCGGGTCCGTGTGATTGCATGAGGATCTTTCCCTGCTGACAGCTGGGGCAAAGGAACCTAGATCCAGGTCAATATGCTTTTGCTACCTATATAACCAGAACCAACTCAAACAGTTGGAAATCTATTCTCCTCACCCGTGCTGTGCTACCTTAGTCATGTAACTAAAAGCTCTCTAGGAACGAGAACCGCAGGTGCCTCCCTCCTGTCTCCCAACTGGCATAAGAATGCAATCAAAGGGATTTTTTTTTTAAACGATGAATGATCTTCATAATAAGGATGAACACATAAATTACCAGGAATTTTCTGGAAGTAAAAATTATACAGAGTAAGTGGGAAAATAAATCCTAAGCTTTAAGAAGTAAGAAAATTAACAGATTTTGAAGATCTTATTTGAGTCATCTATTAATGGGTGAATGAGTCACACTGCAACCCAGAGAAACCAGTGGGTAAAGCACATAAGGGTGTAACAAGTGATTCCAATGCCCCAGCTGTAGGTGGGGCCACACCAGAAGAGCCACAGATACAGCAAAGCTATTTGTGACACGATCAGTACAGTCTCTGCAAGCCAACCAGAGCAGTGGCTCTGTAAGCCACAAAGCAGTTGCTGACTTTCCAGATATAATTAACCAATTATATTACATCGGGTTTTTCTTTCTTGTCTGTGACTATCTGTGTTCTGCATTCCAGTTTTGTGGTAGATCAAAATGAGCATGAATTAAACAAAAGCATTCTTTAGAGCAAACCCTACAGCTTCGTCAGGTCACTTGCAGCTCAGGATGGAGGCACCCTTCACTGGTACAGGTCACTGGCCTGCAGATGGTTCCCAGGCAGAGCTGACTAGCTGTTCATTCACCAGAGATTTGGGCCACACCTACTCTGTGCCAGGGACTGTTCCAGGCACCAGAGTTTCTGAAACGAACAAGACAGGCAAGGCCATGGCTCTCACAGAGCTCACGCTTCACTGGGAAAAGAGAAAACAAGTAAATGAAGGGAAGGGTGTCCACTCATGATAAAAAAAAAAAAAAAAAACTTTGAAGAAATCAAAATAAGATACTATGATAGGAGGTGACTGAAGTGGGAGCCATTTCAGTCGGATGGATTCCTAATCATGGGAAGGATCAACTCATGTGTGCAGGAAGTAACACCTTCATAGGATTTTTAAAGCTGTGACCCTTTGAAACAGATCTCCAGGCCTTTCTTCCGAGTGCCTCTGGGTGGATTCAAATTGCTCACCTTTCAGTTAGTAGTTGAACACTTAACTGTTTGTACCTCCCAGGTATTCCTGAAGTGGGAAAGTGGGTCCTAATTTACAATGGAAAGTCAGGGATGGCGTGAGTAAGGAGGTGACTTCTGAAGCCATGAAGACCTGGAAAGTAAAGCTGGTAAAATGGAAGTCTGACACAGTTTTAAAGCGCCAGTCAGGGGAAGCGGAAAATGTTACCTCTAGTCAGCCTGGGCAATGTTTAAAAGGGCTGGCCTTAGCACCCAGGACACAAATAGGGCAGTTGTCATTTGCTGCTGTTTTTTTGATGCTGTTAACCAAAAGGTAGGTGGTTCCAACCTACCATTTTAGGAATATGAGGCAATCTACTTCCATAAAGATTTACAGCCTTGGAAACCCAATGGGGGGGGTCACTGTGAGTGAAGATCAAATCAATGGCTGTGGGGTTTTTGTTTGTTTGTTTGTTTTGCAAACTGTAGAGAGTACTTTAGATGCTTTGTATATAACCCTCTACAGTTTGCAAAGTACTTTAAATATTAGAGCTGGAAGCCAATTCAGCAATCTCTAATTCAATCTCTGGGAGCTCTGGTAGCGTAGTGCCTAAGGCACTTGACTGCTAACCAGAAGGCTGGCTGTTCAAACCCACCAGCCACTCCTCGGAAGGAAGATGGGGCAATCTACTTGCAAAGTGATACTGCCTCGGAAACCCAAGGAGGGGTCACTATGAGTTGGGTCCGACTCGATGGCACATAACAACAACAATTCAATCTCTGTTTACCGAAGTGAAGAAATGTCAACCTGGGACTCTGGCTGGTTTTGCATCCATTTATTTATTCCACCGACACCTCTGAGCTTCTGCTTCTGCTACGGGCAAGGTGGTAAGCTGAGAGCCACGAGGAGAGCAAAGATAAAATGCTAAAGGCCTTCAAAGAGGTCCCATTCTAGTGGGAAAGGCAGTGAATAAACAACTCAGGAGGAAACGTGCTGAAAGCAACCATCCCAAAGCCCTATCTGGACTAGTGAAGGACAGAGCCAGGACCCCTGGACTCCAGACTTCCAATCTGGGGCTTCTTCTCCTTCAATTAAAAAAAAAAAAAAAAAAAAAAACCTTTCAACTTTGTATTTATTCTCACTTCTACTTGGAAAAGCTTCTCACTTAGCCGTCAGGTCTCAACAAAGGCTATTATTCCAAGAAGCCTTTCCTGAACCTCCAATTTCTTTGTGTTGTGCTTTCACCATGTACTGTGCTGCCACTGGTATTTCCCTCATCAGACTGCTTATCACATGGGCCTGTGAGGGGTTCTTCATGCTCACACTGCATCCTTAGGGTGATTCCAATGCCCAGCGCAGGGTCGGGGCTGATGGAAATTCTGTCACGTAAGTACACACATAGACAAATACAGCCATCATGCTGCCTCCATCCTGCGCACGAAGGCAACATCTGTCTTTGCTTGTTCTCCCTTCTTCCACACAGTTCTCTCTACCTTTCCCACCTGGTGGCATCTCCTCACACCCTGGGCACTCTCACTGCACCTACATGCTCCACCAGCACTCACCTGGGCTCCTATCATCCAACAAGGACCCAGGACACTCCTCACACTGCGCTTGCCCCTAGAGTGGGTTGTTTGGTTGGATGAGCCATGGTAAACCTGGAAATGCCCAGACCCAGCACATTTCCCTGAGCTGCATTCTGCTGCAAAGGACTGGGAAGTACCTTCCCTTACCCTGTGAGTGAGCACATATCAGCCCCACAAAACCATCCTTTCCTTTCCAGTGCCCAAGTATCCTCACAGAGTAACACCGGAAGGAAGCAAAGAAACAACTAGAATGTCTATGTGAGAGAAGGGACACTTTTCTCTATTTTCCAAATATTCTGAAAAGTGGTCATGATGCTTTAAAGTTGGGACATTTATATTTTTTAAAAATGAGTCTTTGGCAATAGCTTAGAAAAACAATTTCCCTTTTCTGAACTCCACCTATATTTACCAGTTGCCATTAAGTCATTTGTGACCTGACAACCCCATGTGTGTCAGAGTAGGACTGTGCTCCTTAGGGTTTTCAGTGATTAATTTTTCACAAGTAAATAGCCAGGACTTTCTTCTGAAGTGTCTCTGGGTGGACTTGAACCTCTAACCTTTCAGTCAGCAGCCGAGTGTGTTAACTAGTAATCCTAGATAAACTAATAGCCAGACAATTCAGCTCAGCTTTTAATTATTCTCTTAAGTCCCAAGAGTTTTTGTTGGGTCTCTCACTGTTAGGCTGGGACATTGAGACAAGTCGCTGCTTTTATCTGTATCTGTCTGCTAAGATCAACTCAGGAACTGCCTGGCACATTGTGGCGTCTCAGAAAACATTGACTGTTTCCTTCCCTTGTGCAACAGAATTCCAAGACAGTCACAGGGCTGTTCCTTTTCAGCCCTGCCTAAACTCTGGATCCACTCTTTACCCTGATAATGATGGCTAACAATTGTCTAAATTTCTGAATTCAGCTTTCTGGTGAATGAAGATGGAGGCAAATGTGTTTTCACTCCCCCAATCCATAGGTGGAGTTTTTTTTTCCTCCCCCCTTACTTCTGCTTGGCATTGTAGATAAGGCACTTGACTGCTAACTGGAAGGTCAGCGGTTCAAATCCACCAGCTGCTACATTGAAGGACGACAGGGCACTCTACTTCTGTAAAGGTTTACAGATTTGGAAACCCAATGGGGGTAACTATGAGTTGGAAACAACTCAATGGCAGTGGGTGTTTTGGGGTTTTTCTTCACTTCTGCTTTGACCTTGTGATTGCTTTAGCCAGTAGAAGGTGACAGTAGTGATGCTTTGCCAGTCCCAGGCCCAAGCTTTAAAAAGGGCTTGCAGCTTCTGCTTTTATATTTTGGGGATCCCTCAGCCACCTGGTAAAAAGCCAGCTACCCTGATGGAGACACCATGTGGAACAGCCACATGGACAGAGAAAGGGGCTTGAGACAGAGAGATGCCCACCCATGCCTGCATCCTGGCTGAGACCAGCCATCACCAACATGGCCCAAGACATATAAGTTAGCCACCCAGGATATTCCAGCTTGGGGACCGCTGACATCGTGTGGAGCAGAAGAGTTGCCCAACTGAGTCCAGTCAACCCACAGAATCATGAGAGAGAATGAGAGAGTTTGTTGTTCTAAAATTGTCAAAATCTGGCTCCTAAATGTCACCAATACAACCTGCTGATAAGACAAAGCTGAGTTTATTGTTTACCAGGGTGAGGGAGACCACCACCTGGCAAAGCTGTGGCAATGTCTCCAAGGGGGTAAGGTAAGGTCAGAATGTACTGATAATTGGAAGTGTGGCTTAAGGCAGGTCTTTCGATATGGAGATGTGGTTTGATTTGGGTAAGAATCACGATGCCATGATCCAGGATTGGTGGAAACAGCAAGAGAAGGATTCTGGGGCAAGGAATTTAAAGTATTTTAGGGCACAAATTATCTATTGATGTTTTCCATTGCAGAGTTGATAGAAAGTTCCTTTAATGAACAATCAAACCATTTACCTGGGCAGGAGACTTTTGTGAAAATAAAACCATACTAGTGAAGACATAGGAATGTCAAAATTATGCCCATGAACACAGGGAAATAGCAGGAAGTCATGTTACTACAAACAGTAAGGTGTGGTTTATATTCTCAGTGTCTAGGTTGAGTGTGGGGGTAAATGATTTCAGATCTCAGTCTACTAAGTTTTGTGGTGGTTTGTTATACAGCAATGAACAATTGAGAAAGTCCCCAAACCTTTGTTTTTCAATGTTTGTCTATTTTTCCATTTATTAAATATTTATTATACACCTATTATGTGCATTATTCATACACAAGTTCAAGTTGAAGCTGAAGAAAATTAAAACAAGTCCATGAGAGCAAAAATATGACCTTGATTATATCCCACATGAATTTAGAGACCATCTGAAGAAGAGATTTGACACATTGAACACTAGTGCCCCAAAACCAGATGAATTGTGGAATAACATCAAGAACATCATCCATGAAGAAAGCAAAAGGTAATTAAAAAGACAGGAAAGGAAGAAAAGATCAAAATAGGTATCAGAAGAGAATCTGAAACTTGCTCTTGAATGGAGAGTAGCTGAAGCAAACAGAAGAAATGACAAGATAAAAGAGCTGAACAGATTACAAAGAGCAACTTGAGCAAAGTCAATTATTACAATGAAATGTGCAAAGACCTGGAGTTAGAAAACCAAAAGGAAAGAACACGCTCAGCATTTCTCAAGCTGAAAGAAATGAAGAAAACGTTCAAGCCATGAGTTGCAATACTGAAGGATTCTATGGGCAAAATATTGAATGAGACAGAAAACATCAAAAGAAGATGTAAGGAATACACAAAGTCACTGTACCAAAAAGAATTGGTCAACATTCATCTACCTCAGGAGACACTACATGATCAAGAACCAATGGTATTGAAGGAAGAAGTTGAAGCTGCACTGAAGAAGTTGGAAAAATAAGGCTCCAAGAATTGATGGAATACCCATTGAAATGTTTCAAAAAACAGATGCCGTGCTGAAGGCACTTACTTGTCTATGCCAAGACATTTGGAAGACAGCTACCTGGCCAACTGACTGGAAGAGATCCATATTTGTACCCATTCCAAAAAAAGGTGATCCAACAGAATGTGGAAATTATTAAACAATATCATTAATATCACACACAAGTAAAATTTTGCTGAAGATAATTCAAAAACAATTACAGCAGTATATTGACAGGGAACTTCCAGAAGTGCAAGCTGGATTCAGAAGAGGACAAGGAGCCAGATATCATTGCTAATGTCAGATAGATCTTTGTTGAAAGCAAGGGATACCAGAAAGATTTTCACTTGTGTTTTATTGACTATGGAAAAGCTTTTGACTGTGTGGTTCATAACAAGTTATGGATAACATTGAGAAGAAAGGGAATTCCAAAACACTTAATTGTGCTCATGAGGAACCTGTACATAGACCAGGAGGCTGTTGTTTGAACAAAACAAGGGGATACTGCATGGTTTAAAATCAGGAAGGGAGTGTGTCAGGGTTGTATCCTGTCACCATAGTTATTCAATCTGTATGCTGAGCAAATAATCCAAGAAGCTGGACTTCCAGGATTGGAGGAAGACTCATTAACAGCCTGTGATATGCAGACGACACAATCTTACTTGCTGAAAGTGACTTGAAGCATGTACTGATAGAGATTAAAGATGACAGTCTGCAGTATGGATTACACCTCAACATCAAATGAAAATCCTCGCAACTGCACCAATAAACAGCATCACGATAAATGGAGAAAAGATTGAAGTTGTCAAAGATTTCATATTACTTGCATCCACAGTCAGCACCCATAGAAGCAGCAGTCAAGAAATCAGACATCGTATTGCTTTCAGCAAATCTGCTGCAAAAGACCTCTTTAAAGGGTTGAAGAGCAAAAATGTGACTTTGAAGACTAAGGTGTGCCTAACTCAAGCCATAGTATTTTCAATTGCCTTATATGCATGTGAAAGCTGGACAATGAATAAGGAAGACCAAGAAGGAGTTGATAATTTTGAGTCTGGTGTTGGTGAAGAATGCTGTTAAGTACCATGGACTGCCAGAATGAACAAATCTGTTCTTGAAGAAGTGCAGCCGGAATGCTCCTTGGAAGAAAGAATGGCCAGACTTCGTCTCACCTACTTTGGTCATGTTGTCAGAAGAGACCATTCCCTGGAGAAGGATGTCATGCTTGGTAACGTGGAGGGTCAGTGACAAAGGAGAAGACCCTTAACAAGGTAGATTGACACAGTTGCTGCAACAATGGGCTCAGGTATAGCAAAGATTGTGGAAACGGCACATGACTGGGCAGCATTTCATTCTGTTGGACACAGGATCGCTGTGAGTCGGAGCTGACTTGACAGCACTTAATACCAATATTACGTGCAAGGCCCTGTGTTAGACACTAGAGACACAATGGAGAATAAGATTTATGAGTTAAGAGGAGATAAGCAATAAAAATATAATATAAATTATATCTGCAGTTTAAAATGTTCTACTAGCACTGGACTGCTAACCAGAAGGCTGGAGGTTCAAACCCACCAGCCACTCCTCAGAAGGAAGGTTGGGCAATCTACTTCCATAGTGATACTGCCTCAGTAACCCAAGGAGGGGTTGCTATGAGTCGGGGCCGAGTGGACGGCACACAACAACAACAACAACAACTAGCTTTGTTAAAAAAAAAAAAAAAAGAAAAGAAAGTAAAAAGTGGAATTAATTATAACAATATATTTTATTTACCCTTGTATAGCCAAAAACTTTATTTTCCAGTGTATAATCCATATACAAAGTTATTAATGAGATATTTTATATTGAATATGTAATTATAATATTTGTAGACCCCACTCCCTCCTTACATTTCACTAAGTTGGAAATCAGTGTCTATATGACACCTAGAGCATGTCTCTGTTTGGACTAGCCATATTCCAAGTGCTCATAGACACCTGTGGCTAGTGGCTGCTACACTGGTCAGCGAAGCATTGGAGGGTTTGATGACCACCCACCTCCTGGATATCCAGGCTCAGAGCTTTCTTTCATGTCTCCCACCCCCTTATGCCTACCTGCCAAGATCATTCACCAAGAGCTTAGACTATTCCATCTAAATGCTTCCACCTCTGCCCCATCGTCTTGACCTCAGCACAAGTGTCTTTAGTGTTTTTCATACCACTTATTGCTAACCAGTTGCCTTTGACTCAATTGTGACTCATGGGGATTCCATGTGTATCAGAGTAGAACTGTGCTCCATAAGGTTTTCAGTGTCTGATGGTTTTGAAAGGAGAGCACTAGAAATTCTTCTGAGGAGGCTCTGGGTGAACTTGAACTTCAACCTTTTATTGAGCAGCCAAGCATGCTAACCATTTGCACTGCCTGGGTCCCAGTTTGTCCATCTCATCACCCTGGCCTCAGTGAGTTATGAAAGAAATAAAAATAATGTCATTTTACTTCCTAAAATATCCTTAAATGCCATGGAACACTTGTAGTCAGACAGTGAAATCTTTCAGAATTTCTGTTTCTTATTGCTTCCTTTTAATGGGTCATTTTCTTCTCTGTACACAAGTGCTAATGTTCTACACTTTTTCCTATTTGATTAATTTTATTTTTTTATTATTATTATTTTTCTTTTCAGTCAATTCCAGTGATTTGTGCCATTTGGATATGAGATGCCTTTTTGTTACCTAGGAGCTCTGGTAGCATAGTGCCTAAGGCACTTGACTGCAAACCAGAAGGCTGGTGGTTCAAACCCACCAGCCACTCCTTGGAAGGAAAGTTGGGCAATCTACTTCCGCAGCGATACAGCCTCGGAAACCCAAGGAGGGGTCGCTATGAGTCAGGTCTGACTTGACGGCACATAAACAACAACAACAACAACATTTGTTACTTGATTTCTTGGTCATTCTCTTGCCACAAGCAAACTTTTAGCAAAAGTGAAACATGGCAAATGTACATCATCAGAGGTCACCAAGGACATGGGTGTGTGTGTGTGAAAATTCAAGCTGAAGTATACTTAATTGTATTTTTAGCAACCTACAACATCACTTGGAATTACAAGAAACATGATGGAACATTACAATTCCAGGTTGGGAATCTTTAAAATCCCCTTTGGCTTTTGCTCTGGTGGCACACAGCTTAAGGCATGTGACTGCTAACCAGAAGGTTGGTGATTCAAACCCACCAGCCACTATGGAAGGAAGATGGGGCAATCTATTTCCATAAAGATTTACCACGTTGGAAACCCAATGGAGGTCGCTATGAGTTGCAATTGACTCTATGGCAGTGGGTTGGGTTTGGGTTTTTGTTTGTTTGTTTGCTTTGGCTTTAGTTATGACCTTATAAAAGCTTCTTAGCTGCCATCTCTGAAGTATGGTGGAAGGCCATTCAATATGTTTTTATTTTTTCCCTTGGCTGAAATATTAAGGAATTGAATATGTAATATTTGTAGACCCCACTCCCTCCAAAAGTGCCATCAACCAAAATTTCACATGATGTCCCCATACCAGTGCATGTCACACAGCTGCTCTCAACTGTTTATAGATGTCAGACATTAATTTCAGAATCAGACTAGAAGTAAATTTGGTCATAAATTATTGTTGAAGGAAGCTTGTGTTTGTATCTCTGGAAATTGGTATTATACCCAAAGGGCTCTCAAACCTGTTCCACCTGAAATCCTCATTCTTGTCTACCAACTTGATTTGGCTTGATTTTAAGTTAGCTTGGAAGCCTACTTCAACTCTATGCATATCTTTGAGTATTAACAAAGGTGCAGTGACAAACACTTTTTGCTGGGCTAATAGGCACAAACAAAGCTCATAAAGCCCTTGGCTCCACAGGCCATCTAGATTCCTCACCTCCTCAACACTAAACTCTTTGAGCACCTACTGTATGCAGTGACTGCCTGGAGACAGATGAATGAGACTGACTATGGGAAAGAGGTTCCAGGGGTGGATGTGATCTAGAGAGGAAGGGCAGAGCAAACCCAGGTCAGACTGGTTTCATGTGCTAATGAGTCATAGCCATCAATCAGTCTTTATCCAGGAAAAGCTGTATCTTTAAGCTAAAGCCCCACTGGAGGGGGCTGGTGCAGCCAGAAAAACCTGACCTGGAGATGCAACCCTGCCTCAACTCACTGTGACCTTGGCAATGTCACTTGCCCTTCATTTAACTACAGTTTCTCTATCTGTTCAATGAATGGGGCATTGAATCAGATGGTCTCAAGGGTCCCCAGCTTGGAGACCAGAATCCTCCCAATAGGACTGCCTATTGGACAGGGATCAAAATGTGTGGACAATGTGAAACACCCAACTGCTTGTTGCTGTAGTTGTAGTTAGGTGGAATTGTAGCTGCATCTTAACTGGGTGCACATTCCCACCCAGTACAAAAAACCCAAACCCACTGCCATCAAGTCAATTCCTATTCCTAGTGATCTTTTAGGACAGAGGAGAACTGCCCTGTAGTATTTCCAAGGCTATAAATCTTTACAAAAGCAGACTACCACATCTTCCATGGAGCAGCTGGTGGGTTCAAACCACTGACCTTCTGATTAGCAGCCGAATATTTTACCCACTGTACCACCAGACCTCTTTACCCAGTACACAGAACCCCTTTAGATGTTTATAGTGAATCCACCCTTTGTTCCCAGTCTGCTCAATCCTTATTTCTACCTCCTTTGTCTCTCTCTATTCCCCTCTCTACTTGGTTTCATGTTTTATTTTAATCATTCATTCATTCAACAAATGTATTTGAGGAGCTCTGGTGGTTCAGTTGGGAGCTCTGGTGGTGTAGTGCCTAAGGCATTTGGCTGCTAACCAGAAGGCTAGCAGTTCAAACCCACAAACCACTCCTCAGAAGGAAGGTTGGGCGGGTTAAAGAACTTGGCTGTTAACCAAAATGTCGGTGGATTGAACCCTACCAACCACTCCACAGGAGAAAAGCGTGACAGTCTTCTTCTGTAAAAGATTACAGTCTTGGAAACCCAATGGGGAAGTTCTACTCTGTCCTATAGGGTTGCAATTAGTCGGAATCTCCTCAAAGGCAGTGGCTATGTACTGGGCATCAGGGTCAGTGGTAGAATTCTCACCTCCCATGCGAGAGACCCAGGTTCTATTCCTGGCCTGCACCTCATGGGTAGGCACTACCAGTCTGTCAGTGGAGGCTTGTGTGTGGCTAGGATGCTGGACAGGTTTCAGCAGAGCTTCCAGACTAAGATGTGTTAGGAAGAAAGGCCTGGTGATCTACTCCTGAAAAAAACAGCCAATGAAAGCTCTATGGATCACAATGGTCTGGTCTGATCCGAAACATCACGGGGATGGTGCAGGAGTGGCTGGTGCTTTGTTCTGTTGTGAATAAAGTCACCATGAGTCCGGAGCAGACTGGACAGCAGCAATGTGCTAGGCACTAGGCTGGGCACTAACATCTATCCCAACCCCACTCTGGGGTGAACTTTCTAGGCAGAAAGGTAGAAATACTATGTTTCCAGGCTGGTTGCAGGATGCTGATATTCTGGGCTGTCAACCTGTCAGGCTGGGATGGGGCCTGCCCCACTGTGTGTGGGCCCTGAGACAGCAACCATACCCAACTTTCTCCAGATTTCCTGGAATGGAACTTGAGGGGAGTAACTGGGGTGTCCCACCCACATTCAACATTGCTAACCAAACTCACAATTCCCTCCCTGTCGCATCACCCCTGGCCCCTCCATTCACAGGAACATCCTTCTCTCCCTCAAGCAAAAGTCACCTTCAGTCCCTCTACTTCCTTACATCTAGTGTATGTGAGTGTGGAAGGGTACACAGAGGGAGCAAGTGGTCCCAAGAAGTGGAAGGGTGTGTGTGTGGTCAGGGCAAGCAACAAGGGGAGCCTGGCCCCAGGCTTGGAGTGAGGCCCTGGCAAACCAGACAGTAACTGAGTAATCTGGGTTTCAGGGTTCAGGTTACCTGACAGCAGCAGGCATTTCTCTGCCACCTCCAAGTCACCTTCTGTCCCCTCCCTATGGCTTCTTATTTGCTTTTGAACTGGGAGGGGCTGTCATGGAATCTAATCAATGCTCAGAGCTGGAGGAAACCTTACCACAAGGGAGATAGGGCAAGCTCCCTAAGCCACTAACCAAGCAGGCTGGTCCCAGCTTCTGCTGGTCTTAACCCCTCACTGTCCCACAGTCTGACCTCCAGATTAACACCACCCATGGGAGCGACTGCCTTTCCCTCTGTCCTTTGGGAGGGCACATCCCACCCACATTCTTCTCTATGCAGAAGAGTTTTCATGTGTGTAATTAAGGAGGTGGTGAAGTCAGGAAGGGGGAGCATTGAACAGGGAACTTGGAACAGCCCAAAGTTATTGCAACCTCAGAATGAAAGAAGAAAAAAAAGTCTGGGAGCTGGGTGGGGAGGGATGTTTAAAGGCAGAAATGAGTTGAGGGTGAGAGAGCAGGGTAGTGGGTGTGAAGAAAAAGGCAGAAAGAGGCTGAGTCACAGCGTTCTGAAACAAAAAGAATCTTTCCTCCTTTTCCCAAAGCATCTCAGGGCTCAGCCTGAGAATATCATCACCTAATATCCGTCTCGACGGCACATAACAACAACAACGACAATATCTCTCTGTGTGTCTCTGTCTTTCTCTTTCACCCCTCTACTCTCTTCCTCTGCCTTTGCTTCAGTGTTCTGCAGTTTCATTTGCCAAGGCTCCTTAGGACCTGGTATTTACTTTAGCCCAGCTATGTCAGTCTTCCTCCCGCTTCAGGAATTTCTCAAATAAATCACTGTGAACAGAGCCCTCCTCACAGCAAACAGCACACCGGTTTCTGCTCAGCCTCGGTGGCCTTGGATGGGCTCCTGGGAAGAGCCCTGCCTGGTTACAGGCACACACACATCCCTGCCTTTCACAAACACGTCAGCACTGGGGTCAGTGTGGGGAGAAGCCCCTCGCTCCCAAGTAAAGGGCTAGGGGTGCAGCGGGAATAGCAAGGTCAGGCTATGCACACAGCTACTTCCCCTCCCCTGGGCTGACCCCAAGGAGTCCAAGGCACAAGGCTGTCTTTCCCCAGGGACCAACCACTCAACTCACAGACCTTGAGAAAGTTATTTTAGCCTCCCTAGACTTCCTTTCGCCTGTTTTTAAATAGATCAGAGATTTATGCTGCTTAATTCACAAAGAAACTGTGTGGAAAAAAGACTGATTTGTTTTGCAGCCTTTGAGCTTCCTGAGAGGAACATCAGGTTCAGCCAAACCAGAGGCATATGTATGTGCATGCACGATGCACAGATCTGTCCACACACCCACGTCTCATCAGATCTGTCCACACACTCACGCCGCCTTTGGCTTTTCGATCCAGCAAGGTTTCGTCCACTGCTGTCTCCTCTGCAAAGAAATGCTAGGTACAAAGTTAATGTTCGATAAATATTTATTGAATGAGTGCATTTGACAAATACTGTCTGTACTCCCTCTTGTGACACTCATTGTGCTCAGAGCTTAGGCATAGTCCTGGCCCTCAAGCCACTCACAGTCCAGGAGGGAGATAAGCAGGTAAATAAACATAGCCAATCTAGAGTATTAATGGGCGCCAGGACAGGAAAGAATGGAGGACTCAGGGAGCCTCAGAAGAGGGAGCATTCTGCTCAGCTCCTCTGTGTGTGTGTGTGTGTGTGTGTGTGTGGTGGGGCTGGAGCAGGGAAGCAGGGCCCATAGGGAAAGTTTCAAGAGAAAACACCACCAACCATGGGAGGAAGGCTATGAGTTCACCTGTCAGACAAGGATCAGGAGTGGCAGGTATATTGCAGCACATGGATAATTTATTCAAAAATACAGAGACCTGAAACAGCAGGGCGCATCAGGAGACCTTGAATGTTCCTCATGGTTAGGCCAAAGCGCAGGAGGCAATGCATCAAGAGATAAGCAGTGGGGACAGTGTTTGGAGGGAGACAGGCTGTGGTAGAGGGAGGGATGGCTGGTTAAGGGGATGGATACTATAGGCCATTATGTCCCAATATTTTCAAAGATTTCTTTATTTAACTTCAACATTTTTCTTAGACTCTTACAGTATAGCAATTTTACATTTCTATCTGTTGATTAAGAAAATGTATATACATATATAGGTTTACAGACCTCTCCCAATAACTCAGAAACACTCCTGCCCCCTGCCTCCTGCCTGATTCCACACTGGGGCCCATGGGTTAGAAAACATTACTTAGGGTGACCATATACTTTATCATCCAAATTGGTTCACTTTTAAAAGTGAAAGAAGCCACTACCAGTAAGTGCACCAGGACAACAAGAAAGAACAAGGGCTGTTGAGGGCAAATCAGAACATATGGTCCTTGAGGTAGTTAAAGTTTTGTGTTAGCTTGGCTGGGCCTGGTTTTGAGTGGCTGGGCAGCTAGATGTAGCTATTCTCCTTGATGAGATTGGTAATCAGCTCCATGGTGAAATCTGCTGTTAGCAGCTGAATAGCTGCCTTAGGGATGTGGTCTGCTTCCAGTATATGAAAGAAGCTTTGAGAAAGATCTCTGAGCTTCCTGGCAGATTTAAACCCTGCGTGTATCTGAGTCTTCATCTCTGTGGCCTGCCATGTTGTCTGCTGATCTTGAGATTGTCTCTGGACTTGAACTAGTGGCCTACCATGTTGCATGACAATTTTGGGACTATGCCATTTTATTTGTTGACCTTTGGTTTGTCAGCCTCAGCAGCCAGCAGCTATCTGAGTTAAGAGAAGCCTAAGCTTCAGTGGGCTGGGAACAAGAGGCAGAGCTGAAGCCCAAGGTTAAGTGGCTTTCACCCTGCCCCTAGAGCTAGCACTTTGAAGTCAGACTTCTAGCCTCCTTAACTGTAAAAGGGAGCTCTGATGGCAGACTGCCCAAGGCATTTGACTGCTAACCAGAAGGCTGGTGGTTCAAACCCACCAGCCACTCTACAGAAGGAAGACTGGACAATCTACTTCTGTAAAGATTTACTACCTTGGAAACCCAAAGGGGGTCGCCGTGAGTCAGAATCTACTCGATGATAGTGAGGTGTTTTTTTTTTAAACTGTAAAAGAATAAATCCCTGTTTGTTAAATTTGTGCTATTTTCTGTTATAGCAACACTAGAGAACCAAAACAGTCTTCTTAGCTACAGATTTTGAGTTGCCATTGAAGGCTTTTATAGAGGGAAATGTTATGATCATATGTATTTTATTGGGGTCGGATTACTTCTGTACCCTAGTTTTCTCGTAGGACAGTGGGAGTAAGAGAACAAGATGGTCCACATGGTCTATGAGACCCTCTCCTGCTTTGGCATTCTCTAACTCTATTTTGATAGGTATTGACAGGTGAGAGGAGTCAGATAAAATGTAATCTCAAGAAAGTTTTGGAGGTGAGCTGCAATTCAACCTAAAACATGCAAATCCATACCAATATCCTGTGTTTGTAGTTGAAACCTAATAAAAGCACCCAAGAAAAACACTCTCAAGGAACGTCCGCTCATCCATCCATCCAGGAAGAGAAAGGTGATGCCCATGAAAACATTCCATTGAAATTAAAGTCCTGCTGCCAACCAACCTCTCCCACAGTCTCAGCCCTCCCATCCTTTCTTTCTCCCTTCCTCCTTCTCCTGCAAGAGGGTTAGATGTGATTGGATCTAGAAAAGGATGTGAATGTGAACTGGTTAGATTGGTGCTGTTGGTTCAACTAACAACCCTCGTCCTCTTAAAAAATGATCATGGCTATTCATTGCCTAGAGAATTAAACACAAACTCCTTAATCTAGATCCCAAGACCCTCTACCATGTGAAGACAAACCAAATTTCAACTTTGTCTCATTTTATTTTCAATGTGCTCTCTCTTACAACCTGTTTTGGTTACCTAGTGTTGCTCTGACAAGAATATACCACAAATGGGTTGGTTTTAACAAACAGGAGTTTATTCTTTTACAGTTCAGGAGACTCGAAGTGTGAGTTCAAAGTGCCAGGCTCTAGGGTCTGTGTGAAAGTCCCTCAACCTTGGGCTTCAGCTCTGCCTCTTGCTCCAGACCCACTGAAGCTAGAGGCATCTCTTTACTCAGGCACTTACTGGCTGCTGAGGCTAACAAGCCTAAGGTCAACAAACAAAATGGCACAGTCCCAATGTTCCCAAACAACACGACAGGCCATTGATTCAAGTCCATTGGAAGTCCCAAGGTTGGCAGAGCATGGCAGACTGCTGAACAATGACACAGCTATATGCAGGGTTCCAGCATGCCATATGCTAGAGACCATTCCCAAAGCTGCTTCTTATATACAGGAAGCAAACCACATACCCAAAGCAGCTACTGAGCTGCTCCAATAGATTCCACTATGGACTTAATTACTAATCTCACCATGGGGAATAACTACACTCAGCTGCCCAGCCACTCAACCAGGCCTAGCCAAGTTGACACACAAACATAACCACCACACCACCTAATTGAAATTCTTTCTGAAATTCTTTATTTATTCTTTCTGTGTCCTCACTCTTGGTCTATATACTCTCTACTCATCAAAACCCTATCAATACATGTGTTTCCTCTTCTCTCTTTTCTTTCAAGGTACTTGTTATAGATTGAACAGGACCTATGGTAGCATAGTGCCTAAGGCATTTGACTGCTAACTAGAAGGCTGGCAGTTCAAACCCACCAGCCACTCCTCAGAAGGAAGATTTGGTGATCTACTTCCATAGTGATACTGCCTCAGAAACCCAAGGAGGGGTCACTATGGTATCGATCTGACTCAACAGCAGTGAGTTTGGTTTGGTCTTATGGATTGAATTTTGTTCCACAAAAGATATGTTGAAGACCTAACTTTAAGTATCTATGAATGTGATCTTGTTTGGAAATGGGGTCTTTCACGATATTATCAGTTAACATGAAGTCATATTGCAATAGGGTAGGTCCTAACCCGCTATGAGTGATGTCCTTACAATAAGAGGAAAAGAGACACAGGCAGATACAGAGGGAAGATGAGCAGTGACTGTGGAGGCAGAGAGAGAGTAATGCTGCAGCTACAAGCCCAGGAATGTCTGGGGCTGCCAAAAGCTGGGCAAGACAAGGAAGGATCTTCCCCTAGAAATGTCAGAGAGAGCATCGTACTGGCCAAAACCTTGAACTTGTACTTTTAGCCTCCTGAAATACGAGGGGATAAATTTCTATCATTTAAGGCCACTTGCTTTGTGGGACTTTGTTATAGCAGCTCTAGGAAACTAATAGATTACTTGTCTTTTAAGATACTTACATGCTGTCCTTCTAAATAAGGGAATAATTAATGTCTCATAGGATTTCCAAGGCTGTAAATCTTTATGGAAGCAGACTGCCACATCTTTCTCCTATGGAGCACCTGGTGGGTACAAACCACTGATCGTTTCGTTAGCAGCTGAGTCTTCAACCACTGCTCCATCTGAACGCCTATATATATAAAACCAAAAAAAAAAAAAAGGTAACAAATGCCATTGGTCATCAAATTGATTCCAACTCATATGTACCATATATATATATATATATATATATATATATATATATATTTGAAGGAACAGTAGCTTAAAAAATTTTAACATTGGTGAAAACTATAAACCCATAGATCCAGGTATCTCAATGAACTCCAAATACAAGAAACATGATGAAAATATGGATCTACACAAAAGGAAAAAGAGCACCAGAATAACTATTCAAGTAAATACAAAATACTATTTTCTTGTTGTTCAAACATCTTCTTAAAGATTATCAACTGCCTAATTCAAAAAAATAATTTATTTAGTGTTTTGTTATATATGTAACATACATATGTTATGTTATAGATAGAGAGAGAGAGAGATATAACACTAAGTAAATTATTTTTTGCAATAGGAAATTGAAAATCTTTAAAAAGATGTTTAAACAATAAGAAAATAGTATTTACTTGCATAGTTATAATTTCTGTTGTTGTTGTTAGGTGCCATCAAGTCATTTCTGACTCCTAGCGACCCTATGCACAGCAGAGCGAAATACCGCCTGGTCCTGAGCCAGCTCCACGATTCTTGCTACACTTGAGCCCATCACCACCACCACTGTGTCAATCCACCTCATTGAAGGCCTTCCCCTCTTTCGTCAACCCTCCACCTTACCAAGCATGACATCCTTCTCCAGGGAATGGTCCCTTCTGACAACATGACCAAAGTAGGTGAGACGAAGTCTGGCCATTCTCGCCTCCAAGGAGCATTCTGGCTGCACTTCCTCCAGGACAGATCTGTTAGTTCTTTTAGCAGTCCGTGGTGCTTTCAGCATTCTTCACCAACACCACAGCTCAAAAGCATCAACTCTTCTTCGGTCTTCCTTATTCGTTGTCTAGCTCTCACATGCATATGAGGTGATTGAAAATACCATGGCTTGTGTCAGGCATACCTTAGTCCTCAAGGAGACATCTTTGCTCTTTAGCACTTGAAAAAGGTCCTTTGCAGCATATTTTCTCAGTGCTATACGTCTTCTCGGAAGGAAGGTTGGACTTCCCTAGTGATACTGCCTCAGAAACCCAAGGAGGGGTCGTTATGATTCAGGGCCGACTCGACTGCACATAACAACAACAACATATGTCTCCTAGGAGCTCTGGTAGCATAGTGCCTAAGGCACTTGACTGCTAACCAGAAGGCTGGCGGTTCAAACCCACCAACCATTCCTCTGAAGGAAGGTTGGGCAATGTACTTCCGTAGTGATTGTTATGTTGTTGTTGTTATGTGCCGTCGAGTTGGCCCCGACTCATAGCGACCCCTCCTTGGGTTTCCGAGGCAGTATCACTACGGAAGTAGGA
>NW_006921785.1:3678039-3683912 GCF_000298275.1 Orycteropus afer afer
TCAGACTGCAGAAGTTGATAAAAATCTTCAATTTCCTCATCTTTGGCTTTGGTCCTTGGTGCGTAAATTTGAATAATAGTAGTATTAACTGGTCTTCTGTGTAGGGTATGGATATTATCCTATCACTGACAGCATCATACTTCAGGACAGATCTTGAAACATCTTTTGTGATGATGAACGCAACACCATTCCTTTTCAATTTGTCATTCCTGGCATAGTAGGTCATATGGTTGTCTGATTCAAAATGGCCAAAACCAGTCCATTTCAGCTCACTAATGCCTGGGATATCAATCTTAATGTGTTCCATTTCATTTTTGACAACTTCCAATTTTCCTAGATTCATAGTTCATACATTCCATGTTGTGATTATTAATGGATGTTCGCATCTGTTTCTCCTCAATTTGAGTCATGCCACATCAGCACATGGAGGTCCTGAAAGACTTACTTTATCCATATCATTAAGGTTGGTTCTACTCTAATGAGGCAGCTCTTTCCCAGTCCTATTTTGAGTGCCTTCCAACCCAAGGGGCTAGTCTTCTTGCACTGTGTCAGACAATGTTTCCAAGCTATTCATAAAGTTGTCCAGTAATGTATCAGACAGTATTTCTCTGCTATTCATAAGGTTTTCCCTGGCCAATTTTTGAGAAGTGGATGGCCTCCTCCTTCTTCCTAGTCTGTCTTAGTCTGTTAGCTGCATTGAAACCTGTGCACCATGTGCAAGTCTGCTGGCATCTGAAACACCAGTGGCACAGCCTCAAGCCTCACAGCAATGTACAAGCCTCACAGGATGACAAACTGACAGATAAATTTGTCTCCCTTAGCTGTTGGAAACCTCTGCATCCTCATCTTACCTAATTCCTACTTGGTGGTCTTTTTTATTTTTGTACATATATGTATATATAACATACATAGACATAAATAAGGAGCTCTAGTAGTATAATGCCTAAGTCATCTGACTGCTAACCAGAAGGTTGGTGGTTCAAACCCACCAGCCACTCCGCAGAAGCAAGACTGGGCAATCTACTTCCATAAAGAGTCACTGCCTTGCAAACCCAAGGGGGTCACTATGAATCAGAATTGACTCAGTGACAGTGGGTTTGGTTTGGTTTATATAGACATAAATGAAGATGCAAAAAAAGCATTTGAGAAAATCCAACATCTGTTTCTCATTTAAAAAAAAAAAAAAAAACATTCAGCAAACTAGGAATAGAACAGGATTGCCTCAATTT
This sequence comes from Orycteropus afer afer, assembly GCF_000298275.1. NCBI lineage: Eukaryota > Metazoa > Chordata > Mammalia > Tubulidentata > Orycteropodidae > Orycteropus > Orycteropus afer. The sequence continues at coordinate 3,679,269 of NW_006921785.1, forward strand.
GATTAAGGACAGCTATGAAAAATCTACAACTAACATTACACTGAATGGTGAAAGACTGAATACTCTCTCCCTGAGATCAGAAACTCTCACTATTTCTAGTTAGTATTATACTACTTATTCTTGCTAGTTTAATAAGATAAGAAAAAGAAATAAAATACATTCAGAGTGTAAATGAAGAAGTAACATTCTCTCTCTCTTTTTCCCCACCACAAATGACATAATTATCTATGGAGTAAATCCTATGGAATCTACAAAAAAAAGTTGTTCCAACTAATAAGTGAGTTTATCAAGGTTGCAGAATACAAAATTAATATACACAAATGAATTCTATTTCCATTTATCAGCAATTAGAAACAGATATTGAAATTTAAAAGCAATAAAATTTATAATAGTATCACAAAATAAGAAATCCTTAGACATAAATCTGTTAAAAGACTTACATATTTAATACTACTGCATGCTAAAGTCTACAAAACATTGCTAAGGGAAATTAAAGACACCCTAAATAAATGGACTTCTTTAATTTTAATTTAATGTCAGTTTGTTGTACCGTGGGGGGTGCATGTTGCTGTGATGCTGGAAGCTATGTCACTGGTTTTCAAGTGGGGTCACTTATGGGGGACAGGTTTCAGTGGAGCTTCCAGACTAAGACAGACTGGGAAGAAGGACAGAGCCATCCACTTCTGAAAAAACAGGCCACTGAAAAACGTACTGGAAAATGTTGTGAATAGCAGTGGAATATTGTCTGAAATAGTGTTGGAAGATGAGCCCCTCAGGTGGGGAGGCACTCAAAATATGACTAGAGAAGAGCTGTATCCTCAAAATAGAGTCAATCTTAATGACATGGATGGAGTAAAGCTTTTAGGACTTTCATTAGCTAATGGGGCATGACTCAAAATGGAAAGAAACAGCTGCAAACATCCATAAATAATTCGAATGTGGAGTATACCAAGAATGAATCTAGGAAAATTGGAAATTGTCAAAAATGAAATGGAACCCATAAAGATTGATATCCTAGGCACTAGTGAGCTGAAATGGACTGGTATTAGCCATTTTGAATCAAACAATCATATGGCCTACTACACTGAGAATGACAAATTAAACAGGAATGGCATTGCATTCATTCTCAAAAAGAACATTTCAAGCTCTATGCTGAAGTACAATACTGCCAGTGATAGGATAATATCCATATGCCTATAAGGAAGAACAGTTAATACTACTATTATTGAAATTTATTTACCAACCACTAAAGTGAAAGGTAAAAAAAAAAAAAAAAATTAAAGTTTTTATCAACTTTCTGCGTTCTGAAATTCACCAAACATGCAATCAAGATGTATTGATAATTACTGGTGATTAGAATATGAAAGTTGGAAACAAAGAAAAAGCTTTAATTAATTAGTTAGAAAATATGGCCTTGGTGATAGAAATGATACAGGAGACTGCATGAAAGAACTTCACAAGGCAAACAATTTATTGATGGCAAATACCCTTTTTTCAACAACATAAACACTATGGTACATCATAAATGGCAACTATACACATGGACCTCACCACATGAATACATAGGAATCAAATTGACTACATCTGTGTAAAGAGGTGATGGAGAAGCTCAATAGCATCAGTCAAAGCAAGGCCAGGAGCTGACTGTGGAACAGACCATCAACTGCTCATATGCAAGTTCAGGTTGAAGATAAAGAAAATTCAAACAAGTCCATGACAGCCAAAATACAACCTTGAGTATATCCCACCTGAATTTATAGATCATCTGAAGAATAGATTTGATTTGATGCATTGAACACCAATAATTGAAAACCAGCTGAGTTGGAATGACATCAAGAACATCATATGTGAAGAAACATCTTACTTTTTTTAAAGCATCTTTTTAAAGATTGTCAATTGCCTAATGCAAAAAAAATAATTTACTTAGTGTTATATTTAGGAGCTCTGGTAGCATAGTGCCTAAGGCACTTGACTGTTAACCAAAAGGCTGGTGGTTCAAACCCACCAGTCAATCCTTGGAAGGAAGGTTAGGCAATCTACTTCCGTAGAGATACCACCTCAGAAACCCAAGGAGGGGTCGCTATGAGTCGGGTCCGACTCCGAGGCATATAATAACAACAACAACAACAACAGTGTTACATTTATGTTATATATGTATATATAACATATGTTGTTGTTGTTACATGCCGTTGAGTCAGACCTGACTCACAGCAACCCCTCCTTGGGTTTCTGAGGTGGTATCACTACAGAAGTAGATTGCCCAACCTTCCTTCCGAGGAGTGGCTGGTGGGTTTGAACCGCCAGACTTCATAACATATATAGACATAAAATGTAGATGCAGAAGAAGCATCTACATTTAAGGAAAGCAAAAGGTTATTTAAAAGATAGGAAAGAAAGAAAAGACCAAAAAGGATGTCAGAAGAGACTCTGAAACTTGCTCTGGAAAAGAAAATAGCTAAAGCTAATGGAAGAAATGATGAAATAAAAGAACTGAACAGATTTCAAAGGGCAGCTTGAGAAGACAAAGTAAAGTATTATAACAAAATGTGCAAAAACTTGGAGATAGAAAACCAAAAGGGAAGAACATACTCAACATTTCTCAATCTAAAGGAACTGAAGAGAAAGTTCAAGATTCAAATTGCAATATTGCAGAATTCTCTGGGCAAAATATTGAATGATGTAGGAAGCATCAAAAGAAGATGGAAGGACTACACAGAGTAGTACCAAAAAGAAAATGGTAGCCATTCAACAATTTCAGGAAGTAGCATATGGTCAAGAACCAATGGTAATGAAGGAAGAAGTGCAAGCTGCACTGAGGGAATTGGTAAGAAACAAAGATCCAGGAATTGACAGAGTACCCACTGAGATGTTTCAATAAATGGATGCAGCACTAGAGGAATTTACGCATTTAGGCCAAGAAATTTGGAAGATAGCTACCTGGCCAACTGACTAGAAGAGGTCAATCTTTGTGCCCATTCCAAAGAAAGGTGGTTCAACAGAATGTGGAAATTATTGAACAAGACTATTAATATTGCACACAAGTAAAACTTTTCTGAAGACAATTAAAAAATGATTGCAGCAGTATATTGACAAAGAATTTCCAGAAATTCAATCTGGATTCAGAAGAGGGCATAAACGAACAAGGGATATCATTGCCGATGTCAAATTTATCTCAGCTGAAAGCAAAGAATACCATAAAGATGTTTACTTGTGTTTTATTGACCATGCAAAGGCATTCAATTCTGTGGATTGAATTATGGATAACATTGTGAAGAACACTTAATTGTGCTCATGAGTATTCTGTACATAGATTTTAAAAAGAGGCAGTTGTTCAAACAGAGGAAGGGTATACTTTATGGTTAAAAATCAGGAAGGGTGTGTGCCAGAGTTGTATCTGTTCACCATACTTATTCGATTTGTATGCTGACCAAATAATCTGAGAAGCTGGACTATATGAAGAAGAACACAGCATCAGGATTGGAAGTAGACTCATTAACAACGTGCACTATGCAGCTGACACAACCATGGTTGCTGAAAGTGAAGAGAACTTGAAGCACTTACTTATGAAATCAAGCAGTACAGTCTTCAGTACAGATTACACCTGAACATAAGACAAACATCCTCACAACTGGACCAATAAGCAACATCATGATAAATGGAGAAAATATTGAGGTTGTCAGGGGTTTCATTATGCTTGGATATACAACCAAAACCCATGGAAGCAGCTGTCAATAAATAAAACATCATATTGCACCAGACAAATTTGCTGCAAAAGACCACTCTGAAGTGTTAAGGAGCAATGATGTCACTTTAAAGACTAAGGTGCACCTGACCCAAGCCATGTTATTTTCAATGGCTTCATATGCATGTGAAAACTGGACAATGAATAAGGATGACTGAAGAAGAGTGGATGCCTTTGAATTGTGGTGTGGGGGAAGAATAATGAAATACCATGGACTGCCAAAAGAATGAACATATCTGTCCTGGAAGAAGTGCAGCCAGAATGCTCCTTGGAAGGAGAACAGACAGACTTTGTCTCACCTACTTGGGACATGTTGTCCATAGGGACCAGTTCTTGGAGAAGGATATCACGGTTGGTATAGTAGAGGGTCAGTGAAAAAGGGGAAAAACTCTCAATGAGATGCTTTGACACAGTGACTGCAAGAATGACCTAAGCATAGCAAGGATTGTGAGGATGGTGCAGGATTGGGCAGTGTTTTCATTCTGTTGTGTATACGGTTGCTATGAGTCAGAGCTGACTTAATGGCACTTAACACCAACAAATAAATGGAGAGATATATATATCATGCTTGTGAATTGGGACATTTAGCATTATTAAGGTGTCAATTCTCACTCATTTGACCTAAAGTTTCCACTCAGTCATAACCAAAACCCCAGAAACCCTTTTTCTTTCTTTTTCTTTTTTCTTTTTTAAGTAGAAATTGATAAGCTGCCTCTAAAATTCATGAAAATACAAAGGGATTAAAATAGTCAAAACACTTTTAAAAAAGAAGAACAAAGTTGGACAACATACTATATGATTTTAAGACTTATTTTAAAGCTACAGTAATCAAGATAGTGTGGTATTATGTAATAATAGGTAAATAGATCTATATAGTATATATATATATATATATATATATA
>NW_006921785.1:3684186-3723023 GCF_000298275.1 Orycteropus afer afer
ATTACCATCGCAAACGTTAAAAAAAAAAAAAACCCTTCTCCCCTCCCCTTTGTGTGACTACCCCTCCCTGTGCCCTTCTTATCTATGCATTGCTGGCTGTCCAGCTTTCCCTCTTGGTGAATGCTGCCCCTCTGGTGTCTCATGGCTGATTGCTCTAAGGAGTGCATCTCCCTAGAGTAGGTGGGTGCATCGACCTGCGGTAGGTGTTCTGCATGTAGGTCTTTCTACTGTTGGGCTGAGAGCCAGTCCATGAGACTGAGTTCATTTCTAGGCCCAAAGGGTAACCCGGGCCATAGTCTCAGGGGTTCCACCAGTCCGTATCTAATCAGTAATTCTGGTCTTTTTTTTTTTTTTTTTTTAATTTTATTTTGATTTCTGACATTGTGAGATGGTTCATGTATTCTTCATTATTCTTTAATGTTGCATTGTTTAATATTGCATGAGTGATTGTACCATAGTTTGATTATCCATTCATCTGTGATAGGCATTTAGGTTGTTTCCTTCTCTTTGCTATAGTGAATTGTGCTTTGATGAACATGGGTATGCATATGTCTGTTCATGTCCTCTCATCTCTTTCGAATATATTCCTAATAATAGAATTGCTGGATCAAACAGGATTTCTATTTTCAGTGTTATAAGGAAACGCCATACCATTTTTCACAATGGTTGTACCATTTTGCAGTTCCACCAGCAGTGTATGTGAGTTCCAATTTCTCCACAACCTCACCAGCATTTGTTATTTTCTGTCTTGTTGAACTTTGCTATTATTACTGGGGTGAGATGATATCTCATTGTTGTTCTCATTTGCATCTCTCTGGTGGCATAGTGCCTAAGGTATTTGACTGCTAACCAGAAGGCTGGCAGTTCAAATTCACCAGCCACTCCTCAGAAGGAAGTTTGAGCAATCTACTTCCATAGTGATACCACCCCTGAAACCCAATGAGGGATCACTATGAGTTGGATCCAACTTGACAGCTGCAAATTTGGTTTTTTGAGTTTAATGGTTAATGATCGTGAGCATTTCCTCATGTGTTTGTTGACTGACAGTATATCTTCTTTAGTGTAGTGTCTGTTTATATCCCTTGCCCATTTTTTGAATTGGGTTGTCTTTATGGTGTTGAGGTGTTGAAGTTTTCTATAAATTTTGGAGATAAGTCCCTTGTGAGATATGTCATAGCTAAATATTTTTTCCCAATCTTTAATTCTCTTTTTACCCTTTTGGAGAAGTCTTTTGATGAGCATAAGAATTCATTTTTTTAAAGGTCCCAGTCATTTATCTTCTCTTCCACTGCCTGTGCATTCTGAGTTTTGCTTGATAATCTACTTATGCTGTAGATTAGGAGCCCTAGATTTGCCCCTGTTTTATCTTTGATGAACTTTATAGTTTTGGGTTTTACATTTAAGTCTTTGATCCAACTTGAGTTTGTTTTTGTGCATGGGGTGAGGTATGGGTCTTGTATCATTTTTCTGCAAGTGGATATTCAATTTTGCCAGCACCATTTGTTAAAGAGGCTATCTCTCTCCCATTTAATGGGTTTTGGTCCTTTGTCAAAAATCAACTGTCCATAGATGAATAGGTCAATTTCTGAATTCTTTATTCTGTTCCATTGGTCTATCTGTCTATCACTGTACCAATACCACACTGTTTTAACTACTGTGGCTGTATGGTAGGTTTTGTGATCTGGAAGTGTGAGACCTCCTACTTTGTTTTTCTTCTTCAGCAGTGCTTTGCCTATCTAAAGGCTCTTTCCATATGAAATTAGTGATTGGCTTTTCCATGTCCTTAAAAAAAAGTTGATGGAATCTGGATCAGGATTGCATTGAATATGTAGATTGCTTTTGGTAGTGCTGACTTTTGTCGTGGTTATGTGTGTGTGTGTGAACTTGGCTGGGCCTGGTTGAGTGGCTAGGCAGCTGGTGGTAGTATTCCCCATGATGAGACTGGTAATCACTGTGCAATCTACTGTGAGCAGGTGAGTAGCTGCCTTTGGGCTGTGGTCTGCTTCCTGTATATAAGTAGCAGCTTTGGGAATGGTCTCTAGCACATGGCACGCTTGGACCCTGCATGTAGCCATGTCATTGTTCAGCAGCCTGCCATGCTCTGCTGACCTTGGGACTTAAAATGGACTTGAATTAATGGCCTTCCATGTGGTGTGGTGATATTAGGACTGTGCCCTTTTTACTTGTCAACCTTGGGCTTAACAGCCTCAGCAGGCAGCAGCTGTCTGAGTGAAGAAAAGCCTCCAGCTTCAGTGGGCCAGGAGCTGAGGCAGAGCTGCAGCCCAAGGCTGAGGGGTCTTTCACCCGCCCCTAGAGCCTGGCACTTTGAACTTGGACTTCTAGCCTCCTGAACTGTAAGAGAATAAACTCCTGTTTGTTAAGGCCATCCCATTTGTGGTATTTTTCTTGTCAGAGCAGCACTAGGTAATTAGAACAGAATATTCAGTTTTCCTATCTATGAACAAGGCATATTCTTCCATTTATGTAGATCCCTTGTAGTTTCTTGGAGTAGTGTTTTGTAGTTTTCCTTGTATAGGTCTTTTGTGTCCCTGGTAAGATTTATTCCTAAATACCTTTTTGGTAGCTGTGGTGGTTAAGTTTGTGTGTCAACTTGGCTGGACCTGGTCAAGTGGCTTGGCATCTGGTGGTAGTTATTCCCCATGATGAGACTGGCAATCAGCTCCATGGGGGACCTATCACAAGCAGCTGAGTAGCTGCTTTAGGGATGTGGTCTGCTTCCTGTATATAAGAACTAGCTTTGGGAATGTTCTCTAGCTTATGGCACACTTGAACCCTGCATGTAGCCATGTCGTTGCTCAACAGCTTGCCATGCTCTGCCAACCTTGGGACTTTCAGTGCATTTGAATTAATGGCCTGTTGTGTGGTTTGGTAACTTTGGTACTGTGTCTTTTTACTTGTCAACCTTGGGCTTGTCAGCCTCAGCAGCCAGCAGCGGAGTGAAGAAAAGCCTCTAGTTCCATTGGGCTGGGAGCAGGAGGCAGAGCTGAAGCTCAAGGTTGAGGGGCTTTCACCCAGGCCCTAGAGCCTGGCACTTTGAACTTGGACTTAAAGCCTCCAGATTGTGAGAGAATAAACTCCTGTTTGTTAAGGCCATCCCATTTGTGGTATATTCCTGTCAGAGTGGTACGAGGTAACCAGAACAGTAGCTATTGTAAATGATAGGAGTTCTAGTGGCATAGTGCCAAAGGCATTTGACTTCTAACTAAAGGACTGGTGGTTCAAACCCACCAGCCACTCCTCGGAAAGAAGATTGAGCAAACTACTTCGATAGAGAGACTACCTCGGAAACCCAAGGAGGGCTCGCTATGAGTTGAATCCACTTAATGGCATTGAGTTAGGTTTTTTGGTTTTGTATTGTAAGTGGTATTGTTTTCCTTTTCAGAGGCCCCTTTGTTGATGTAGAGGAATCCAAGTGATTTTTATATGGTGACCTTGTATCCTGCTACTTTGCTGAACCTTTCTATTAGTAATTCCTTTGTGGAGTCTCTTCAGTTTTCTATGTATAGGATCATGTCATCTGCAAATAGAGATAGCTTTACTTCTTTGTCAATGTGGATGCCTTTTATTTCTCTTTTGCTTTATTGACCTGGCTAATACTTCCAATACAATGTTAAATAGATGTGGTGATAGAGGGCATCATTGTCCGCTTCCTGTTTGCAAGGGGAATGCTTTGAGTCTTTCTTCATTAACAATAATGTTGGCTGTTGGTTTTGCATATATGCACTTTATTATGTTGAGGATTTTCCCTTCTATCCCTATTTTGCTGAGAGTTTTGAATAGGAATGGTGTTAGATTTTATCAAATGCCTTTTCTGAGTCAATTGATATGATTGTATTGTTCTTTTTTTTTTTTTTTTTTTAATGTGGTGGATTACATTGATTGTTTTTCTGATGTTGAACCATGCTTGCATACCTGGTATGAATCCCACTTGATCATGATGTATTATTATTATTGATATGTTGTTGTATTCTGTTGGCTAGGATTTTGTTGAAGATTTTTGCATCAGCATTCATGAGGGATATTGGTCTGTAGTTTTATTTTTTAGTGGTGTCTTTTCCTGATTTTGGTATCAGTATTATGCTTGCTTCATAGAACAAATTTGGGAGTATTCCATCTTTTTCTATGTTCTGGAATAGTTTGAGTAGTATGGGTGTCAGCTCTTCCCTGATTGGTAAAATTCTACAATGAAAGCTGTCTGGGCCAGGACTTTTTTTGTGGGGAATTCCTTTTTTTATGACCTGTTCAATTTCTTCTTTTGTTATGGGCCAGTTCAAGTATTCTATCTCTAACTGGGATAGTTTAGATAGGTCTTGTGTTTCTAGAAACTTGTCCATCTCTTCTAGGTTTTCAAATCTGGAGTACAGTTCTTCATAATATTCTGTTATTTTCTTTTTATTTCAGTTGGTTTTGTTGTGATGTCACCCTTTTCATTTATTATTCATGTTATTTGCATCTTCTCTTTATTTTTCTTTGTTAAATTTGCGAGTGGTTTGTCAATTTTATTAATGTTTTCAAAGGACCAACTTCTTGTTTTGTTCATTTCCTCTATTGTTTGTTTGTTTTCTTTCTGCTTTATTTCTGCTCTGATCTTTATTATTTCCTTACTTCTTGATACTATGGGAACTCTGGTGGTGTAGTGCCTAAGGCATTTGACTGCTAACCAGAAGGCTGGCAGTTCAAAACCACCAGCCACTCCTTGAAAGGTAAATTGGGCAACCTAACCATAGACATACCACCTCAGAAACCCAAGGAGGTGTTGCTATGAGTTGAATCAACTCAATGGCAGTGAGTTTAATACTGTAGGTTTCTTTTGTTGCTCTTTTTCTAATTGTTGGAGTTGTTGAGTTAAAGTGTGGATTTTGATTCTTTCCTCTTTTTTGATGTGTGCATCTATTGCTATAAATTGACCTCTGAGTACTGCTTCTGCTGTGTTCCAAAGGCTTTGGTAAGTTGTATCTTCATTATCATTTGTTTCTAGGAATTTTTTATTTCATACTTTATTTCTTCTGTTACCTCTGTTGGGTTTCCAATACAATAAATCTTTTCAGAAGCAGACCATCCCATCTTTCTTCTGCTGAATGGCTTGTGGATGGAAACACTGGTCTTTTGGTTAGCAGGCAAATGCTTTAACCACTATGACACCAGAGCTCCTTATATAATAACTTGAAAAATGTAAATTAAAATAACAATGAAATACACACCCTCTAGAATATCTGAAATTAAAAATAGCTATACCAAATGTTGGTAAGGATGTGGAGCAACCAGAACTTTTATACTCTATTGGTAGGAATGTAAAATGTAACTACCATCTTGGAAAACAGTTTCTTAAAAAGTTAAACATATGCCTAATATATGAGCCAGCCATTCTACTCTTAGGTATTTATCCAAGAGAAATGAAAGCATATGTTCACACAAAGATTAGTATAGTCAAGGCAGCTTTATTTGTAATTGTCAGAAACTGGAAACAATCCAAATTTCATCAGTAAGTAAATGGATAAATATATTTGATATGTCCATATAATGGAATACTACTCAGCAATAAAATGGAATAAACTATTAATATGTGCAAAAGCATGGATGAATCTCAAAATAATTAGGCTGGGTGAAAAAGAACAGAAAGAGAGAGTACATAGTCCATTATTCCCTTTATATAAAAGTCTAAGGAGTCCTGGGAGTGCAATGGTTAATAGCTGGGCTGCTAGCCAAAGGAAAGGTCTGCAATTTGAACCTACCAGCAGCTCCATGGGAGAAAAGACTTTGGCAATCTGCTTCCATATTGGAAACCCTATGGGGCAGTTCTATTCTGTCCTTTAAGGTCACTATGAGTCAGAATCAAACTGATAGCACACGACAACAACAAAATATAAAATTTTGCTAAATGCAATCTATAGCATCAGAAGGCAAATCAGCAGTTGTCTGAAGACTGAGTGAGTTGGTGGGAGATGCCCAATAAGGCTAAAAGATTATGAAGCGGCATGAGGAGACATTTTGGGGGTAATAGGTATACTCATGATCTTGATTTTGGTGATGGTTTGACATATGTCAAAACTTACAAAATTATGTACTTTAAATATATACATTATATTTTATGTCAATTAAACCTCAACAAAGCTTAATTAAAAAAAGAGATGCAATCTATCACTAGGTGGTGTCGTGCCTAAGGCATTTGACTGCTAACCAGAAGGCTGGCGGTTCAAACTTACCAGCCACTCCTCGGAAGGAAGGTTGGGCAATCTACTTCTGTAGTGATACAGCCTCAGAAACCCAAGGAGGGGTTGCTATGAGTCAGATCCGACTCAACGGCAGTGAGTTTGGTTTGGTTTATCACCTAGCAGCTCAGATTCATGCTTTCACCTAAGAGACACCAGTGGAAGAACAGAAGGTTCTTTGTTTCTTTTGTTATAACACCATCTAGTCTAGCATTCTCCACAATCACTCAACATCTGGCCTAGCAATCTTCCCATGCACTCTGTCCCTACTAAGCACCAACACTTGCTATCTTATTATCTTCTGCACGGGAGGAGAGTAAACATTGAAGTCTGATTTCTTAAGAATTGTACCAATTGCTTCCAAATCACAACTGTCAGGGCCTTAGAACTGAGGAGACCTTAGGGTCTTTTAGTCCCACCTCCCATTTAGGGTAGAATCCCCTGTAACTTTGTAATTTTGTAATAACCATCATCCAGCCACTAACAATGTCTACTAGGATAGGAATGTCCCACTGTTCAGTGCAGGTGAGAAACTAGCTGTATTTCTATGGAGATAAACTAGTGTAGAGAAGGTAAGAGAACTGTCTCTGAAATCTATCAGGATTTTTATCTTTTATTTCGGTGTAGTTTCTTAGGAATCTTAAATTTGGGAGGAAATCAATAAATTATCAACAAACAAATGCTTATGTTTCTTTTGGCCTATGGTGGAAGAGGAATCTTGGGTCATGCAAATGGTTAAAACACTCAGTTATTAACCATATAATTGAAGGTCTGTGTCTACCCAGAGGTACCTCAGTAGAAAGTCTTAGTAATCTACTTCTGAAAAATCAACCACTGAAAATCCTATGGATTACAGTTCTACTCCAACACACATGGAGTTGCCAGGAGTTGGAATCGACATGACAGCAATTGGTTTGTTGTTTGTTTTGTTTTGGTGTTGGAGAAGGGATGGGAAGAAGGGGAGATGGATGGATTTGATGAGAGTTGAGTATGCCAGTAATTTTTTTTTTTTTTTTCCAGGAAGCAGTGTGTATATCTGACACAATGGGTTGCTTTGGTTTGGTTGGAGTGGTATATATTTTAGTTAGCTCTGCTTTACCTTTAGCACATGTCCTAATGTTTCATAGCCTTTGTTGTTGTTGTTGTTAGGTGCCATCGAGTCAATTCTGACTCATAGTCACCCGATGTACAACAGAATGAAACCCTGCCTGGTCCTGCACCATCCTCATAATCCTTGCTGTACTTGAGCCCATCATTGCAGCCACTGTGTCAGTCCATCTCATTGAGGGCCTTCCCCCTCAGTACTGCTTCTGACAACATGACCAAAGTATGAGAGACAAAAGTCTGGCCATTCTTGCCTCTAAAGAACATTCTGGCTGTACTTCCTCCAAGACAGATTTGTTTGTTCTTCTAGCAGTTCATGGTGTATTCGGTACTCTTTGTCAACACCACAATTCAAAAGCATCAATTCTTCTGCAGTCTTCCTTTCTTCACCGTCCAGCTCTCACATGCATATGAAGCTATTGAAAACATCATGGCTTGGATCAAGCACACCTCAGTCTTCAAAGTTACATCTTTGCTCTTAAACACCTTAAAGAGATCTATTGCAGCAGGGTCACTGTGAATCAGAATTAACTTGACAGCAATGGATTTTTGTTGTTGTTGTTGCCTTTGCGTTCTCAATTTTTTTGCAATTAAGATCAAGAGCCTGGGCTTCCTTCCTACTAATTAGTAACAAGGCTGTTAAGAATTTTGAATTCTGGGAAAAGGAAAATCCATGAGTAGAAAGACCAAAATTCTATCATTTCTATCACTCCTTGAGCCTTTTCAAGCTTGTTGATTTCGGCTACCTCTCCAAAGGGAATAATCTTTTAAGCTCTCCTTCAGTCAGCTCTCACACAGGACTTTAAAGTCTTCCCCATTCGAAGTTTATCAGACAGATCTACAAAGACTGTTCCAAGAGGATGTTTACAAAGGACTTTTAGTGTTGCCAAGGAAAGAGAGAACTGGAAAGATAGGCAGTATTAGAGGTAGTGAGATTTAAACATAAAAGGACCTCTCCTTCTTTTACTAACAGGTAGCCCAAAACCTGTGGTGGGCAGAAGTGGCAACAGGGCTGAGTAACTTCCTGTAGAGAGGGGCAGAGCCGTGCTCGCTCTTGTTGGAATTTCTCCACTCCTGTGCTTCCTGTAGAATCACTTTATTTCTCTGGAGAATCTTCATGAAAACTGATGTTTTACTTAGTAACAGTGTCATAGCCACATGATTGTATAGTGGTAACCATGTAAGAATAAATTTGTCTCCTCAGTAGAGTGGGAAATCTAGAATATGATCATCACTATGTATAATAAGTTTTTATTTTATTATTATTATTTCTAACACAGAGGACATATTGAGGATTAGTTTTTAATAATATCAAAATTTCGAAATTGTGTACCTGTTAACATATTTATAACTCGGAAAGTCCCTGAATGTTGAAATCTAAATGCATTGATTTATTACGTTTGGATTCATTACATAAGGAATTTCCCCCCATATTCAAATGCTCACTAAACCAGGGCACATAGTTAGCTCTGACATTTTGCGGGGTGTGGGTAAAGGGCCTTTTATTTTTTTTCCTCCTTAATTCCAGGGGGGAAAAAATCACTCTGCAGCCAGTCTTGGGAAACAATTTTTTTCTCTCTGATAAGAAGGACTTCATTTTATCCTAGTAAAAGATAACTTTTCATCATCATAATCAAGTAAGAGGGAAATGATTCCCAGTGAGCTGCGTGACAAGTTGGGTAATTGTAGCTAATTTTAATTAACAAGCTCCATTTTTGAATTGTTAATCTCTGTTCTTCTCATTTTAGTCGAGACTAAAACTAAATGGATTTCAACAATGAGTTCACCCTCCCTCTTCAATGAACTATTACATTTTAAGGGTCCTGTGCAGAAGAGAATGAATGTATACCATTCTTCACAGAGCTGAAGTCTTTGACTGCAGGAAGAAAGATCTCGTTATTCATGGCAACATCCTTGTGTGGTGAAAAAGAAAACCTAAAAGAGACCTTCGAAAGAGCATTCATTGCAGAGTGAGGAGGTGGGAGGGTAAGTGTGTGTGTGTGTGTGTGTGTGTGTGTAGAGGGGTTGTAATTCAGCAGGAAATTCTCCATGGGCTCAACAAATATGAAATAATATTAGATACAAAGGTCTAGCCTTCAAGTTGGGAGCTCTGGTAGCATAGTGCCTAAGGCACTGGACTGCTAACCAGAGGGCTAGTGGTTCAAACCCACCAGCAACTCCTCAGAAGGAAGATGGGGCAATCTACTTCCGTAGTGATACTACCTCAGAAAGCCAAGGAGGGGTCGCTATGAGTCGGGTCCGACTCGACGGCACATAACAACAACAACAACAACAAGCCTTCAAGTCATGAAGTCATGCAACCTATTAACATGAAGAAAAGTGGGGAACTGAATTTTATGTTTCATGGCATTGTTTTAACCAATACACACACAAACACATATATATACATATAATACACATATACTATGTATATGTATACATACAATACATATACATAAAGATGTACATATATACATATATATGCATGTGTATATATACACATATATATGTATATGTACACACATATTTATAAATATATATAAACATATATACACACATCTATACATACACATATATATATGTATACACTCACACACACACACATATATATACACATATAAAATATGTGTCCCAACATATTGCCAAAAAAGATCTTCAAGAATGGAGAGGAGCAGTTAAGATTACTGAGCATTAAGCAAAATCCTACAACAGGTTCCATTGATCCAAGCACTTCCACCCGACACGGGGTGGTAGCATGATTGAAATCTTCTTTCCTAGGTAAAACATCCTCAGATCTTCCCCCCTTCTGCCTAGGTCACAGATGTCACCCTCTGGGCAGTGTGTGTGTGTGTGTGTGTGTGTGTGTCTTTTGAGTCAATAGAATGCTGTCTTGATTGAATGTGTTTTCCAGTCATCATGACAGATTGTATTGTTCTGGCCTTTTCAATCAACAGTTTTCAATCTAGAAACACAGAGGTGGCTTAGAAGGAGGTCACCATGGGGCATGTGGCCTGCACTATGGTCCTAGGCTCAAGTTTTATGACACTAGAGGATATGCACAGTCAGCCCAAGAGAATGAAATAAAAGTTGCAAGTCTCACAGTAAGTTTTTATTACACATATATGTCCACTACATGGTCTCACTGAAAATAAAAAAATCTTAAAGGCCTCTGGACATTTTATCACCTAGAACCCCTCAGAGATCCAAGTTTTGAAACATTTTTGCCTATCAATATGATATTTTTATTAAATAATCAGTTTTTCATTTGTCAAAGCTAGTATGGGGCAATCTACTTCCGTAGTGATACAGCCTCAGAAACCCAAGGAGGGGTCACTATGAGTCGAATCCAACTCCATGACAGTGAGTTTGGTTTTTGGTTTTTGGTGAGTAACAGTAACAGATATTCTTTTATCTAGGGCTTCCTGGACCACCTCCAACAACCCTCTGAGGTAGGTATGGTTGTCCTTATTTACACATGAAGACACTGAGGTTCAAAGAGATCAAATAGCTGTATCAGAGCTGTGCAGTTAGGAAGTGGGTGAGGACAGGCTTGACACAGACCTACCTGTTATCAAAATGTAGATGACTTATTGCAATTCTGAGTTGCATGAGGTAGCCACTAGTGTGGAGTCCCCGGGTAGGGCAAACTATTGAGGAACTCAGTTGCTAACCAAAACGATGGAGGTTCAAGTCCATCAGAAGTAGCTTGAAAGAAAGGCCTGGAGATCTGCTTCCAAAGCATCAGCCATTGAAAAGTCTATGGGACACAGTTCTACTCTGACACGCATGAGATCTCCGTGAGTCAGAATCAACCAATGGCAGCCGTTCTGGTTTTTTAGTCACCAGTGTCACCACAGGGTCCAAAACAAAGACAGTGGACTTCCGAATCAGCCTGCATAACCAATATCTAGGTAAAGCCAGGATTCCCTTCAAGCTCTTTGAAACACTGAAAATTGTTCACAGACCTCTTCTCATCCCCCATGCCATTAACACTTTAACTATCTATTCAAGTCTATGGATTCAGAGCATGAGAATCACTTGCTACGTCCTATCCCCTCACCTGACAGACAAGGATGTGGGCAGTGTGTCTGCCAGCCGCCTTGCCCCCCTCTCCTGTTGGAGACCCCTGGAAAACCAGCCTTGTTATATGGTGTTAGGCAAGACATTGCTCCTCATTTTCCTTACTTTTCTCCTCTGCAAAATGACTTTCTCTGGGACTCCATTCCTCACTGCCCAAGAAATACAGGCTTAAGCCTTGACTAACAAATATCAGAGAATTATATTGTTTTTTAAAAGTTCTTTCAGTTGTATGATGTTACTAACATATGACCTGAAGTCTCTAAGATTTCGGAGACACCACATGCTGATGGCTTCTGGCCATTTTGAAACTCTCTGGGATCTAAACCCACTGGCCAAAAAATACAAAGAGTGTGGTGGGCCATCAATCATCATCATGAGACAGCTCGAAGTGTGCTTTCTCACACATTAGAGGACCGGGTGGGTGCAAAAATGAGAACGTTTAAATAGATCTTAGTGGGACTTAGAAAATGAATTATTATCCAAAGATCTTTGAGAGGAGCCAAGTCAATGTGAAAGTAATATGTAAGGGACACAGTCAACCTACCTCCGTTCTCCAGTGAAAGAGGCCTCAAAGCTCACATTTCTGCTGACTGGGAGCCAGTAGGGGACTGGCCTGAGCGCATTCATCTCTGTGTCCCCAGAGAGCCTCGTATACAAGTTGGCATACTGAAGTGTTAAGGAAATATTGGCTTTATTACTAAAAATAAAACCCAGAACCACTAGGTTTGGCACTGCAAGGAGACTTGCTAGTGGGCAGGGTTGGGGGGGTTGTAGAAAGCAACTCAAGGGGCTCCAGTGTACATCCAGGATTTGCCTTGTCCTTGGTGTCTTATGCAGCCCACCACTTCTGCCACCATGGTGGTCTCAGGGAAAGACTGCTGCCTTTAACACATCGGCCCAAATGACCTTCCCAGGTAAGGCCAGATACCTGCTGGAATATGAAAAAAAAAAAAACAACTCCACCAGGGGAATAGGAAACCACGAGAGAAAAGTAACTGACAGAGTCCAATGAACCTTGAGAAGCTGACTTTAAAATATGGCTGATATAGGGTCAGCTTGTGGTTCACCCTCGGCCCTTTTCCTGCCTCTGAGTAGCAGAGGCCACATTTAATCCCATGTCTAGGCAGACTATTGCCTACTAGTTGCCATGAAGTCAACTCTGACCCATGTGTGTCAGAGTAGAACTATGCTCTACAGGGTTCATTTTTGTTGTTGTTATGTGCCGTCGAGTCGGACCTGACTCATAGCGACCCCTCCTTGGGTTTCCGAGGCAGTATCACTGCGGAAGTAGATTGCCCTATCTTCCTTCTGAGGAGTGGCTGGTGGGTTTGAATCGCCAGCCTTCTGGTTAGCAGTCAAGTGCCTTAGCCACTATGCTACCAGAGCTCCCTACAGGGTTCATAGTGGTTGATTTTTCAGATGTAGATCACCAGGCCTTTCCTCCAAGGCACCTTTGGGTGGACTCAAACCTCCAATCTTTGGGTCAGCAGCTGAGCACACTAACCATTTCCACCACTCAGGGACTGGGGACTGCCTATACTTCTGGAATTCTCCATGTTCAGTGCCCAATGACATCCAGACATTCCTGAATATACTACAAACAGTGCATTTAAATTTATATTTTTATAACATAGCTTACAAGAGAGTGTTTAAAATGAAAACAAGAAACAATATGCACACTCCAGTGAATTATTCTACACTACTAAAACATCAGCAACCAATAATACAGCAGCCTAGAACTCCTGACAGGGACAACCTGAGAATAAAACTTTTATTATCTTTGTATATTTGAAGAGTGTCCTGTGACTGCAACATCACCCTCAAAAATAAATAAATAAATAAATAAATAAACAAACCCTATTTGCAACCTCTAAGTTACACAACAAAATACAGAGGTTTATCAGGCGCAGAAGCTGGTAAGAAGACAGCATTTGTCACCCATATTCTCCACTTTCAAAATTTTGTTTCTCAAAACAAATCATCTCCTCTTTCTTGTTGAGTTTAGAATAAGAAAATGTCATCAATTTGAATGTATGAAATAAATATATGCCAAAGAAATAACACTTTCATCTGCTTCATATATTAGAGTCCCATTAAGTTTCATTCTTAAGAAAGATTCATGTGTCAAAAAGTTTGAAAGCCCCTCCCCAGACCATTAAAGAAGGTTGGAGCCCTTTCACCTATTCCCAGGAGCCTGAGATCCACCTTCCCACTGACCCACTGCTGTCAAATCAACACCTACTCACAGCGACCCTATAGGACAGGGTAGAACTGCCCCATAGTTTCCAAAGCTGTAATCTTTATGGAAGCAGACTGCCACATCTTTCTCTTGCTGAGTGGCTGGTGGGTTCAAAACCCAGATCTTTTGATTAGCAATGAGTGCTTAATCACTGAGCCACCAGAGCTCCCACCTACCCAGACATATCTTTATTCTTACAGGACTACCAAGTTTTTGATACAGTTCAATCCAGAAGGGTAAACTTGAGCTAGGGCTATTGTGGGGGCCGAAGGGTGGGGGACGGGGATGCTAATAAGACAAAGGTCTCAACTTGTGCTTAGTAAGTTAAGTCTTTTGCTGACTCCCCACTTCTCTCCCTAACAGAGATTTTCTTGGGTCTAAAGAACCATCCTTCCCCCCACCCCTCAAAAGCTAAAGGATACTATGGATGGGGTCCATTATATACCAGCATAAACTGCGGGAGAGGAGTCATCAGAAATGCTTTAAGGGACAATTTGCACAGCGGCCCCAGACACTGCAGAGATTACTGGACAACATCCCTGTGGGTCAGGCCTAAGGGCCCTTCAGAGGGACCCAGATCAACCCTGCATTTGCATAAGAGGAAATAGAGGCCCAGAGAAGGGAAGTGACTTACCCAAGGTCGCAGCATGCATTATCCCTTGACTCTGTCCCCTACTCTTTCAGGGATGCCCCACTTCCTCCTTGCTTGGGATGATGATCAGCTCTGAGGTGAGAGGGTTAACCTCCATTCTAAAAGATGTTAGTAGTGATTTATATTTTGAAATGTAGCTAATGGTAGAAATAAAATGATAATGAGAAAGCAACATATGCTTTCAAAGTGACTGCTCACAGGAGTGAGCATTAAGCCCAATTTGATCACACCCATTAGAGATTTCAGCTGAACATTATGGGGCTGTTTCTTGGGAATTTGTCTGATGGATGTGGCAGGGTCAGCTGTAAGGAATAAAGAACCATCACTGAAATGTACAAGTAGACAAAATTTTATCAATTACAGGTGTGAGAGGTGTGAAATGCTATGTGTAAATCAAATTATTTCTCCAATGAAGCAGCTATTTTTAAAATGTCCTTTTTGTAATGCAAGTAGTTGTACCTTTATTGGCCTATTTTATAAGTAAGAAGGTGTTTGGGGAAGATGGATTAAAATGTAATGACGTTTTATTAAAGCTTCTTGTATGAAGAGCTTTAAATCTGGAAGGCACCCTAAGACTATCTGGTCCATCCTCTTCATTTTCCACATGGGGGAGCTGCAGCCCAGAGAGAGGAAGTGACTGTCCCAGGGTCACACAGCAATCAACTTCAGAACCAGGACTATGAAAACTCCTGATCCAGATCACGGCTTTGTTTGATTAACAGCAGAGCTCCCTGCACTGTAAATAGCAGGAGCAAGATTGTAATACTGAAAACACAAAGGAAATAACCTATTTCCTTTATAAATAATGGCTATTTTCCTTTTTACTCTACTTTCAAAAATATTTTGGCTTACCTATCTTAAAAAAAAATAAAGCAGCTTTCAACAAGACATTTGCAATCAAATCTTTAAGAAAGAGCAGATGTAATAGTGTAGATACGGCTTAAGAGTGCACGCATGCGTGTGTGTGCGTGCATACACATATGTATGTGAGGAGGTGGTCAGAGAACAAATAATTTGGGTAGATTCAAAACTTCCAGTAAGAATGGTCACTAAAATTGACTGTCAGATTTATATCTAAGTTTCCTAGTGAGAAAAGTTTTCATTTGCTTATTTAAAAAAAGAAAAAAAACCCTCAACAGAGGTATAACCAGAGACTCATCTATGTGAGGAGTAAATCCTCTGGACAAGCCAGGCGGCCATGTTTTTCTCTGTTCTTCTCCCTGCTGGCATCTTTAAGCCTCAGAACAAACCACCACCTCCAAAGTCCTGATGCTTGTTAGCAATGATAAAATGATACAGTTCTGGGCTTGCCACCTCCCTTCCTCAGGAAGTCAGGGGGCTTGAGGCAAGTAGAATGTTTATGAGTAAGGTTAAAAAGATACAATTAGTTGCTTAAGCTAGAGGTAGGAAAAAGTTGGGAAAGGAAGTTTTCTTAGTTTCCTCAGCTATGGTGCAGGGAGGGCACACACAGCCCTAAGTTTACTGTCCACCTAAGTGGGGAAACCAGCAGTAGGTAGGGTCCCATTTAAATGCATCACCCATAATACAAAGTAAGGTGTGCAAGGGAGAGTCATCATCTCAGCCCAGACAGATTTTGAGCCAGGGGACTGCTCGTTATGGAACTTTTCCTGTTGTACTCTCTCTGATTCCTGTAAGTAATAAAAGCTACTTTCCACGAGCTAATGAGTGTTCCATGAATGTGCAGGCTCTGATCAGAAGGATGTGATGTTTATGGAGCAGTCCACATTAGTTATTGGTGCCCTCGTTCCAATGGCCTCCTGCCTATGTAGAGATTGGGAACAACCTGTGAGCACTACCAAGATATGGAGTGTTGTTTTATAGTTATGGCACGGGCAAGCAAGACGTGTTGTCCCACACCCTATTTCTCCCCACTAATAGTGCCTAAGGCACTTGACTGCTAACCAGAAGGCTGGCAGTTCAAACCCACCAGCCACTCCTTGGAAGGAAGGTTGGGCAATCTACTTCCATAGTGATACTGCCTCAGAAACCCAAGGAGGGGTCGCTATGAGTCGGGTCCAACTCGACAGCAGATAACAACAACAATCCCTTCAGACCTTCCTACATACCAGACTGAGGAACATGGAGTGGAATTGTAGCATGTCAGAGCTGAAAGCCTCTTTGGACACCAAGTCCAAACTTCAAGTTGACAGATGGATAAATGGAACCCCAGAGTGGGAAGTACTCTGTTGCAGCAGTGGCAGAGTTTTTGAAAAGGTAAGGAGAAGTGCTAGAAGGGCATTGGACACTATCTTTAGCTCTGTGTGAGTCTCAGGAATGTTTATGATTTGGAGAAAGAAAAAGAAACTAGTGTTTTACAAATATCTCCCAGTTGCATAACAACAGACAGCATCCCTGATCCTCATAGCCGTCTCCCCAAGAATCTTGAGCCTGATAGTCACGAACTTTTTATTGGCGGTGCTTTACTAGGTACAAAGACCTTTCATGTCTGGCAACTTACACTTATGAGGCAAGAGGGCAGAGAAGGAGATGGCACCTCGTGGAAACAGACCAGGCCAAGGTCACGCAGCCAAGCTTGCAACCATTTAATTAGGCAGCCCTGGTAGTGGAAGCTCAGGCACCTGATGCTAAGTCCAGCCCCACGTCCATGCTGTGGCCTCTCCAGAGCAACAGTGGATGCACCAGTGCACCCCACTGCCCCCCGATAAAACACCTAAAAGGGCATTTGTGACAGCTTATGGACCAGGTTAAAAAACAAAGATGTCACTTTGATGACCAAGGTGCACCTGACACAAGTCGTGATCTCTTCAATTGCCTCCTGTGTACGTGAAAGCTAGGCAATGAAAAAGGAATTGTGGTGCTGGAGAGGGTACAAATCTGTCTTAAAGAAATACAACCAGAATATTCCTTAGAAGCGAGGATGGCAAGACTTCAGCTTACCTACTCTGGGCATGGCATTAAGAAAGACCAATCACTAGGAAAGGACATCATGCTGGTAAGGTAGAGGGTCAAAAAAACACAAAGAAAACCCTCAATGAGATGGACTGACCCATCAGCCACAATGGACTCAAATATAGCAACCATCATGAAGATGGCACAGGAGAGGGCAATGTACATAACAGACATATATATATAACAGCATCTGCTATACATTGCAGAAGCCTACTAAACAGCAACTAATGACAACAGTGCATCAAGGGCGCCAGCAAAATGGTCCAACTGCCATATTTTATATTCATGACATATAAGAGCTCAGAAAACTCACTGCTGTTGAGTCGGATCCAACCCATAGCGACCCCTCCTTGCATTTCAGAGGCAGTATCACTATAGAAGTAGATTCGCCAATCTTCCAGGGAGTAGCTGCTGGGTTTGAACCGCCAGCCTTCTGGTTAACAGTTGAATGCCTTAGGTATTATGCCACCAGAGCTCCTAAGGATTTAAAGTAAAATGGTTGTTTTAAAGGGATATGATCTTCTGTAAAGGGAGAAGATTCAAGGGCTTCGTATTTGAAATTTTGCTCAACATTTTTGGTACCTCAACATATGGCCTGCAAACTTCATGGTCATCCAGATGTTTTTGGGCATTAGGTTAACACCACTCACAATTCAATGGAATTAAGAGAAACTTCAAAGTGAGATTCACAAGGTCTAGATGAGGCAAGAGCTGCAGGAGGCAGAGGAAAAAGTAAAGCAATTGTCAAACATGGGGAAAAAGATCATCTCATCAGTCAGCATTTTACCCCTGGGCCTGAGGCTTACCGTTTAAAGTGATAATAATAATAACCTGGTATCTTGATTTGATTTAAGTATGAAAAGCCAGTGTCTATAGGCAGCTGCTCAGCCATCTTTGGAGATGTTGTCAGAGACACAGGATAAGTAGAAGCAGAGAGAGTACAGCTGGGGTGTCAGTCCCCCCATTTGTGTTTGCAGTGCCGGCAGTTAGAAAAAGTGTCTCCAACTTGTAAACACAGCAAATTTGATCTGGAAGTCATTGAGAAAACATAAACACAGAGCCTCACGCAGGGATGTTTACACTGTCCCAACCCTAGTGAAAGATGAGCCTGTTATGGAAGGATTGGCTCCCCCCACCCACAAAAGGCACTTTTCTTTTTAAAATGAAAATCCCAAGAAGTATTACCATGAAGACTAAAATTCCAACAGAGAGACCACAAATTCATGAACAAGTGTTGCTTCAGTAGGTAATAGACATAATGCCACATTTATTCATGGAGTTTTCTGCAATTGCAGGAGCTCTGCTTTTTCAAAAAGGCGATTATTTTTGAAGTAGAAATTAACAGTACTGGAATAACTTCTAAAACTATATCCTTAGCTAAGAATATGGTTTCCTATTTTGTATCTTAGTGAAATGGACCAGGAGTTAATTTAGTTCCGTTCCCTTCATTTAACCAATAAAGAAGTGGAGGCACAGAGAAGGGAAGTGATTTTCTTGAGGTCACAGAGTTTGCTGGTGTCAGAGGCAAAAATAGGACAGAGATTTCCTGATTTCTACCGGTTCTTTCATGACATATCTCTTCTATTTACTTTTTTTTTTTAAAAGCAGCTTTTGCCTAACATTTTCCCCAAAAAACCCTACTGCCATCTAGTCAATTCCGACTCATAGCAACCCCTCTGGGTTTCTGACGGGGTAAGTCCTTACAGAAGCAGATTCCCCTGTCTTCCTCCCGCAAAGTGGCTGGTGGGTTTGAACCGCCAATCTTGTGGCTAGCAGTCAAATGCCTTAGGCACTGCACCACCAGAGCTCCTTAGGATACTTATTAAATATTGTGCTCTATATGGAGCCTGTGTGGGTTTTACCCACAAACTTGAACATGAAAGCAATGCTATGTCAATGCTATGCCAAACTCTCCCTTAAATGCAAAACAATCTCTGCAGTCCACTTCCCCCTCCCTACCCAATTTTCTTCGGTTCCAGACCTCCAACTCCTCACCACTCCTGCTCTGCTCTCACTCACCTACCCACCCACCCAGGCAGCATGATCTTCTCAAAACCAAGGCCAGAAAGGAGAGGGAATGATCTTGCACTTCTACTTTTGGTCTAATGGCCCAAAGAGTCCTGAAACAAGGAAACCAAAGGCCTTCCTAGAACAAAAGAAATATAATAAGAACAAATTCCAAATTGATTATCTTGGTAAATTATCCTGCTATGTAGATACACCACTTTCGTCATGAGGAACGCAAACTTTTTCTAATGAAAATAACCATGCACACGTACAACTTTGGACAGTCTACAAGCTACTTTCATACTCATGCAACACTTAATTCTCACCTCAACCTTGAAAAATTGCTTGGTAGCCCCCATTTTACAGACGAGGAAACTAAGTATTAGTGAAGTAATGAGATATTTATAGTTATTTTTTCATGCTCCCAAGAGAAGGGTGGCAAGCCATGCGTGTCGAATATCCTCTGAACTTGGCTGAACTCACAATAAACCAATGGTTGTTAATAACACTCCATGATATATTTCCTCCTCCACTTTTAAACAGCCGAATGAACTCAGGTGAAACCACCAAATACAATTTTCAACATTCTTCTGGGTTGAGCTCCATTGTTTTTGTTCACTCAGCTTCAAGGTTAAAAAAAAAAAAAAAAAAAGACAGAAGATCATAAACAGTCTCCCTACTTTTATTCCCCCTCAACACTTGGATATAGAAATCCAGTGAATAATGAAAACTCAGTTGCTGTGGGTCAGAGTAGAGCTGTGTCCCATAGGATTTTCAATGGATGATTTTTTGGAAGTAGATCACCAGGTCTTTCTTCTGCGGTGTTTCTGGGTGGACTCAAACCTCCAACCTTTTGGTTAGCAGCAGAGTGCATTAAGCACTCAAATGATAAAAAGAGATCCTTTTTTTTTTTTTTTTTTTAATTCCCTAGGCTATTTGGTTGGGATCTTTGTGTCTTGGTGACCAATCTCCTGAGACTATATCCTCAACTTCTATTTGTCTCGTCAAACAGACCTGATTCACACCTCCAACAGGGCTCTGACGTTCACTGAAATAAAGTTCTTCATATCCCTGGAGAAATACTTTACAAACCTACAAGAACTTCCTCAGTCACTCAGGGCATTCAGCCACTCAACAAACATTTATTGAGCATCTGCTATGTGCCAGACATTATTCTAAGCACTTAGCAATGTTGTTGTTGTTATGTGCCCTCGAGTCGGCCCCGACTCATAGCGACCCCTCCTTGGGTTTCCGAGGCAGTATCACTACGGAAGTAGGATTGCCCAACCTTCCTTCCGAGGAGTGGCTGGTGGGTTAGAACCGCCAGCCGTCTGGTTAGCAGGCAAGTGTCTTAGCCACTATGCTACCAGAGCACTTAGCAATAGTCACTAAAAAAACAAGGTTCTGCCTTCATGGAATCCCCATTCTTGGGTAGGGCTTGTGGTGTCTTAGTCTCCTAGTACCAAGAGTGGGTGGTTTTAACAACAGAAATTTATTTTTCCACAGTTCTGGAGGCTGAAAGTCCAAATCAGAGTCTTAGCCTTATCGATTCCTTCCTTGTCGGTAGCCCCAGGCATTTCTTGGTTCCTTGGTTTCCTGCTGATCTCCCAGAGCATCCATCCTCTACGCTTGCACATGTCTCTATGTCTATGCTGCTCTTCTTTTACTTTATATAGCTCCTGAAAGTAACTAGGTTTAGGATCAACATTACATTAGTATGGGCTCAATTGATTAATTATATTACATTAGATTTCTTGTGTATACCTAAATATGTCCTCAAATCACATGAGCTTTCATAATGCTTTCAACACTGTTATGCTTCCACATAATTTATGTAATATGCATCCATTTCAGGAGATAGCATGTGATCAAGAACCGATGGTACTGAAGGAAGAAATCCAAGCTGCACTGGAGGAATTAGCAAAAAACAAGGCTCCAAGAATTGACGGATTAACCATTGAGAGGTGTCAACAAATGGGTTTATGCCAAGAAATTTGGAAGACAGTTACTTGGCCAACCAAGAAGAAGAGATTGATATTTGTGCCGTTCCGAAGAAAGGTGATTCAACAGAATGCAGAAATTTTCAAAAAAATATCATTACTATCACACACAAGTAAAATTTGGCTGAAAATAATTTTTGAATGGTTGCAGCACTGTATTGGCAGGGAACTACCAGAAATTCAAGCTGGATTCAGAAGAGGGCCTGGAAAGAGGGTTATCATTGCTGATGTCAAATGGCTCTGGACTAAAAGCAGAGTACCACAAAGATATTTACCTGTGTTTTATTGACTATGCAAAGGCATTTGACTATGTGGATCATAACAATTTATAGATAACGTTGTGAAGAATGGGAATTCTAGAACATTAAATTGTGTTCATCTAGAACCTGTACATAA
Source organism: Orycteropus afer afer (assembly GCF_000298275.1). Classification (NCBI taxonomy): domain Eukaryota; kingdom Metazoa; phylum Chordata; class Mammalia; order Tubulidentata; family Orycteropodidae; genus Orycteropus; species Orycteropus afer. The sequence goes on from NW_006921785.1 coordinate 3,705,826, forward strand.
ACCAAGAGGCTGTCCTTCAAACAGAACAAAGGGACACTATATTGTTTCAAATCAGGAAGGGTATGTGTCATATTTGTATCCTTTCACCATACTTATTCAATCTGTATACTGAACAAATAATCCCAGAAACCAGACTATATGAAGATGAATGGAACATCAGGATTGGAAGACTTATTAACAATCTGCAATATGCAGATGACACAATTTTTCTTGCTGGAAGTGAAGATGACTTGAAGCACTTACTGATGAAGATCAAAGAATCCAGCCTTCAGTATGGATTACACCTCAACATAAAGAAAACAAAAATCCTCACAACTGGACCAGTAAGAAACATCACGATAAATGGAGAAAAGATTGAAGTTGTCAAAGATATCATATTACTCAGTTCTACAATCAACACCAATGGAAGCAACAGTCAAGACATCAGATTACGTATTGCACTGGGCAAATCTGCTGCAAAAGATCTCTTTAAAGTGCTGAAGAGCAAAGATGTCACTTTGAAGACTAAAGTACCCCTGACTCAAGCCATGGTATTTTCAATAGCCTCATATGCATGTGAGAGCTGGACAATGAATAAGGAAAATCACAGAAGAATTGGTGTATTTCAATTGAGATATTGGCAAAGAATATTGAATATACCATGAACTACCAAAACAATGAATAAATATGTCTTGGAAAAAGTCCAACCAGAATGCTCCTTAGAAGCTAGAATGGCCAGACTTTGTCTCTCGTATTTTGGTCAAGTTGTCAGGAGGGAGCAATGCTTGGAGAAGGATATTAAGCTAGGTAAAGCAGAGGGTCAGTGAGAAAGAGAAGCCCCACAATGAGATGGACTGCCACAGTGTCTGCAACAATGGGCTCAAGCACTGCAAAGATTGTGAGGATGGTGCAGGACCAGGCAGTGTTTCGTTCTGTTGTGCTATGCTGGCATCAATGAAGATGATGACCATGATGGTGATGGAAGATGAGAGGAAGAAAAGGAAAGGCAGAGACAGAAAGCCTGACAGGGAGCAAATGGGGTGAAAAGACAAAAAGTGAATAAAAAAGGCAAAGGAAAGAAGAAATTGTGCTATGTCAGACCACTGATTTTCTGAATTACTCATAAACTATTTCATGTGAGTTTTAGCATTATCACCCCTCCCCTATAGGCTGCAGTAGCAAAACTGAAGAGTGATGACAATTAAAACTTTATTCATTTGTTTGTTTTAAATAAGGAAAGTTTCCAGGCCCAAAGGCACGAATCCAGGACATATAACTGCCCTCAAATTTTGATGCTTCCAAAAAGCTTCCTCAGTAGAGGGATGCAAAAGGGAGGTAGTTCCAATGTGCCATGGATTGAATTATGTCCCCCTAAAAATGTGTCAACTTGACTAGACCACGATTCCCAGACTTGTGTGATCATTCCCCATTTTATGATCTGATTATCCTGCATTTTGTGTTGTAAATCTTAGCCTCTATGCCTGTAGTTATAGTAGCTCTGGTAGCATAGTGCCTAAGGCACTTGACTGCTAACCAGAAGGTTGGCGGTTCAAACCCACCAGCCACTCCTCAGAAGGAAGGTTGGGCAATCTACTTCCGTAGTGACACTGCTTCGGAAACCCAAGGACCTCGGAAACCCAAGGAGGGGTCGCTATGAGTAGACTGGAGGCACATAACAACAACAACAACAAAAACAATGCCTGTGGTTATGGTTCCATTTGGGGGTGGGCTGTCTGTTATGTTCATGAGACAGGATTAGGCCATGTTAATGAGGATTATTTTATGTTTGTTATATTAATGAAGTAGGATTGTTGTTGTTTTTAGCAGTCAAGTGCCTTAGGCACTACTACCAGAGGATTAGGGTGGGTTTTATCTTGAGTGACTTACTGTTCTTCACCTTCCTAAAAGAGATAAAAAAAAAAAAAAAGAAAGAAGAGAGAAGCAAGCAGAGAGGAAGGGACCTCCAACCACCAACAAAGAACTGGGGATCTGAACAAGTGCTTTGGACCTAGGGTCCTTGTGCTGAGAAACTCCTAGACCCAGAAGAAGACTGATGACAAGTACCTTCCCCCAGAGCTGACAGAGAGAGTCTTCCTCTGGAGTTGGTGCCCTGAATTGGACTTCTAGCCTCCTAGACTGTCAGAGAATAAATTTCTACCTGCTAAAGCCATCCACTTATGGTATTTCTATTATAGCAGCACTAGATAACTGAGACCACCACTTGTCTGTCAGTTTGTCGTACTGTGTTTGCTTGTGTGTTACTGTGAGGCTGGACGTTATGTCACCGGTATTTCAAATACCAGCAGGGTCACCAAGAGTGGACAGGTTTCAGTAGAACTTTCAGACTAAGACAGACTGGGAAGAAGGATAGGGTCATCCACTTCTGAAAAAACTGGCCAGTGAAAACAATATGAATAGCAGTGAAACACTGTTTGATACGTAATGCAAAAACATTTGGAATATCCATGAAACATTGTCTGGCATAGTGCCAGAAGATGAGCCCCTCTCTGGTTGGAAGGCACTCAAAATATGACTGAGAAAGACCTGCCTCCTCAAAGTAGAGATGACCTTAATGAGGTGGATGCAGTAAATCTTTCAGGACCTTCATTTGCTGATGGAGAACGACTCAAAATGGGAAGAAACAGCTGCAAACCACTTGTGGTTCTCAAGGTTCCCTGGGTGGTGCAAAGGGTTAAGAGCTCAACTACTAACCAAAGGGTTGGCACTTCAGACCCAGTGGTGCCTCAGAAGAAAGTCCTGGAAATCTGCTTCCACAAGATCATAGCCATGAAAACCCTATGGAGCACAGTTTTACTCTGTTCACATAAGTTCGTCATAAGTCAAAATCGACTCAACATCACAGAGTTTGGTTTCGGTTTGGCTCTTCTTAGATGCAGATCTACCAACAAGTTATATCAGATTCACCAAGGTGGGCAAGACACATATTCTGAGCCAACCCTCAGATTCTGAAAAATTCAGTGTTCTTCTTGGTGGTTCTGATAACCAATCATGTTAGATAATCATTGGACTTAAATGATCTTTGGAGTCTTTACCAGCTCTCTAATTCCACATACCTGCCCAGAGACAGCTGGGAGAGCAGGTAGCACCCCTACCACTAAAAAAAAAAAAAAAAGTTAATATAAATTACATCAAAATCATTTGGAGATGGGACTTTCTTTTAAAGGGCAAAGAAAAAGAGAGCAGAAGAACTCATAGATTTAAGAACATTTCAAAAAATGATGCTCATGATGGAAAATACAATCCACATAAATCAACAGGATTGAAAAATAGAAGGTTTTGTTTTTAAGTTTCCCTTCAATGTGAACTCTTCTGCTATAATCTACAGGAAGGGTATGTGGGGGTAGGGAGTGATAGAAGTCTCTATCTCCCTGACGATTTAGCAGAGTGATTTATTGTGGAGGTCACACGGGCCTCTGTTTGGGCCTGTTACAGTTTGCTAAGCTCCACTAAGCTGAGGTATTAGGGGATCCTTCACTGGAACATTTGTGCTGCTGAAGGGAGGGGGAGGAAGGGAGGAAGCGTTTCTTTCTTTCTTTCTTTTCTTTTTTTTAAGGGCTGGATATGCCTGAGGCCGAGTCCAAATCTTGGGACACAATCCTGTTTGTCTTCCTTGTCTATTCAAGTTGCTGATGTTCCAGGTTCTCTGCCCCATTGCTCAGTGTTTGTTTATGGCATCGAAGAAGAAAATTGTAATGTCTGTCATTGTTATTGGTTTGCTGATTGTGTGACCACCTGGTTTGCTGGATTCATGACAAAGGCAGTAAATCCCCCTTTAAGGCTAAAGCTATGTACTTTGGGAGGAGGAAGAAGAGAAGGGGATGTTTGAATGTCTTTTGTTTGCGTCTGTGTGTTGTTTTGCAAAGAATCATTTAAAGTTGAAATTATTTTAATTAAAACAATAAACCCCCCTGAATACACTTTTCATGGCATAAGCTTGAACTAGAAGACTTTCTTTTTGCAATGAAATGCCCTGAAACTGAGGAATTCCTCAATAAACAACTACAACCTTGATTTTCCCCATATTATTGTTGGAGGTGCAGTTTCCAGATGTTTCCCAAAAGGCCTTATGCTCTAAGATACATTGACTGCTTTGAGGCATCCCTTTGGTCTGCAGAGACCCCACAGCTGTTTTAGCAGAGAATTATTTTCTTTTAATTTTATAAAATGTCACATTCAACATGCACCTTTCATCCAGAGAGACCCTAAGATGTTCAAAGGATTCAGAATTGCCAACCCTCCCCCATTCTAGAGTCATACACAGAAAATATTTAACATCTGTACTGCTATACCACCCAAAAGTTTTAAATTGAAGGAAGATGTGTTTCTTGCACTAAATTACCAAAGGAATTTTCAGAGTGGAGCTCAGTTACCTAGGTTGGCCAGGACATCACTAAGGAAAAGGCCTTCCATTATTCAAAGTGCTGGTGACTGTTAACGATCAGACAGACAACCCTCCACTCTGTCTATAGTCCTGGAGACGGCACCACAGGCAACAGCTGTTTGCTAACAATGGTATGGTGGCTAAGAATAATACTGAATTCACTGGCTGCTTACTATAGTCTTGCATTCAATGCTTAATGCACCTTATTTCATTTAATCCTCATAGTAACATTATTAGGTGGGTATTGTTATATGGAGCCTTGGTAGCACAGTGGTTAAGTACTTGGCTGCTCACTGAAAGGTCAGCAGTTCAAACCCACCAGTTGGTCCACAGGAAAAAGATATGGCAGTGTGCTTCTGTAAAGATTTCAGCCTTGGAAACCCTATGGGGGTTGTAATATCCTGCCCTATAGGGCTGCCTTAGGAGCTCTGGTAGGGTAGTGCCTAAGGCACTTGACTGCTAACCAGAAGGCTGGTTCAAACCCACCAGCCACTCCTCAGAAGGAAGGTTGGGCAATCCACTTCCATAGTGATACCACCTCGGCAACCCAAGGAGGAGTTGCTATGAGTCGGGTCCGACTTGACGGCATATAATAACAACAGGGCTGTCTTGAGTCAAAATCAACCCAAGGGACATGGGTTTTGGTGGGTGGTTTATCGTTACTGTAGAGTCCTGGTGGGTGCAATCATTAAACACTTAACTGCTAACCAAAAGGCTGGCAGTTCAAACCTACCTAGCAGCTCCATATGGGAAAACCTAGTGATCTGCAACGAGATCAGTAGCTTGTGGTTATGAATTTTGTCTCTGTTGTCCTGCACTCGCCTGGATCAACCTCCTCAGGAAGATCTGAACCCCTGGAAGCAGAGACCTGACTTGTTGAGCTTTGAAATCCCAGCACCTAGCACAGTTTTGAGCACATCATTGCACTCTCAGTACATGCTAAATAAAGCACCTCACCCCCACCAGAATGGCTACACTACTAATAATAAAAACAGAAAACAACAGGTGTTGGCTAGGATGTGGAGTGCAGGCATACTTTGTTTGTTTTAATTTTTATTGTGATTTGGGTGAAAGTTTACAGAGCATATTCATTTTCCATACAGGATTTCATACACATTTTGTTTCATAACATTGACTGTGATTCCCCACAATGTAACAGCTTTCTTCCCACTTCCTCCCCATAGTTACTCTTCCCTGTGTCCTTCCCTTCCATGCACTCCTGCCAACCCCCCCAGCTGTCTCCCTGTGCAAACATTGCCCTTATGTTCTCCCACGATTGATTGATCGATTGCTGCAAGGAGTGTATCTACCTGATGTAAATGGTCACCCCATATACCTGTCTATTGTTTGGCTGGAAGCTACAGGAGTGAGTTCAGTTCCAGACCTGAAGGGTAACTAGGGGCCATAGTCTCAGGGATTTCACCAGGCTCTATCAGACCAGCAAAACTGGTCTCTCTCTCTTTCTCTCTTTTTCTTTTTTTTAAAATGATTTTGAGTTTTGTTCCATATTGCTCTCCTACTCGATCCAGGATCTCCAGGCAGACACTGTTTTCTTGCGCTTCATAAATACTGCATTTTCCACAAATTGAAGGGGTGTGACAACCCTGAATCGAGCAAGTCTGTTGGTGCCATTTTTCCCACAGCATGTGCTCACTTCATGTCTCTGTGTTACATTCTGGTAATTCTCACAATATTTCAAGCTTTTTTGTAATGCTACTGCATACTTAATAGACTACAGTATAATGTAAACAACACAACAACACAACACACTGCCATCGAGTTGGATCCAACTTATAGCGACCCCTCCTTGGGTCTCTGAGGTGGTATCTCTACGGAAGTAGATTGCCCAACCTTCCTTCCAAGGAGTGGCTGGTGGGTTTGAACTGCCAGCCTTCTAGTTAGCAGTCAAATGCCTTAGGCACTATGCTACCAGAGCTTCTACAATGTAAACATAACATTTGTATGCATTAGGAAATCAAAAGATGTGTGTGACTTGCTATATTGCAATATTAGCTTTATTGAGGTGGTCTGGAACTGAACTGGCAATATAGCCAGGGTATACCTGTAACTGGAACCCTCATCCATTGCTGATGGGAATGTAAAATGGTATAGCTGCTATGGAAAACACTTTGATGGTTCCTCAAAAAGTTGAATATAAGGTCTCCGTATGACCAGCAATCCCAATCCTAGGCATATACCCAAAGGAATTGAAAACACGAACACAGATACTTGTACACCAATGCTCTTTGCAGTACTATTATAGTAGTCAAAAAGCAGAAACAACCAAAATGTTCTTCTGCAGACGAATGTATAAACAAAATGTAGTATATACATACAAGAAAATACTACTTAGAAATAAAGTCCTGATACATGGTACAACATTTGTTGTTGTTTTGTCCTTTTGTGACTGACTTACTTCACGCAGCACAATGTTTTAAGATTCATCTATGGTACAACATAGATCTATGATCTCACTTACATGAAATAAGCAAATATATTGAAACCAAAACTTGTTAGTGGTTACAGGAGTAGGAGGGAGAAGGAAAAGGGGAGTTACTGCTTAGGGGTCCAGAGTTGATGTTAATCATGGTGATGCAATAATTCAGGAAGGGATAATGAAAATGACTGCACAACATGAAGAATGTAATTATGCCCACAGAATTATATATGTAAAAATTATTGAGTTGGAAAATATTTTATGCATGTTTTTATCAGCATTTTAAAGAAATAAATATTGGTTTATTGTGGGCAAAACAGTACTTCTTTAGGCTGAACATATGACTGTGTTGTCCTAGCACCACTCCTCCTTCAGGGCCACTTTCTGGCCTCTTGACTCTCCTGCTGTGCACAAGGGCCCTCCCGTGTCCTCTTCTTCAGGACCTGGGGCCCCAGTGTCTGACAATAATTCTCAGTGTTACTCCATACTAGCTGTATGACCAAGTGTATAGGCACTTGACCTTTCTGTGCCCCAATTTCCTCATCTGTGAGAAGGGCATGATAAGACCCACCTCATCAGGTTCACCTCATATGCGTGTGAAAGCTGGACAATGAATAAGGAAGACAGAAGAAGAGTTGATGCTTGTGCGTTGTGATGCTGGCGAAGAATGCTGAAAGCACCATGGACTGCCACAGGACCTAACAAACCTGTCCTGGACGAAGTGCAGCTGGAATGCTCTTTGGAAGTGAGAATGGCCAGACTTCATCTTACCTATTTTGGTCATGTTGTCAGAAGGGACCATTCTCTGAAGAAGGACACCATGCTTGGTAAAGTTGAGGGTCAATGAAAAAGAGGAAGGCCCTCAATGAAATGACTTGACACAGTAGCTGCAACAATGGGCTCAGGTGTAGCGAGGATCATGAGGCTGGCACAGGACCAGGCAGTGTTTCATTCAGTTGTACGTAAAGCTGCTATGAGTCGGAGCCAACTTTAAGGCACCTAACAACAACAACAACAATCAGGTTATTGTGAGGACTGAATGCATCAACACATGTAAAACGTTTAGGATGGTGCCTGGCAAAGGGTAACTTTCAGTAAGTTTTATTGCTATTATTATTAATTTTATTTAGAATAATTATGACATAATTGCTGACCCAAATTCAGGTGGAAACCCTTTCTGCACTCCACAAAGGCATCTTCAATTTATAGTAAGTTTCTTGAAAACAAAGTAACTTTGAGATTCAGTCTTAGTGGTCACCAGGGGTGGGTGGGAGGGAGAGGGAAAGGAGATACAACAGTTTGGTTTCACAGAGATTCTGTTAAGGGTGACAGAAAAATTGAAGAATGGTTCATGGTGATGGTTGAACAACTGGATGAACATATTTAATGTTACTGAATTATAAATGTAAAGATTGTGGAAATAGTAAATATTTTGTTACCTAATATTTACCATAATTAAGAAAAAACAAACAACAAAAACTCAGTCCCAGTGGGAAGACTGCCCAATGGAGGTGGGCGAGGCAGAGTATAGATCAGACCAAGGACCCCCAGGATGAGTAAGCCCTCTAGAAACAGGCAATGCCCTCCTCCACGTTGAGTCAATGCACCAGGCTCCGCCTCACCTGGGAGCTTGTGCGAAAAGCAGAATCATAGCCCCCTCCAGGCTGCCGGAGCCAGAATCAGCATTTTCTCAGGACCCCCTGGGAGAAGGCTGCTCTAGATGAACTCTGCTCAGACATAGCAGCTCTGCATCTGGGCAACATAGTTTCTCTCTGACCTTCACTTGCAGCTTGCTTTAAAAGTTAAGTGCTCAAACTCACAGGCGAGCCAGACCACAAAACTCTCAGTTGGCAAGAGATAACCTTGTTTCTAGGGACAGCTGGCTCTCTACATGTTTGGACAAACTGGCATTATCCAAGAGCTCTAATGGTCTGAAGTCAGGCTTAAAACTTAGCAAAAATAAACTTTCCAGGAAAGTTCTGGCACTTTCAGTTTTCAAACCCATCATCTCAGGAATTTTATCCAAGCAATGGCCTCTTTCCCTACATCTAACTCCATTTCCCAGTTTGGGGCAGTTCTCTTCCTGACCTCTTGAACTGACAACACACGCACGCACACACACACACCAATGAGAGAAAACAGGTAGGCCATGTTTAGTGTGGGGCTTTAGATAAGTTTTGGGAAAACTTAGTGATAAAATTTTGGCACAATTAATGTTCTCAAAAAAAAAAAAAAAGCCCTCACTGCCGTCGAGTAGGATCCGACTCATAGCAACCCCTCCTTGTTCTCAAAGGCAGTCATTATTTTAAAAGAATATCTTAAATTTGAGGAATAACAACTCTTGGTCTCTGGGATTCAGAGAGGCACACTTGCAAGTGGAGGAAGTAGAATCCACAGATCTGCCCTTCATGTGGTCAGTGAAGCAATGACCTCTATCTCTTGTTTCCCATGTGAGCTGATCAACCAAATCTTCCTCGCAGACCAAACTTCAACTTAGTCACGTCCTTTGGACGCATTTACAAACATTTATGGATGGATTGCTACGTTAGCCATTCTGAGAATATAATAAAATATGATCCTGTAAAATATGATCCTATCACCACAGAAAGCTCATAGCCAAGAAGGGAAAGATATTTAAGATATTACATAATATTATTAGTTAGGGTCTGTTCTAGTATCTATGCTAAATAACAAATCACCCCAATCTTAGTGGCTTAAAACAACAACTAAAAACAACAACATTTTCATATCTTGCATAGTATTTATGGATCAGGAATTCAGAAAGGACTCAGCTGGGTAATTTTGGCTCAAGTCTTTCCTGTAGTTACAGTCAGACAGGGGCTGCTGAAGCAGTTGGAAGATGACCGGGAATCTCTCTCTCCATGTGGTCTCAGGGCTCTTCCATGTGATCTCTCTGTGTAGACCATTCTGCACTTCCTCACAATAGGGAAGTCTCATGGTAGCCAGACTGCTTCCTTGGAAGCTCAGGGCTCCAAAGGTCAGTGTCCCAAGAGAATCAGGCAAAAGCTGCATCATCTTTAATAACTACTTCTTCTTGATAGGAGAATTATCAGTCACATTGTAAGAAGAGTATGTGGAATGAGTTATAACCATCATTGGAAAATATAATCTGAAACAGGGTTCTAGCAAAAAAACACAGTTTATACTCAAATTAAAATATTTCTAGGAGAGTTTAATAAAGGAACTATTGATGAAGCTATAAGCAGAATGTAGGGATAAGTGTGGTATTAGGGGCTAATAACAGACAAAAAATTCCCACTCTCACTCAGGAGGAATGAGGTTACTGGAACACGGAAGGAAAGAATGGTGTGGAGAGCGCTTCCTTGAGAGGACCAGCCGAGGAAGCAAATCAAGAAGACCTCAGGGAATAAATTCCCTGAACTCATCTTCCCTCCCTTGAACTTCACCACTGACCAAACCCATCAGGAAGCCTCTGCTAAGAGAGCATAGTGGAGAAGAGTGGATCTGAAGAGGCAACCAGATGATATCCAGCAGAAATAATTATCTACAAGAAAGATTATAATCTTTCTTATATTGTACATACAAAATTTCAATTTCTCATGGAATCTAGACTTTCTGGTGAACCACTGAAACTATTGCTTGAGATAATCTTTAAGCCTTAAACCATTTTAAAACCAAACAATAGCTTTGCATGACTAGAAAAAGTGTCTGACTTGAACATTATACTCTTCTAAGAACTATCTATAAAGGTGCTCTGGTGGTACAGTGCCTAAGGTATTTGACTGCTAACCAGAAGGTTGGCAGTTCAAACCCACCAGCTGCTCCATGGAAGGAAGATAGGGCAATCTACTTCCATAAAGATTTACCACCTGAGAAAAGGTAGGAACCTTAAGGGGCAGTGAGTTTATGTTAATTGGTGAGTGACATTTAGGAAAAGGAGGGTGAGAATGATTGCAAAACTCAAAGAATGTAATCAATGTCACTGAATAGTTCGTGTAGAAATTGAATTGGTGCATGTTCTGCTGTGTATATTCTCAACAACAAAAATAAATTATAAACAAAGATTATATTCTAATGCTAACAGAGCATTATGTAATAGGAGTGTATTTCTGTAAAAGGAGGACATTTTGAGCAATTTCTATATTGCTGTCATAGAAAAATAGATATGGTGTAAAGGAGGGTCCCACATCACTAGTGGCCCTCTGGATGTCTGGGACCTCACCTTTGGAGCTTAAGAGAGTCCCAGGTTGTTGAAAACAGAGTTGTCCACATGAACAAACCAGATGAGGACTACACAATGTCTTGGGGAGATGACAAATGTTACTCTGATGAACAGTCCAACAGGTAATGGTCCACCCGGAAGTACAGCTGATGTGGATCCTTGGCACTAGCAATGTGTGGGCTTGTTTGGATGAAGACTGAATGGTCTGTGGGCACCTCTCAGCAGCCAGTGCCTGCTAGTGCCTGTCATGGCACAGCCTGCCTGATCCCTGGAGCTATTCCTCGTCTGTCTGTGCAGTCTCTCCAGGCCTAGTTCTCCCATCCTGAGCCCCATAAACCTCTGCCCTTCATCATCTTCCTTTCAACTCCCTTCTGTCTCAGTCTGGAGAATCTTTATCTAATCTGGGGTAAGGTAACTGGCTTTTTATCTAATCTTCCAAATCTATTATTTATTGTATAAAAAGCAATCTCTGAAGTCCAGGTTCATGTGAACTCCACATCTTTGGCTTTTTTAAAAAGAAAAATATTATTGTGTGTCTTGGTTCTCTAGTGCTGCTATAACAGAAATCTCCTAAGTGGATGGCTTTAACAAGCAATAATTTCTTCCCTTACAGTTTAGGAGGCCAGAAGTCCAAATTCAGAGTGCCAGCTCTAGGTGTTGAGAGGAAACCCTTGGACTTTGGGCTTTAGCTCTGTGTTCTGGTTACCTAGTGCCACTCTGACAAGAATACACCACAAATGGGATGGCTTGAATGAACAGGAGTTTGTTCTCTTACAGTTTGGAGGCTTTAAGTCCAAGTTCAAAGTGCCAGGCCTGAGGGGCTGGGTGAAAGTCCCTCAACTTTGGACTTCAGTTTTGCCTGCTGCTCCCGGCCCACTGAAACTAGAGGCTTTCTTCACTCAAACAGCTGCTGGCTGCTGAGGCTGAGAAGCCCAAGACTGACAAGTAAAAAGGCACAGTCCCACTGTTACCAAACCACATGCCAGGCCATTGATTCAAGTCCACTAAAAGTCCCAGGGTCGGTAGAGCATGTCAGGCTGCTGAACAACGACACCATTACATGCAGGGTTCAAGCACACCATAAGCTAGAGACTATCCCCAAGGGTTCTCCTTATATACAGGAAGCAGACCATGTCCTTAAGGCAGCTACTCAGCTGCTTATGGTAGATTCCACCATGGAGTTGATTACTAGTCTCATCATGGGGAATACTACATCCAGCTGCCCAGTCACTCAACCAGGCCCAGCCAAGTTGACACAGAAACTTAACTACCACACTCTGCCTCCTGTTCCAGGCCCACTGGAGCTGGTGGTTTCTTCTAACTCATGCAGCTGCTGGCTGCTGAGGCTGATGAACCTGAGGTTGGCAGGTAAAATGGCACTATCCCAAGATCAACAGTCAGCACAGCAGTCCACTAGTTCAAGTCCAGAAACTAGAGATGAAGATATAGCCAAATCCAGGATCCAGATGTGCCAAAAAGCTAGCGAACTTCCTCAAAGGTTCTCCATATATATAATGGAAGCAGGCCATACCCCAAAGGCAATGCCCCTTCAACTGGTAAGGTGCTAACAGCAGATTCTGCCATGGAGGTGATTACAAGCTCATTACGGGGAATAACTACATCCATCTGCCTAGCCACTCAAAATCTCAGCCAAGCCAAGTTGACACAAAATTTTATCTACCACATTGTGATACCAATATATATAAAAAAACACTTGCCTATTCAACTCTATTTACATATACATAATTCAGTGACATTGATTACATTCTTTATGTTGTACAACCATTCTCACTATCCTTTTCTTAATTAATTCCACCACCATTAATATAAATGCAGTGCCATCTATACAGTGATGCCCTCTCCATCAACCCCTGGTAATCACTAATGAGCTTTGGTTTCTATATATTTGTTTATTTCATATGAGTAAGGTCATACAGTATTTGTCCTTCAGTGACTGATTTTATTCACTCAATGTAACATTTTCAAGGACATCCATGTTGTGGCTTGTATCAGGATTTCACTTCTCATTATGAGTAAGCTGTATTCCATTGTTTATATGTACATTTTATTGATCCATTCACCTGTTCATAGACATTAGGTTGTTCCCACATTTGTGCTATTGTGAATAATGCTGCAATAAAGATGGGGATATAGGTTTTTGTTTGCATACTTGCCTTCGGAAAGGCCTGACTTGTTTTCTGCCTTATGTACAAGTGTCCCTTCTATGAGGACAGTGGTAGTTGTGTGTCAACTTGGCTGGGCTTGGTTTTATGTGGCTGGGCAACTGGATATAGTTACTCACCATGATGAGACTAGTAGAATCAACTCCATGGTAGAAGCTACTGGAGCAGCTGAGCAGCTGCCTTAGGGATATGGTCTGCTTCCAGAATATAAGAAGTCAGCTTTGAGAAAGGTCTCTGAGCTTTTTGGTACACTTGGACCCTGGATGTACCCGAGTCTTCATTCAGCAGCATGCCACATTTCCTGCTGATCCTGGGACTATCCCTGGACTTGAACTAGTGGCCTGTCATGTTGTTTGGTAATCTTGGGACTGTGCCAATTTATTTGTTGACCTTGGGTTTGTCTGCCTCAGCAGCCAGCAGCTGCCTGAGTTAAGAGAAGCTTCCAGCTCCAGTGGGCTGGGAGAAAGAGGCAAAGCTGAAGCCCAAGGTCAAGGGGCTTTCACCCAGTCCCTAGAGTTGGCACTTTGAACTTGGACTTCTAGCCTCCAAACTGTAAGAGAGCTCTGGTGGCATAGTGCCTAAGGTGTTTGACTGCAAACCAGAAGGAAGACTGGGAAATCTACTTCTGTAAAGATTTACCACCTCAGAAACACAAGGGGGGTGTCATTATGAGTTGGGGTTAAACCAAACTCCCCTTTGGTTTAACTGTAAGAGAATAAACTCCTCTTTGTTAAAGCCACCCATTTGTGGTATTTTCTGTTAGAGCAGCACTATAGAACCAAAACAAGGACTAACATGTTCAATTAGGTCCTAGGAATTTGGAGGTCATAAAGCATTGGTAGTGGTGGAGGGTTGTCACAGAGTAAAAGTATCATCTTATCACAGTTCAAACAACGAGGCATTAGAATCCAAAAGATCACACACAGAAGAGCAGGAAAGATCTCATTTGATTCTTTCAAGAGTGGTTAGGATTTCAACAGGGAGAGATGGAGGAAGCATTCAAAACAGACAGGAGAGAATAAGCTCAAGGATGAGAACATGTTCAGAAAAGACAGAGCCCAAGATGTAAGATGTAGAGAAGGATTGGCATTATACGTTTAAGAAGCCACTGAAGGTTGTGCACATCTGTACACTAATCAGGTCTGAATTGAGATTTAAAAGATTAGTACAATGACAGTGTACTCAACAGGATGCCGAGACTCTGGTTAGGGTGTTGGGGCATTGGTTTCCACATAAAGCAGTGTGAGGCCCATGCCACTGGCTTCTATCACCTTCTGGCTTCCAAGTCTACATGTTCTTGTTGTTATGTGCCGTTGAGTCGGCCCCAACTCGTAGCGACCCCTCCTTGGGTTTCCGAGGCAGTATCACTATGGAAGTAGATAGCCTCATCGTCCTTCCGAGGAGTAGCTGGTGGGTTTGAACCTAGTCAGCTATAAATTCTCCTTTGATTCCAGACCTGTGAACAGTTTGTGCTTGACTAACCTAAAGTTTAGTGGTTCAAATCCACCAACAGGCACTAAAAAAGGCCTATCAATCTACATCTGTAAACACAACAGCAAAGAAAACCCTATGAAGTACAGTGCAACTTTGTAACACATGGGCCACCATGAGTCAGAGAGGTGGCAATGGTTTTTTTTTTTTGTTTATAGACTGTCCATCTACATGCCCTCCACGCTCCTTAACTCAATGTGCTGGTCATTTCCTCTCTCTCACTGTCCAACATCCTGCCACGCTTCTCTGCTCTGCCTCTCCTTCTGTTTTCTCTTTCTGTTCTCATTCTGCTCTAAACTCTTGGTCCCAGACCAGAACCGTCATTCTCCTAGACTTTGCCTTATTGCTCGTTTCCTCTCCCCCAACTCATGGCCCCCTCCACCTTGTCCACTCTCATCATAGCCATATCTTTTCAAGTCCTTCTATTTATATGTTCTACTGAAGCCAGCTCCTTTTTATCTCTATGGAAATGCCCCAGGTCAAACCATCAGCTCCTCTCCCTTGAACTGATGGGTCTCCCTACTTCTCAGGTCTCTCTGCCATCATCATCCTCCATCCTTCAACCAGTCTTTTCTAAACACTAAATTTGGTCATACTAATTGAAGGAGAACTAATGGGGGTCACTATGAGTCAGAATTGACTAGATGGCAGTGAGTGAATTCTCCTTCAAAGACTTCCTCTGCCCATCCCACTTCTATAACCAATCCCACTGCCATCAAGTCAATTCCTACTCACAGTAAACCCTGTAGGACAGAGTACGACTGTCCCATAGGGTTTCCAAGACTGTAAATCTTTATGGAAGAAGACTGCCTTATCTATCTCCACTGGTGAGTTCAAACTGCCACCCTTTGGGTTGGCAACCAAATGCTTTAACTACTATGCCAGCAGAGCTCATTAACCCATGACCTATGATGTATAAGCAAGGATTGTGAGGATGTTGTTGTCAGGTGCCATTGAAATGGCTCTGACTCATAGCAACCCAATGTAGAAGAGAAAGAAACACTGCGTAGTCCAACACCATCCTCACAATCCTTGCTGTGCTTGAGCCCATTGTTGCAACGACTGTCTCAATCTTGTTGTGGGTCTTCCCCTCAAATGCCTATAGGATAAAGAAAAACTCTTCATGTGGCATTTAAGCCCCCATAAACTAGAGCTCTGGTAGCATAGTTGCTAAAGCACTTGACTGCTAACCAGAAGGCTGGTGGTTCAAACCCACCAGCCACTCCTCGGAAGGAAGGTTGGGCAATCCTACTTCCGTAGTGATACTGCCTCGGAAACCCAAGGAGGGGTCGCTATGAGTTGGGCCGACTTGATGGCACATAACAACAACAACAACAACAAACGGACCCTGGTTACTCCTCCGGCTTTGCGCCCTTACGATTCCCTAGGGACACTTGGAAAGAATTGATGTCTTGGCTCTCTGCTCTCAATATGACTCCTTTCCAGGAAGCAGTGAATGATGGGATTAATCCCCAGCTGTTTGGCGTCAAGAGGAAGGGCCTCAAGGTACAAGGAAATCCCGGATGTGCGTGTCTGTTAAGGGGCAGAGATGTTAATCTGCCTAGAAGTCAATAAGGAGGCATGTGCTACCTTAGAAATGTTTGGATTATCATGTTTTAAGACTGAAAAAGAAAAAAAAAAATCTCCCCAAGAGACAACAGAGGATAAAATCTCTGAGGGTCTGCTCCTGAATCCTCAGGTGATTGTTTTTACAAATCCCTCTCCTTGATACAAAGTAGATTAGTGTTTCTTCCTCTTGCAGGATGCAAATCTTTAGGGAGCTTTTAAAATCAGGCACCCAGAAACCCACTCCTTGCAGCCACACAGGCGTCAGAGTAGAACTACAATCCAAAGGGTTTTCTGTGGCTGATTTCTCAGCAGGAGATAGCAGGTCTTTCTTCCAAGGCACCTCTGGATGAACGCAAACCTCCAACTTTTGCATTAGCCACCGAGTGCATTAACCACTTACGTAACCCAGGGACTCCAGGGGGATCATTAAAGGACGATTTAGTAGGTGAAAGTTAATAAGCAGTTGCCAAGGAAAGAAAAGGGAGAAGGAATTGCAGAATTGGTGAATCATAACTAAATTAATTGCATTTTCTTCTCTGACTCTGGCTCTATTATGTAAACATTGATGATCTTAGTGTAATAGATTTTGGCTGACTTTATGTGTCCTTTTACCAGCACTGAAGTCAGGAGAGCTGGCCTTTAATTCCAGCTGTGCTACTAACTAGTTTTGTGACCCTGAGCAGTCCTGGCCCTTCTCTGAATCTCAGTTTCCCTATTTATATAACAAGGGGACTAGACTCATTTGTGGCAGTCCCTACATTCCCAATTCTACCTTTTAATATTCATTTAGATCAGTAAAATGTTTCTATTTACCTACTCTGCAGTCTGCTTTTTTAATATCTTCAGATTAATTATGGGAAGATATCAAGAACATTATCCATGAAGAAAGCAAGAGATCACTAAAAAGACAAGAAAAGAGGAGAAGACCAAAGT
>NW_006921785.1:3724783-3771433 GCF_000298275.1 Orycteropus afer afer
GTGGGGCTGGCGCGGGATCGGGCAGTGTTTCGCTCTGCTGTGCATGGGGTCGCTATGAGTCGGAAATGACTCGACGGCACTTAACAACAACAACAACAACAGTCTTTATGTTTATTTTTCCTTCTCATTCTATCTGCTCAGCCAAGCAAGGCCTAGCACTTGTAGGATCGCGTTCCAGGCTCTTGACTTGGGTTTAGAGTATGTTCTGCCCACTGAATCTGTTCAGGAGTTGAATTTCTTTGGGTAGGACTCCAGCAGCCAAGAGACCCTGGATCCTGCGCTGTCTAGGACCCTTTCCAGACCTGAAGGAAAATTGTGAGACCTTTGGACTCTGAGGTATGCAGTGTCACCCCGTTACCAAAGCTGTTGTTGTGTACTGTCAAGTCAATTCTAACTTGTAGCAACCCCGTAAGTCAGAGTAGAACTGCGCATAAAGTTTCCTAGGCTGTAATCTTTAAACCAAAAAAAAATCAAACTCACTGCCAGCGAGTCCATTCTGACTCATAGTGACCCCCTTTGGGTTTCCGAGGTGGTAAATCTTTATGGAAGTAGATTGCCCAGTCTTCCTTCTGTGGAGTGGCTGGTAGGTTTGAACCTCCAACCTTTTGGTTAATAGTCAAATGCCTTAGGCATTATGTCACCAGAGCTCCTTGGGCTATAATTTTTACAGGAGCAGATTGTTAAGTCCTTTATTCCATGGAGCCACTGGGTAGATTTGAACCACTGATCTTTTGATTTGCAGCCAAGAACTTACCCATTGTGCTCCCAGGGCTCCACCATCCTTCAAAATATTTCCTATCTAAATAATATCATTTATGAAATTATTTTTTTCATAAAAGAAGGTAAATCCAAAGGTAGTGTTGTTGTTGTTGTTGTTAGGTGCTGCTGAGTTGGCTCTGACTCATAGCAACCCTATGTACAACTGTACAACAGAACGAAACACTGCCCAATCCTTCGCTAGCCCCACAATCCTTGCTATACTTGAGCCCATCATTGCAGCCACTGTGTCAATCCATCTCATTGAGGGCCTTCCCCTTTTCCGTTGACCCTCCACTTTACCAAGCATGATATCCTTCTCCAGGGAATAGTCCCTTCTGACAACATGACCAAAGTAGGTGAGATGAAGTCTGGCCATTCTTGCTTCCAAGGAGCATTCTGACTGCACTTCCTCCGGGACAGACCTGTTAGTTCTTCTGGCAGTCCATGGTACTTTCAGTGTTATTCATCAACACTACAACTTAGAAGCATCAACTCTTCTTTGGTCTTCCTTATTTATTATCCAGCTTTCACATGCATATGAGGCAATTGAAAACACCATGGCTTGGGTCAGGCACACCTTAGTTTTCAAAGAGACATCTTTGCCTTCAGCACTTTAAAGCAGTCTTTTGCAGCTGATTTGCCCATCTGATTTCTTGACTGCTGCTTCCATTGGTGTTGATTGTGGATCCAAGCAATTATGAAGTCTTTGACAATGTAAATCTTTTCCCATTTATCATGATGCCCCTTATTGGAACATTTGTGGGGATTTTCATTTTCTTTATGTTGAAGTGTAAATCCATAGTGCAGAGTGTAGTTTTTAATCTTCATCAGTAAGTGCTTCAAGTCATCTTCACTTTCAGCAAGGAAGGTTGTGCCATCTGCATATCACAGGTTATTAATGAGTCTTCCTCTAATCCTGATGCCACACTCTTCTTCATATAGTCCAGCTTCTCAGATTATATGGTCAGCATACAGATTGAATAAGTATGGTGAAAGGATACAACCCTGATGCATTCCCTTCCTGATTTGAAACCATGCAGTATCTCCTTGTTCTGTTCAAATGACAGCCTCCTGGTCTATGTACAGGTTCCTCATGAACACAATTAAGTATTCTGGAATTCCTATTCTTCTCAATGTTATCCATAATTTGTTATGATCTACATATTTGAATGCTTTTGCATAGTCAATAAAACACAAGCAAACATCTTTCTGATATTCTTTGCTTTCAGCCAAGATCCATCTGACATCAGCAATGATATCCCTGGTTCCATGTCCTTTTCTGAACCCAGCTTGCATTTCTGGAAGTTCTCTGTCAAATACTACTGCAATTGTTTTTTATTATCTTCAGCAAAATTTTACTTGTGTGTGATATTAATGATATTGTTAGATAATTTCTACATTTTGTTGGATCACCTTTCTTAGGAATGTGCACAGATATGGATCTCTTCCAGTCAGTTGGCCAGGTCTTCCAAATTTCTTGGCATAGAGGAGTAAGTACCTCTAGCATGGCATCCGTTTGTTGAAACATCTCCATGGGTATCTCATCAATTCCCAGAGCCTTGTTTTTCACCAACGCCTTCAGTGCAGCTTGGACTTCTTCCTTCAATACTATTGTTCTTGATTATATGCCACCTCCTGAAGTGGATGAACATGGACCAATTATTTCTAGTACAGTGACACTGTGTATTCCTTCCATCTTCTTTTGATGTTTCCTGCATCATTCAATATTTTGCCCATAGGATCTTTCAATATTGCATCTTGAGGCTTGAATTTTTTCTTCAGTTCTTTCAGCTTGAGAAATGCCAAGTGTGTTCTTTCCTTTTGGTTTTCTAACTCCGGGTCTTTGCATGTTGCTTTATAATAATTGACTTTGTCTTCTCAAGCTGCTTTTGAAATCTTCTATTCAGCTCTTTTATCTTGTCATTTCTTCCATTTGCTTTAGCTACTCTCTGTTCAAGAGCAAGTTTCAGAGTTTATTCTGACATCCACTTTGGTCTTTTCTTCCTTTCCTATCTTTTTATGACCTCTTGCTTTCTTCATGGATGATGGTCTTGATGTCATCCTACAGTTCTTCTTTTTGGTCATTGGTGTTCAATGCATCAAATCTATTCCTTAGATGGTCTCTAAATTCATGTAGGATATACTCAAGGCCATATTTTGGCTCTTGTGAACTTCTTTTAATTGTCTTCAGCTTTAACTTAAACTTGCATATGAGCCATTGATGGTCTGCTCCACAGTCAGCTTCTGGCTTTGTTTTGGCTGAAGATACTGAGCTTCTCTGTGAGAGCTGGACAGTGAATAAGAAAACCAAAGAAGAGTTGATGCTTTTGAGTTGTAGTGCTGGTGAAAAATACTGAAAGTACCAGGGACTGCTAAAAGAACTAATAAATCTGTCCTGGAAGACGTGTAACCAGAATGCTCCTTGGAAGCAAGAATGGCCAGACTTTGTCTCACCTACTTTTGTATGTGGTAAGAAGGGATCATTCCCTGGAGAAGGATATCATGCTTGGTAAAGTGGAGGGTCAATGAAAGAATGGAAGGCCCTCAACAAGATGGATTGACACAGTAGCTACAACAATGGGCTCAGATATAGCAAGGATTGTGGAGCTGGCACAGGATGGGGCAGCTTTTTGTTCTGCTGTGCACAGGGTCGCTATGAGTCGGAGGTGACTTGATGGCACCTAACAGCAACAACTGAGCTTCTCTATCACTTCTTTCCACAGATGTAGTCAATCTGATTCCTGTGTATTCCATCTGGCAAAGACCAAGTGTATAGCTGCCATTTATGTTGTTGAAAAAAGGTGTTTGCAATGAATAAGTCTCTGGTCTTGCAGAATTCTATCATGTGATCTCCAGCATCATTTCTATCACCCAGGCCCTATTTTCCAGCTACTGGTGATTCTTCTTTGTTTCCAACTTTTTCATTCCAGTCACCAGTAATAATCAACATATCTTGATTGCATGTTTGGTCACTTTCAGACTGCAGAAGTTGATAAAAATCTTCAATTTCCTCATCTTTGGCTTTGGTGGTTGTTGCATATATTTGAATAATAAATGTATTTGAATAATAAAGGTAATTTAAGCTGCCCTAAAAAAAGCAGTGACCAAACTAAGACTAGCCATTTGAGGAGAAAGAAATCTTTCCATCAGTTCCCCAGCTCAGTAGTCTTGACAAGGTCATTTTCTATCCACTTTCAGCACATTTATGGACCCCTTGAAGTCCTTTTTGGACTTCTAGGAGTTCAAGAATAGTGCTAAGGTTAACACACTTGGATGCTAACTGAAAAGTTGGTGGTATGAATTCACCTAGAGGCCATTCTTGTTTCCAAGGAGCATTCTGGTTACCCTCTCAGAAGAAAGGTCTGGCAATCTACTTCAAAACACAAGCCCCTGAAAGCCTAGGGAACATGGTTCTCCTCTGACCATGTGGGGTCACCATGAGTTGAAATCAATGTCAACTGGTGGATTTCTAATGTCCTTTCCAAGTATACAAGTGTTCAGTTTCATTGTTTAGCCCTCACCTCTTATCACCTGTCCTCACTGTCCCTGCCTTCTTCATTGGACAGCATTTATTGAGCATCTGTTAGGTGTCAGACACTGTGCTGAGGTAGCACAAAGCTGAAAAAGACATAGTCCTGACAAAGGGAGGCTTATGGTCTTTTTAGGGAAGGCTACACTCAAACAAAGAATGGCTAAACAACGAGATGTAAACCAAGAGAAGATGCATGGAAGGTAAACTCAGCCCCGTAAGAAGTCAAGAAAGAGAATTCCCCCTCACCCCCAATAAACCATAGACTATTGGTGCTGGGAGGGACTTTTCAGATTATCTATTCTAATCCCTTCATTTTACAAATGGAGACACACAGGTGAGAAGAGCGCACACAGTTTTATAGCTGGGACTGGTAGGTCATGAATTCTTTCTTTTCCTAGTTGATGACCTATTGTAATTCTCTCAAATAGTTCTCGGATATAGATGGAATAGAGCTCATAAGTATACTTGTGAAAGAAATCCATTTTGTTTTCCAACAAAAAATATACAAGATATTTGTTATCCATATTTGTCAAGAAGGAATATGATCATTCCCTTAAAATGATTATTGACATTCACCTTCATTTGTCCTGTCTGTGCATTTTAAAGTCCTTCCTTATCCCATCATCCCCATGACTACTTCTAGCTCATGGTCCTTTGTAGAAAAGTCATCATCATACTTGTTTGTATTCTCTGCATTTGCACAGAACTTCAGAGTTGAGCAAGTATTTTCAGACCCATTGTCTCCATTTTGACAGTCAGGCTGTGGGCTTGACAGCTTTGGAGGAACGGCATAAGTAGGAGGCAGTTCAGAACAGATTGCAGTGTCGGAGAACAAGACCTACAGAGCCAGCCAAAAGACCAGAATGCCTGGGGCTGCTCTAGTGGGATGAGATGACCAGGAGTGCTGGCAAATGGTTTTCAAGTGCATACAGTCTAGTGAACTGCAAAGAAGGAAGTCAACAAACAATTATGGAATAACTCCTGTGTGCAGAGCACTGTGTTAAGTGGATAAAAGATGAATAAGACAAGGTATCCATTTCAAAGACTATTTCAGATTGGCTGTAAAATTTCCTGAAGTCATAGAGAATGAATGGCGTGAGTGAGGGAAGCCACAGGGCAGAGAGGAGTGTGTTTGTGCTGAATTCCTGACATGTGGCCACAGCGCTCCAGTATCTTTGGATTTGCCTCATCTAGTGACAGGGGATTATGCTCAACTACTAACTTAAAAGGTTGGGAGTTTGAACCTAGCCAGTGGTACTGTGGAAAAAAGGGCTGGTGATCTGCTTCTGTAAAGAAGCCAAAAGAAAACCTATGGAGCACAACTCTACTCTATGATGCATGAGGTCGCTGTGGATTTAGTTTAATGACAAAGAAGGGGCAGTGCTGAGGTTCCTCCTGAAAGCTGCCGCACCAGACCTCATCGAAGATGATCCCCACCACTGGACACATTCAGGCAGAGGTAGAAGACAATGTGTCTGAGAAATGGCAGACGTGAGTGTAGGCCCTTCCTCTAAATACCTCATAAACTGAACTCCTGGACAGCACTTTATTTTAAAGCCATTAAGTGGATGCTCATGAATGAGTTTCTATTCACTTTAAGACAATAGGCTTTTACTAATGATTACCTAGACTGAGAGGGGCTGAAATGCTTGCTTGCTTATTTAATAGTTTGTTTGTTTTCATTTGGGTGTTACTTAAAACTTGGGGCCCCGTGGTGGAATGCTACTGGGGTGTAGAGGAACAGCTGATGACAGCTCGGAGGATGGGCACAAATCTGCGACAGGGAGCTAACATAACCGAGCAGGGAGGGTATTAGCAGGAAAAGCCAGTAGCAAGTTATTAGCCACCTTCAAATATATGA
This sequence comes from Orycteropus afer afer, assembly GCF_000298275.1. Lineage (NCBI taxonomy): Eukaryota > Metazoa > Chordata > Mammalia > Tubulidentata > Orycteropodidae > Orycteropus > Orycteropus afer. The sequence goes on from NW_006921785.1 coordinate 3,730,936, forward strand.
AGGGTAATAAATTCCCATGAAACTCTCAAATCAACATTACAAGGCAATTTGCAGGGAGGGAAGAATAGAGAATTGTAACAAACCAACAACAGTGAAACTTCCCCAAAGAGAGATGAATTGGAAACTAGTTTAACAGAGGCATTAAACTAGTAGTTGGAGCCTCAGACCCAAAAGACCATGCTTCACCCATCTGGATAGCAGACTATGCTTGTTAATTTAAAATAGGCATGGCTCTGCTTACCAGATTGGCCTCAACCTCCTGGCAGGCAGCCCGAAGCCTCCATGTGCTGGCCCCACTTGCCCTCCCACTCTTCTTTCCACTGCTCCCCCCTCAACTCACAGGTTCCTTCCTCCATAGCTTACATTGCTTGGATCGCTCCCCACAGATCTGTTAATATCCTCCCAGTCTTCAAGTTTCACCTCAGTGCCACCTCCTCCAGGAAGGCTTTCCTGGTCCATTCCACCAGATGGTGCTCACTCCCTCCTTGGAACCCCTATAGCATGCTGAGCCTTGTTATAATACGCCTGCACTGTAATAATTTGTGTGCTTATCTAAACCCCACCGCTACCCCTCCTTAGAGAATTTCAAGGACAGGGACCCAACCTCCTTTATCTGTGCATTCCCAGCACTGGAAGCAGGAACTAGCGTGCCAAAGATACTTTATAAATGTTTAATTGCATTACAGCCCATGCACACCTGAGACAAAGCCTCTGTGATCCTCTGCAGGTTATGAGCTGAGCTTAAGACTCTTAACACTTGGCCATCCGATGAAGGACAGCACACTTCAGCTCTGTGCCTTAGTTTTCTCATCTGTAAAAATAAACACAAGAGCTCTGGTAGCATAGTGCCTAAGGCATTTGACTGCTAACCAGAAGACTGGCAGTTCAAACCCACCAGCCACTCCTTGGAAGGAAGATTAGGCAATCTACTTCTGTAGAGACACCTCCTCGGAAAACCAAGGAGGGGTCGCTATGAGTCGGATCCGACTGGATGGCAGTGAGTTTGGTTTTTGGTTTTGGATGGGCTATTAGGGGTGCGGGAGCTCTGGTAGCATAGTGGCTAAGGCACTTGACTGCTAACCAGAAGGCTGGCGGTTCAAATCCACCAGCCACTCCTCGGAAGGAAGGTTGGGCAATCCTACTTCTGTAGTGATACTGCCTCGGAAACCCAAGGAGGGGTCGCTATGAGTCGGGGCCGACTCGACGGCAAATAACAACAACAACAACATTAGGGGTGCATTTGCCTTTTGATTTCCAAGGGTGCTCCAATTCTTATGAGCTACGTTCCCACCTGCATGTCTTTCTGTGTCTCCTTTAAAAGCACATCTGCTCTTTAAAGCATGTATTTGCATAGCAGTTCTGTATCATTTCAATGCCGTTAAATATCTGGCTGCACATATGCAGGAATGCTACTCAATTTGTTAGCAAAGATTCAAATTAACAAGATTAAGAGACTATCCTCAAAGCAGTTTGCTAGCATGTACAAGCATGTACAAGCACGTGCTACAATGAGTTGTGCTAGTCCTGTCAGGTCTCCAAAAATGGACAAGATGAAATCCCTGCTCTCACGTTCATCACTACCTCCCAAGGCAAATATAGTTAATGCCCCCAAAGGGCTGTGAGCACCCAGAGAGGGAAGTGACTGCCTCTGTGCATGGTGAGGAGAGGGCAGGGGAATTAGGACTGCGGCAGGCTTCACAGAGGAGGTGACATTTGAGCTACACCCTAAGTAGGGAGAAGTTTGTCAAAAAAGAGGTAGAGGCTATTCCGAATCTAAACCAAACCTGTTACTGTTGAGTTGATTCTGGCAGTGATTCCATAGGACAGAGTAGAACTGCCCCATAGGGTTTCCAAGGCCATAATCTTTACAGAAGCAGACTGCCTCATCTTTTTCCTATGGAGGGGCAAGTAGGTTTGAACCACTGACCTTTTGGTTAGCAGCCTAGTGCTTAACCACTATACCACCAGGGCTCCTTTATACTAAGTTTAGGGAATGGCATATGCAAAGGGGCAGAGTTCTGAAAATTTACTTTTGGCAAATGGTGAGGTCCCAGTGAATCTAAAGGGCACTGAAAATCAATCCACATTCTTTTAATAGTGATTGACTCGGACTTTATTTAAAATAGGAACATTTCTGCCAAATGAGTCATGAATCCCAAAGGAGGTCATTCAATTGCTAAAATAAATGTTTTCTTATTTCTTCCCAAGTGATTTGGTAGCTGTTTTTCAGAAGTGTGTTTCTGATTTCTGTTGGAAAACAAGTGTCTTCAGAAAGTCCTTTTGGATCCAGGAGACAAAATTCAAAAGTTGCCCAGGATCTGAACAAATAGTTATCCCATCTAAAAAGCATCTGCCTGGTGGTCTCTAACCTCCCCCCAACAAGTGGAATGATTTCAGCTCTTCAATACCAGCAGAAAGGTAATGTAGGGCTTCTACACTCAGCAAGAACAGGCGCAGAATTCATTATATCCTGTTGATTTGTTCCTTCAATTATTTTTGAGAACAATAGAAAGTGAATGCAGCCAGAGGTCTCTTTCATAAGAATACAAATGGAGGAGGAAATTTTGTTCATAATGTCTCTGGGAGACTATTTGGTCAAATGCAGTGACCTGAGGCCAGAAAGTACCACTTTTCATCTCCAGTGCACAGAGGCAGAGAGAAGGTGTAATGGGATTAGTGAAACAAAGACTTGGATCCAGAAAAAAAGAGACACATATATACATTCTTCATGTAAAATTAGACTTCTATCTCTTGAGGTGTGAACTGTAATCTTACCAAAATTATAAAGCCAAAGCCAAGGTCATATTACACTTTGCTGTATGTGTCAATGATGTGTGGTCACATGGGAACTAACAAAGCAGCTTTGCATTTCCAGAATTCATGACCTCAGCGGCTTTTCCCATCAAGAACTTTTGTTTGTTGGATTGTTTTCCTGCTGGTCTCAGAGTCCAGGTGGGGTTGGGGACGTGGAGTTGGAGGCTGCCATGGAGAGATGGGAGAGGGGTGGTCCTGAGAGCCTTTGAGTTTTGGTTCCAGTTGTTCTGTTGGCCAGCCCTTTATGTGGTTGGTGGCTCAAGCCAATACATTCTCTGTGATTGCTTGAAGTGTGTAAAAAAAGAAAAAGAACCAGGCTGTGTCAGTGATTTGAATAAACCACTTCTGCTTTCTAGGCCTCAATGTTCTCATCCGTTAAAAGGAGCTAGGGTAGGTGGGATGGGTCTTTAAGTAAATCCTGAGGTTCTTAACATTTTCTCACTTAATTGATCTTGTAAGGAGACCCTTTCTACCATTTTGGTTTGGAGATCCTTTGTGTGTGCAGGTCAGGGGAGTTGTGGTTACTTGAGTTCCATAGTATGGTAACTTGGTGATTTCAGGAGCAGCAATGAAAGACTGTTATGTGGAGACCATAGCTTGATTTCTAGAACAAGAGGCTGCACAGATAAACATGTATCAAAGTGGTATGCTATAGAGATAAGGTCACAAAGACCTAGATTCATGTTTAGACCTTAACACTAACTCACTGAGATTAGGACCAGAGCACACCCCCACCCTAGGACCTCAGATTACTTGTGAGTGAAATGACTGTGGCAGACAGGCCCTAAGGAGGCCTGCTTCTTGGTTGCCAAGCCCTCATGAAATCTCTTCCTCTTGAGTGTGAGCAAGACCTGTGACTTACTTTTAACCAATGTAATACCGTAAAATTAGTGAGATGTCACTTCTGCGATTACATTGCATAAGACTATAATGTCCATCTTACTAAAAAATTCTTTTATTGGTTGTCTCCCTCACTGGCTTAGATGAAGTAAGCTGCCATATGAAGAGACCCACGTGGCAAGGATTGAGTGGCCTCTGGCCAATAACCTGCAAGGAGATGAGACCTTCACTCCAACTACCTCAAGGAACTGAATCCTACCAACAACCACATGAGCTTGAAAGAAGATCTTTTACTAGTCAAGCCTCAGATAAGATCCCAGACCTGGCCAACACCTTCACTGAAGCCTTATAAAAGACCCTGAAGCAGTGTGTGCTGTTTTAAGCCACTACGTTTGAGGTAATATGTTATGTAGCAATAGAAAACTAATGCAATGAAACAATTGGTCTAGACAATCTGAAAGGAACCTTCCATACTCACATGCTACATAAGAATATAGCCTAATTATATTCTTATGCTATCAGCATTGCACACATAAATAAAACCACTGCATCACAACATAGACAAACACATTGTAAACTACTGTCACTGTGCTGGGTTGAAAATCATTTATCTTTCTAGAACTCCTAGGGTACATGTTCTATATTTAGATCCTCATTTAATCAGACCTCACTTCCAGGCTTCTTACTGCTGCTTGCCAACCCCATCCTCACATACACAGGTCCACAGTCACATACATGGGTCACAAAAACATGACCCCTTATGTTTGATAAAGTCATAGAATTTTTACACTGGATTTAATTGGAGATCAACCAGACATAAAATGGCTCCAGGAGGAAGGAGAATTTGGTAGTTTTAGCAAGGATTTTATTTGTAGGAGATGTCAGGATTTCAGAAAACCAGGCTTGAAAAAACAATAAAATGCACTAAATAATACGCATTTATTATGTCTAAGCAAATCTGTGCATTAAAAAAAGCCCAATATCTTTAGCTGCTATTCAAATATTGGTTGTTTCAGCAAAAGACTTTGATGATATCATTTGGTATTGCTGGTTAGAAGAGAAAGCATCAAGTAGAAGAATCTGCCAAAATGAAGTAAGGGTCTTATTCTTCCTTCAATGACAAAGTAGAATCTCAGGCAAAACCCTGGGGAAATGATGTGCTGACTCTCTAAGGACAGGAGTTAATGCTGCACTCATTCATTCAAAATCCTTAGAATTAAGACTGAGAAAGAATTAGCCTAGCAGGGGAGCCTCATTTCTACACTAAAAAAAATATGGCCAGTTTTAACCAGTATTTTAATAGCAGTTAAAGATACTGGGCTTTCTTGTTCTCAGACACAATTTGAAAGGACATTCTCACTCTCAGTGCCTTTGAGTCAATTCGATTCGTAGCCACCCCTCCTTGGGTTTCTGAGGCAATATCTCTATGGAAGTAGATTGCCCAATCTTCCTTCCTGAAAGGACATTAGTAAACTGCAAATTATTTAGCATATTTTGTTACTTTCCAAGGAGCTCTGGTGGCAACAGTGACTAAGGCATTTGACTGCTAACCAGAAGTTTGGTGGTTCAAATCCACCAGCCACTCCACTGAAGGAAGACTGGGCAATCTACTTCCGTAAAGATTACTGCCTCAGAAACCCAATGGGGGTCACTATGAGTTGGAATAGACTTGATACCAGTGGGTTTTTTGTTATCTTCCAAGCATACTTTTCTGAAATCCTGGCATCTCCCACAAATAAAATCCACACTATTGACTGTCTCATTTTGGACATGTAAAGACTGGGGCCAAATCTGGCTAGTCTCTGAGGTGGTGCTGTGGCCATGTGGCTCCGCACACATCTGAGACTGACTTAGGAGCTAAGGAGTATGAGGAAGAGTAAGTCTGAGCTTCTGCCCTTAAAGGGCTTCTAGGCTGCTGCAGAACCAGATACTTGCTGTTCCTGGAGAGTTTGGTAGGTGCTGCTGGAGCAGAGTTAGAAGGCAGATGAGGTAAAAACATTCTGAGCTCAGTGCAGGGTTGACACCTGTGGGCTGGAAGCCATGGCCAGAGTTAAGTGCTTTTGAGTGTATGAGTACAGCATTAACTCTTGCCCTTAGAGGGTCAGCAGCATCATTTCCCCAGGGTTTTTCCTGAGACTTTGCTTTGTATTTGAAGGAGGAATAAGACAGTTATTGAACTTACAGACCGGACAAGGAGTCAACACTCATGACCTGACAAAATACAACCCAATAAATTAAGATAAGGAGGGTCCTTGATTCAAGGAGGATGGGGGAGGGCGGGGACTAGGGAGACTTCACAGTGAGCGGATATCTGTGGATGGCTTCACAACCTTAGGAAAAGCCTGAATTAGGCAAGGAGTTAGGGGTCATTTCCTAATGAACTGATTTAAGCTTTAAAAATCTCAGCTTTGTGGGCCTAACTGAAGGCCTTCAGAGCCCAGGTTTAAGATCAAGTGGGGTGTCCTTGCTCCTCAGCTTCCTGACTTCTGCCCTTGAGCACCTAGGTCAGCAGCGGGGCCAGCGGCCTCGGGTTTGTGCAGGCCTCACCCCAGCTGGAGCCTAATGGACGACCTGGGAAACGCCGGCAATACAGCTCCAAAAAGCCCTAGGGTTCGAGGACTCTGGGTAGGGCCAATATTTCGCGCACTGCGCAGGCCCAGCCCCAGGGGCAAGAGGGGGCGGTGGCGCACAGCCCCTCTGCCCCGCGGCTGTGCGCGGCCGCTCCGCAGCCTTTGTGCTTCCTGTGCCCGCGCGCCCCGCCGAGCGGCCGCCTTGTGCAAAGATCACACCCGCAGCGGCGCCATACCTGGCTCTTTGTCACCAGCTGCCAAAGAATTCAGAAAATCAAATTTATTTCCCAATTACAGCCGGAGTGCCCCTTTGTGCAGAGAGGTCTCTTTAACTGTTGAAATTCCAGCAGACATTGTGAAGGCCTTTATGGCGCAAAATAAAAGCCGCCCCCGCTTCTTGCCCCTCGCCCCTCCCAGCTTCTCTAACTTCCAAGGCCCTGTGGGAACTTCGGATGGACGTTCTTCTCTCAATAAAAACGCTAACGAGCCCGAAGACCTTGCGTTCTCAAGTGTCTTGCTTGTTAAAGGGGGTAAATCAATAGGCATCTTGAGTTTGGGAGGATGTGTTTTCTTTTCTTTTTTTCTCCCACACCCCTGGGAATGAATAGATGAATGATATAACTTAATCCATTTCCTACCAGCACTGTCCTCCCATATCACAAGTTCCATTTCATTCTCTGCGTTTTAGTGCTCCCAGCGCCCCTACAGAGAAGGCCCAAGTCTTCCCAAAGGGGCAGGCTCATCTGAAACTGCTCACTGGCTGGATTCTCAGGTTCTGAATAACGTCTTTGGCATCTGAAGATGAAAAGATGTTACCAGTATTTTTCTCTGTTACGTTGATATTTTCTGAAATTAATACAAAATATTACCTTGCAAAGTTTTCTTTCCCCCTATAATTAGGAGAAGGAGCTCTGGTGGTATAGTGCCTAAGGCATTTGACTGCTAACCAGAAAGTTGGCGGTTCAAATCCACCAGCCACTCCGAGGAAGATGGGGCAATCTACTGCCGTGAAGATTTATCACCTCAGAAACCCAACGGGGGTCTCTATGAGTCGGAATCCACTTGATGGTAGTAAGTTTGGGTTTTGTTTATAATTAGGAGGAGAAAGAAATGCCCGTTCAAATTTTTTAAAATATAAAACTAATATAAGGAAAAAAGCAACTTAGAATGGGTACAAACAATACATGCCCTCCAAGTTCCTTTTGTCCACGAATAAAGTGACGAATAGGAGAGACAGATATGCGCAGATCAACCAACGTATCAACATCAGCCCAATAAATACCCTGGTGCAAAAATGGTTATAGAGAAAATTATAATGTGTACTCTCATTATGAAGTAATATATAGCACTTAGGCAGTAGTATTTCTCTTTGTCTCTCTCTACATCCTTTTTTTCATGGTTAGAATTGGGAGATGCCACTCAGTCATTCTGTGGCTGAAGAAAGTGAATATAAATCAACGCCACATTTGCTAACAAACAGCATTCCTCTGTACACATCTGCGTCTCCACGAATGCACGTGCTTGTGTGCGTGCGCACACACACACACACACACACACAAGCGCTTGGCCCACTCAGCTTCCCATAATTTCACAAAAGAGTGACTCTAATGTTTTCTGCTTAGTGGGGAGCCGGTGGGCACGGTGGTGAATTGGATACCTACACCAGAGAAGGCCTGAGAGCGTAATCAAATAAGGGACCCAGCGTGGTGCTCACTTGAACTGAACTCCCAGCAGGAGCAGGAGGGAGGCCTTGAGAGGTTACAGGTACTTTTCATCCAGCCTCACAGGAGAGCACCAACTTCCTGCTGCTAGAAATTTGTCTGCAAATTTTTCCCTCATTGAGACAGAGAGCTGGGGTCCCGGAGACACTGGGTTGATATGATAACTTGATTAAGGCTGGGGAGCACCAAGTCGGCTCAAAGGAATCTGTGCTCTCCTCTTTAACCTCTCCTTGGGAGCCTACAAATTATATCTATTAATGCATCAGCCCCCTGGCATCACACAAATACATTGTCGAGTTAAATGTATGTCAATCATTTGCAGAAGCCTTTGTGGAATTCCCACCACATTTTCATATCTCTTTTCCATTTAAAAAAAAAAAAAAAGTTTAACCTGATGGGTCTTTCAGACAAAGGCTTATTGTCTATCTCTTGCTGACATCATTTTAGAGACAGAAGTGGAGTTAGTCAGCAAAAATGTTCGGAGAATTCTTTAAACGCATCCTGGGCAGCTGGAACTTATCCAGGGAAGGGAAACTACCCAGAGGGTTTCGAAACCATGTCCAGTGAAGCATAGTTGGAAAACTGGAGATTAGCTTGGAGAAGGGAAAACACACATAGTGTTTGTAATCTGAAGAAGTGCCAAGAGGAAGAAGGATAAAACCTTTCTGTGGGCTCCAGGAGAGAGCCCAGGGAGAATCAGCCTTCAAGAAGTGCCAGCAAAGTGCCTGGATGAGAAATGGGCCTTGTGCTGAGGCAGCCCCCTTGGGCATTAGGAAAGCTGCAGTGTGGCCACAGCTGCAGGAACCACAGCCTCCACCCCTCCCACCACCTCCAGCACCCCACCCCACCCCACCCCTGGCCAAATTTGATCCACCAGACGGCCAGCCACAGAAAGGCTGACAAATCTCTGCTCTAAGTAATGGAGGGTGGGGTTGTGTGTGTGTATGTGTATTTTAATTAAGGTTAATCTAGCAAACAATAAAATGTACAGATTTTTAAGTTTATGTTCAGAGTTGTGACAGATGCGACCTATGTAACCACCATCCTAGTAAACAAAATAGAACATTTCCATCAACCCAGAAAGTTCCCTGTGCCCCTTTTCTAATCAGCCCATCCCCCCAAAGGCAATCACTATTTCAATTAGTTATTAGTTTAGAACTACATATAAATGGAAACACTATATATTTATAGCTATCTGACTTCTTTCTCTTAGCGTGGTATTTTTGAGATTCATCCATGTAGTTTGTTCCTTTTCTTTTCTTTTTTGTCTTTTTCTTACTGAGCAGTAGTCTGTGGTAAACATGTAATACCATTTGTTTACCTATCTCCTTCTGATGGATGGTTGGGTTGTTTCTAGTTTGAGGGTAATATGAATACAGCTTCTGTGAACACTCTTGTGCAAATTTCCATTACTGAGTTACAGGTCAGGGAGATATATTCTAAATGCCATTTTAAACAAGCTTGCAAAGCATGAAAGTGTGGTCTTCAGTCAAGTGGAGTCATGAAACCAGGGGCGGGGTGGACAGGAAAAGTAAACCCACTGCCACTGAGTTGATCCCAATTCACAGCAACCCTTTAGGACAGAGTTGAACTGCCCTCATAGAGTTTTCAAGGCTTAAATCTTTACAGAAGCAGACTGCCTCATCTTTCTCCTGCAGAATGCCTGGTGGGTTTGAACTACTGACTTTTCTGTTAGTAGCCAAATGCTTTAACCACTATACCACCAGAGCTCCTTTTTTGGTCATGGAAAGTATGGTCTTTAGTCAAGACATAGAAGAGTTTCCAGGATTTGAAAATTTTTCACAGTTGGCCACATCTTACCCACAGATTGCATCTCTAATCCTCTGTCCACTGAGCAAGTAGAATAGAATGGGACTGATTAGGGTGACCTGGGGTCCTTCATGAAGAACAATATCAATTGTGGCAAAATGGATTTGGCCTATCACTCAAGTCTACTCCAAAATATTTGAATTCCTGTTTACTGAGCTCCTACTATGTGCCACGGGCCTTGGTGGTTCAGTGACATAAAATTCTCACCTTCCATGAAGAAGACCCAAGTTTGATTCCTGGCCAATCAATGCACCTCATGCTTAGCCACCACTCATGTGTCAACGAGGCTTGCAAGTTGCTATGATGTTGAATGGGTTTCAGTGGAGCTTCAGACTGACACGAACTAGCAAGAAAGGCCTGGCAATATATTTCTGAGAATTGACCAATGACCATAGGGATGGTGCAGGACAGAGGAGGTTTTGGTTTTGTTGTACAGGGGTTGCAATCCATCAGGGGCTGCCTTCAGGACAGCTAACAACAACAACAAAAATATGTACTAGGCCCAGTGGGTACACTAGTTTCTATGGGGAAGAGAGAGATGAATTTGATGAGGTGTCTTGTTTTTAAGATTTTTGCAATTTGGAGGAAGAAATAGGTAATAACTTAAGAAACAACAAGTCAGTTTTCAACAAATACTTGAGAATTGCCTGCTATCCCAGCTTTGGCTGATGCTGGTGTCCTAGGGAGATTGTCAGATAACCTAAGCTCACCCCTCTGAGTAATGGGAAGGGATCCTCCCACCCCATAAGGACCAATGCCATTCAGACCTGTGCAGCTGTTAAATTTGGAGAGATCCTTTTTAATCCAGAAGTTATCTAAACTGTAATAAAAACAGTAGACCATGTTATGATAGGATCTGTGTGATATGGCTCAATTCATTTGTCTTCTATGACAAGTTGTTTATTTTTCTGATTGTTAGGCTTTTGGTTTATTTACTTGTCATTTCTCTGTGCACAGGTTTGACAACTGTGTAATCACGGAATACTGTATAAACAACTTTATATTCTTTTTTTTTTTTTCTATAAAGGAAAACTTCCTTACTTTGGCCAAACTACCCTGGCCTTTTAAAACTGTGATGTATGTTGTATTGTATTGCAAGAGAATAAAAATGATGTTAATATATTGAATTTCCATACTATCTTCCAAACAGTTATTAGTGGACTTGTTTTAAAAAAATTTAATTCAAATTTTGGGGGAATTGCTTTAAAATTACTTTGCAAATCAGAGGGAACAAAGACGCTAATGTTCAGAATTCCTGATTTGTAATCTTTAATAATAAAAATTATAAAATACTTATACATGCACAACACTTTAAACTTTGCAAAACATCTTCATATACATTCTTTTACAGGAATTCCTGATAAGTGGGTTATCTCCCTTTTGCAGTAAAGACACAGAGGCCTGGGGACAAACAACTTCCCATATTCACATAGCTAGGAAGTGCCAAGCTAGGTATACCAGGCTACTATGCCCTCCACCACACCACCCTATGGCCACAGAGCAATGCAAATCCCACACAACCCTAACACAACACCCAAATCGACTGTGAGAAAGGGCACAGCATCGTTAACAGAACTTTCTTTTTGAGTTACTAACGAGATGTGTGATCACAAAAGTTTTTTAAAAAAAAAAAAAAAAAAACACAATATTCATTTCTGTGGCCTTGCTGCCAGAAACAAGACTGGCTACATAATTTGTAGGACTCAGTGCAAAATAGAAAGGCTGGGCCCCTTAAGAAGCAGAATGAAAGTGCCATGAAAGGTCCTAAAATACAAAGCTTTTCCCTTTCTTCCGTGCTCTCTCTCAATCTGTCACAAGGGTTTATATTTTCTATTTATTGTCATTCTAAATAAAGAGAAATAAAATGTCAATTATTAGCATGAATGTTACTGTTCATCTTTACATTGTACAATGCCAATATTATTGGCAATAAAAGAGTACTTAATGCCTATGTGGAATCACCAAAAGTACAGAATTTGTACTTCATAGCCTAGGTATGTTTTTTGCTCTTGTCAGAACAGTGGTAATTCTGCACACAGGTAACTGTTTCTGTTTCACTACTCCATACCCACACATTCTGCCACTGCTCTGTCCTTGGCTTATTGATGAGACTTACTGAAAGCAAAAGGAACTGTGGTTGCTCTGTCTTTCCCTGTCCTTCCATGGCATCATTTTCAACGTCAGTGGTTGGTCAATACAAGGAAGTAACGTGACAGGATATGATAGGGCTCTTTGGTCACTCATACTTCTTAGAATGCCATTGTTTTCCTTCTGCATTTGAAGCCATTTCTGGTTTGAATGGAAAGCATGGCCTTGAGGGACCCTGCTTACTCTGTTGTAGACAAACACACTTACCTAGCTTTGAGTCTGGCTGAACTGCCATGCACTATAGGTCCAGTGGAATTCTGTGCTCCTGGGGCATGGAGAATGCTACATGTGAATAGGGTGTATCTTTGGTAGATATGCGTATTGTATGTATCTCCCCTGCTCACACACGTGCTTCACTGTCACATTTGACTTTGCTCATAAAACACAAGTTCAAAGATGAAATTATTAAGAATGTCAAGATAGCTGCAGCAGAGCATTGAACCAACCATGGGGCCCTTCTGCAACCACACAGGTCAGAATTAACTTTGATTATTACTAGTCTTTGGGTGGGTGGTGCAAATGGTTAAGCATTTGACTACTAGCCAAAAGGTTGATGATTAGAAGACCCACTCAGAGTTCAGAAGACAGGCCTGGTGATCTACTTTCAGATCACAGCCTGAAAACTCTGTGGACCAGTTCTACTCTGCACACATGGGGTTGCCATGACTCGGAATGGACTCAATGGCAACTAAAAACAACAGTCGAGGCTTTACGGGTGTGGGCATGTCTCTCAGGCCTGATCTATAGCCAGACTTCTAGATGAATTCTAAGGAGAACCTCCTTCCTTACAACACCTCTGGAACTGATGAAGCTCAGAGATGCATCAGCCCCAGGAAACATGGAACTCCCAGTCCTGCCCCACGAGAGCTTCATTTTTGTGACTGGGTGACCCTTGGGAGTGAGGAAGGAAGAGAGAGGCACCAATTAGTTGGGCACAGCTTGAGGACAGTGGGTGGAAAAGTCTTGCTAAGGATATGCTCTCATGACCAAAAGTTAAGGGGAAAATCCAAAATGCCATGATGCTCTTCTTTCTCCATGGAATAATAGTTTAAAGAAATTTGAGATCTCTTTTACACACACGTGTACATACGCACCCATATACACGATCTACTGTCCCTGGAACAACTGTGATGTAGTGGAAAGGGTCATGGAAGTCTAAGTTCTAGTCAAAGCTGCGTCTTTTTCTTGCTATATGGCCCTGGGCAGGTCACTTTATGTACTCTGAGTCTCAGTTTTCTTTCCTGTAAAATGGGAATAATGATTCCTAATCAAGAGATCCTTGTGAGAATTAAACTGAAGAATGTATGTAAAAGCAAACTGTAAGTTGTAAATCACTGTATACATGTGAAGGCATGGATATTGTATTGGTGTGCTGGTATCCATGTATGAAAACTATATATTACATACAAACCCCATCAGGAAATTTCACTCTGGGGTAGAGTGATTTACAAAGCCTCCTCAGAAGTGGAGTCAATTAAGGTCAGCTTTCTATGTTGCTAAACAACAGGGGATTCTGGGTTCAGTAACGTTGAAAGGCAGGCCCAACACACCCCTTGAAACCGGGCTTTTGAGAGGGTTCAAAGGAATGCGAAACAAAAGCCTCTCTTTGTGATGTTTTCACTCTTCCCTCATTGTCCTCTTTCACCCTCCAAGAGCCTTCATGTAAAGAAAGGGGCTGCTAATGTGGCGAGTGGGAGTTTAAAATTGTCCTAGGCCAACAATGTTGGCACATTCTGCCGGGCCTCATTACAGAATCATCTGAAATGCTTGAGAAGTGTTTCCCACTCATTAGCATAAATAGCAGAAAAACTCTTTCACAAACAAAGCAGGTTCCATCTGCCCCCAGTATGTCCTCACCTTGACTTCAAATGGCCAGTCCCTCCCCCAGCACAATACCAGGGGCGCCGGCCTCCAAGGCCCCAAACACCCCACTTCAGAACAGCATTCAGAGAAATATCAACATGGTAACCTGCATGTTTATTCATTGGCCAGCCCCCCCTCCATTTAATGGAGTCCCTTCCCCTTTGTGGCCACTTGATTCTTTCACAGACCTAAAAGGGATAGGCCGGGAGAGGCTTCCTTTCCAAGCTGTTGGGATCCTTAGCAACCCACACCTTGTGAGTGGGTTGACCAGGCTAATTAGGTTTGTTCTGCCTTTTTGGTCCAAGCACATTTTGTCAGGTATTCTGCTGTGGGATTAAAGAGTCATTAATCACCCAGGCCTGACGCTGACAAGGTGGCTTTTACAATGAAGTCGACTTCCCTGGTGTTGCTGGGAGCCAAGGCCAGAACTGTTTTGCATTAGACTGCAGAAGAATGTAACAGGCTTCTTCCTCCCCAAACTCTGAGGGTATCTACAGACTGTCCTGTAGGATGCTGGTGCCAGAGATAAAGGTAGCATCCACCTTGTAGGCACATAATATTAAGAATAGCTGGGTGGAGTTGGTCAGGTTCTGGGACGGGCATTTCATAGAGCAAGATCCTAGTGTGACAGAGTTGAGGGGCAGGAACCTTAGTTGCCATTCATGCAACACCATGTTTTACTGAAGAAAGCACTGAGGCTCAGAAAGGCAGACAGACTTGCCTGAGGATGCACTATAAGTCACTGGGAGAGCCAGGATTAGAATGACTTTCCTCTTGTCACTATCACATCCAGCTCCACATCTAAGCTTTTTATAACAATTTTCAACACAATTGATACTGTTGTGTTTGGCAATTCAGAGTGCATTGAGTTTATGAGGAAAAAAAGAAGGGAATCATTCTTATACATATGTGAAAGCTAGAAGATGATAGAAAAATGGACATATTTGAATTGTTATGTTGGTGGAGAATGTTGACTCTACCATGGACTGCCAGAAGAACAAACAAAGTCATCTTGGAGGAAGGAAAGCCAGAAGGCTCCTTACAAGTGAGGATGGAGAGATTTCATTATGGTTACTTTGGACATGTCATTAGGAAAGATCAAGCCCTAGATAAGCACATCATGTTTGGTGAAGTAGAGGGTCAGGGGAAATGAGGGAAACCCTCTCTGAGATGGATTGACACAATAGTCACAACAGTGGCCTCTAATATACTGGTCACCACGGGGATGGCACAGGACCGGACAACATTTCGTTCTTTTATATGGAAGGCTGCCCAGAGTCAGGGTCTACTTGAAGGAGACAAGTTTGGCCAGGTATTTTGCATACAAATGATTTTATTTCATTTAAATGACTAAATATCATTTTATTAAGATGACTAGTGGAAGTGCTCGGCAACAATTAGTTCTTACTTAGCACAATGATTTTCTTAAATGGGTTGTTGTTGTTAGGTGCCATCGAGTCGTCCCCAACTCATAGCGACCCCATGCACAGTAGAACAAAACACTGTCCGATCCTGCACCAGCTCCATGATCCCTGCTATACTTCAGCCCATCATCGCAGCCACCATGTCAATCCATCTCATTGAAGGCCTCTCGCTCTTTCGTCGACCCTCCACCCTACCAAGCATGACATCCTTCTCCAGGGAATGGTCCCTTCTTACAACATGACCAAAATAGGTGAGACGAAGTCTGGCCATTCTTGCTTCCAAGGAGCATTCTGGCTGCACTTCCTCCAGGACAGATCTGTTAGTTCTTTTAGCAGTCCATGGTACTTTCAGCATTCTTCGCCAGCACCACAACTCAAAAGCATCAACTCTTCTTAGGTCTTCCTTATTCATTGTCCAGCTCTCACATGCATACGAGGCGATTGGAAATATCATGGCTTGTGTCAGGCGTACCTTAGTCCTCAAGGAGACATCCTTGCTCCTCAGCACTTGAAACAGTTCCTTCGCAGTTGACTTTCCCAATGCTACACGTTATCTAATGTCCTGACTGCTGCTTCCATTGGCATCAATTGTAGAACCTAGCAACGTGAATTCTTTGACAACCTCAATCTTCTCTCCATTTATTGTGATGCTGCTCATTGGTCCAATTGTGAGGATTTTTGTTTTCTTTATATTGAGATGTAATCCATACTGCAGACTGTATTCTTCAACCTTCATCAGTAAGTGCCTCAGGTCATCCTCAATTTCAGCAAACAAAGTTGTATCATCTGTGTATCTCATGTTGTTAATGATTCTTCCTCCAATCCTGATGCCACCTTTTTTCTTCATATAGTCCAGCTTCTCAGATTATTTGCTCAGCATATAGATTGAATAAGTGTGGGGAAAGGATACAACCCTGACACACTCCCTTCCTGATTTTAAATCATGCAGTGTCCCCTTGTTCCGTTCGAATGACAGCCTCCTTCCTGGTCATGGTACAGGTTCCTCATGAGTACAATACTAAATGGGTAGTATTTCTATTTTTTATGGACAAAAAAACCAAGACACAGAATGGTTAAATAACTTATTAAACCCTATATTCTTGCCCCCACATCAGAGTGCCTTTTGAATAAATTAGCAGGTTCCCATATATCCAGGTGTTCTTGTGAACTTTGGTTATTACTCACATAAATCATATATTAAAAGTTCAAGTCAGTTAATTAAATATCAGATTGTCAGGATTATTAAGTATTTCCCTTTTATCTTTTAGATATGGGATCACTTTTTCTCTGCTGATGTACTCTTTTCTTCCTTCTTTTATTCTTTCATTAATTCATCAGGCATCTGTGATGCCAAGTCCACCACTCACCTGTCAGTTTGTAGTACTGTGGTGGAAATGTTGCTGTAATGTTGGAAGCTCTGCCACTGGTATTTCAAATACCAGCAGGGTTACTCATGGTGGACAGATTTTTAGCAGATCTTCCATACTAAGACACACTAGGAAGAAAGGTCTGGTGATCTACTTTAGAAACTAGCCAATGAAAGCCCTATGGATCACAGAATATTGTGAGATTTCTACTCAGTTTAGATATATCATCCAATAAAACCAAACCAAACCCACTGCCACTGAGTCGATTCCAACTCACAGTGACCCCCACTGGGTTTTCGAGGCAGTAAGTGTTTACAAAAGCAGATTACCTTGTCTTCCTTTAGTGAAGTGGCTGGTGGGTTTGATCTATCAACATTCTGGTTAGCAGTCAAATGCCTTAGGCACTGCGCCACCAGAGCTCCTTGGACGTGTCATCAGGAGGGACCAATTTCTGGAAAAGGACACCATATTTGGTAAAGTGGAGGGCCAGCAAAGGTAAGAGAAACCCTCAGTGAGATGAACTGAAACAATGGCCACAATAATGAACCCAGATACTGCAGCCACTGTGAAGATGGTACAGGACCAGGTGACAAGTTATTCTGTTGTACATGGGTCACCATGAGTCGGAGCCAACTTGATGGCAACTGACAACAACCATGATATCATGCTAAGTGCTTAGGATACCGAGATAAATAAATAAGTCATGGCTTCATGCCTCCTTTTGTGTGAAGTTACTGGAAATATACTCCCTGCAAATACCTGAGTAAACCAAGAAAGAAGACAGTGGATGCAGGAAACAAGAGGTTCAACACAGAAGGGCAGTGACAGAATTCTCAGGATGCTGAAGGAGACCCCAGGTGAACAGCTGGTATGGAGGGTGACCAGCCTTACAGCTGAACAGCTGTAGGACAGAGGCTCTGGAGAGCTTCTTCAGGACGATGCGTTGGATAGACAACCTGATCATCTAAATAACCTCGGGAGGATTTAGATGTTTGGCAAAGAGCTTGAACCTTAATTATTGACTAAACAAACAAGTGAAAAACATAAGACAATTACTAATTCCAAGGCAAAACAAAAAGACGTGCAGGAAAGGAAAAGTAGTCACAGTTTACTGGCGGGCTCAGTTACAAATATTTGTATTGTTGTGATGTAAACATGGATTTTGAATAAACTACATTAGCATATAACAATATTGGAAAGATGTTGAATGAAAAAGAAGTGTGTATATAATGAGGGCGAGGGCAGGAGATGAGATAGCTAAAGTTTACCTTTCCTAGTGGGAATTCGAGATGTAATACTTAAAACTGAAAAATGAGAACACAGAAGTAGAGCATGTTAAAGTCAGACCTAGTAAAACTATTTGACTCTCCAAATTATGTGCATCTGTAACTTTGATAGGAATGTTGATGACACAGTGGCGAAGGCATTCAGCTGCTAACCAAAAGGTCAGCGGTTTGAACCCACCAGTCACTCTGGGGGAGAAAGATGAGGCAATCTGCTTCCGTAAAGATTTATAGCCTTGGAAATCCTATGGTATGGTTCTACTCTGTCCTGTAGGGTCGCCATAGGAATCAACTCCATGGCAGTAGGTTTGTTTTTTGGGTAACTTTGACAGTTTTTATAAACTAAAATTAAAAAGTAAATGATTAATT
Source organism: Orycteropus afer afer (assembly GCF_000298275.1). Classification (NCBI taxonomy): domain Eukaryota; kingdom Metazoa; phylum Chordata; class Mammalia; order Tubulidentata; family Orycteropodidae; genus Orycteropus; species Orycteropus afer. The sequence goes on from NW_006921785.1 coordinate 3,749,165, forward strand.
TAAAAAAAGAAGACATTGTGCTTGTTGTTAAGAAGTTAACTATGTCATTGGGAGGCTGTTAGATAAAGGAAAATTTCAAAGTACACCTGGGATACGCCACCCTTCTGGAGCTCCTGAGAGGTAAAGGGGAATGTCAAGGAAGTTCAGAGAGAGGGGAGGACCAATGACTTCAGTGCATGCAGCTGGGAAAGGCAGAGAACTAGGTTCCATGAACAATGAAAGTTTAGAAGCAGGAGAAGGTGGTAGCACTTTGGAAAGATACTCTTTAGCTCTGTAGGAACTCTGGTGGTGTAGTGCCTAAATCATTTGACTCTAATTAGAAAGCTGGTGGTTCAAACCCACCAGCCACTCCTTGGAAGGAACACTGGGCAAGCTACTTCCATAGGGATACTGCCTCGGAAACCCAAGGAGGGGTCGCTATGAGTCACAATTGACTCAACGGCAGTGAGTTTGATTTTTTGGTTTTAGTAAGGTGGACCAGGCTGGAGATTTAGCCTGAGCCAGACCCAGTTGGAATACCGGCTTCTGTATGTATTGGTCGTGTGACTTTGGACAAGTTATTAAACCTCTCGAAGCCTCAGTTTCCACATCTGTAAAATGGAAAAATAATATCAGGATGGTTTGATTATTGATTCAGACACAATCATAAAGCCTCTAACAGTATAAATTTGTTCCCTAGAACTTCCGTATGCATTATCACAAACTACATGGCTTAAAACAATAGAGATTTACTGTCTCAGTTCTGGAGTCTGGAAGTCTGAAATCAAGGTGTTGGTAGGGCCATGCTCCCTTGGAATGCTCTTTCTAGCTTCTGGTGGTTGCTGGTCTTACTCAGCATGCCTAGACTTATAGATGCATCACTCCAATCTCTGGTTTCGTTGTTACCTGGTGTTCTCTTCTCTGTGTATCTGTTTCTGTGTTTTATTTTTCCCCTTCTTATAAAGATAACCTAAAGGGATGATTTGACTAGGCTTTTCAAATCCCAAAAGCTCGACCCAAGAAATTTGGACTTAGGACCATTGTGATCCATTGTGATCTCTCTTAACTTGATCACATCTGCAAAGATCCTACTTCCAGATAAGGTCAAATCCACATGTTCTCGGTGGATGTGAATCTGAGGGGGACACTACGCAACCCAGTACATAGTACTAGATGCTTGACATAACCAATCACTAAATAAAGGCTAGCCCTCAAACATGTTGTTGCCATTGTTGTTGTTAGGTGCCGTGGAGTCATCTCTGACTCACAGTGACCCTGTGCATAGCACAACAAAACACCGTCTGGTCTTGTGCCAGCCTCATGATCCTTGCTATTCCTGAGCCCATCATTGCAGCTACTGTGTCAATCCATCTCATTGAGGGCCTTCCCCTTTTTCATTGACGCTCCACTTTACCAAGCATGACATCCTTCTCCAGGGAATGGTTCCTTCTGACAACATGACCAAAGTAGGTGAGACTAAGTCTGGCCATTCTCACTTCCTCAAACATATTATCAGCAAAACCTACAAGTTAGCACTATTTCTTATTTAAAGTGCAGAAAATACACAAAGAAATGATCTATTCAAATCTACAAAATGACTCATAGTCAAAAAGAAATTAATATGTGTACTCAGTTTATCAACCTTAAACCAAACCCAAACCCAAACCCATTGCCGTTGAGTCAATCCCAGCTCATAGCAGACAGAGTAGAACTGCCCCGTAATGTGTCCAAGGCTGTAAATCTTTATGGAAGCAGACTACCTCATCTTTCTCCCCTGGAGCAGCTGGCGGGTTCAAACTGCACCACCAGGAACTCCTTTTATCAACTCTACTACGTTACTCCCTGAATATAATTTCTTGGGTCTAGCTTTTGGGATTTGAAAAGCCTAGTCAAATCATCCCTTTCTTTTCCTTATAACCATTTTTTCCCCCTCTCCTTTCAAATATTTTCTTATTTTGAACACTGGGAACACTATACAGGTGATCCACTCTTGTATTATTTTTCCCAGGCGTTCATCCCATCTTCTCTCTCTCTCCTCTTCCCCGCTAAGGAACCATTCTCTCGCCTCAGCCTGGCTCAGCTCCTTGTCAATAAAGCCTTGCTTTCCTTCTCCCACCTTTGCCCCTCCTTGTCATCAGCCTGTGCTCACAACTCACATTAATGTTAGTATTAAAGACTTAAGACTGTTTTTTTAAAAAAAGATGTAATATTTCCATAGCAAAAGAAAATTTGAATTAGCCTAAGGAAAAATATAATCAGAGGCTGGCCTCCCAGACAATTAGGGGGTGGGAATGGGTTTCCCAGAGGGTAGTTTTTTTTTTTTATCAATGTAAATGATATTTACTCATAGTATTTTTTGGGGGAGGGGGGTACGGGAGAAAAAAATCTGTCTGAACAAAAGAGGTATAATTCAGAAGCTGCCACACAGTAAGTGAGAACCTCTGAGGAGGATAATCATTCTTTCTAGTTTGACAAGAAGGTTGATGGGGAGAAATCATGAACAGACTCGCACCTGCTCCACAAGGAGCTTGAAAAATGCCCAGGGCCTTGCCAAGCCCCGTGCCCAGTCCTGGCCAGGCAGGGAGGGCTTAGCTGCCCTGGGAGACCACCCTCCCAAAGAACTTTATATATAATCACTAAGTTGGGGAATGAGACTTAACATGTACAACAATAGCTTCCACTGTACATGATAAAAATAACTGTTTTGGTCCTCCAGTGCTATTCTAACAGACATACCACAAATTGATGGCTTTAATAAACAGGGATTTATTCTCTCACAGCTGAGGAGGCTAGAAGTCCCAGTTCAAAGTGCTAACTCTAGGGGCTGGGTAAAGGCCCTTCGACTTTAAGCTTCACCTCTGCCTCTTGCTCCCAGCCCACTGAAACTGGAAGCTTCTCTTAACTCAGGCAGCTGCTGGCTGATGTTGACAAAGCCAGGGTTGACAAGTAAAATGGCACAGTCCCAAGATTATCAAACAACACAGCAGGCCACTAGTTCAAGTCCAGAGACAGTCTCAAGATTGGCAGGGTCACCATGGCAGGCTGCTGAACGAAGACTCGGCTAAGTACAAGTTCCAAGTGCACCAAAACGCTAGAGACCTTTCTCAAAGCTGTCTTCTTATATACTGGAAGCAGACCATATCCCTAAGGCAGCTACTCAGCTGCTCCAGTAGATTCCACCACAGAGCTGATCACCAGTCTCATCATTGGGAATAGCTACATCCAGCTGTCCAGCCACTCAACCAGGCCCAGCCAAGTTAACACAACTTAAGTACCACAGTGGTTAAAATTTATTGAGCATGTGCCTTGTGCCCGATTCTGTGCTGAGTCTTTTGCATGCAACACTTGCTTAATTCTCATAACAATTCTATGAAGGAGTCTCTACTAGTATTTCCCTAATTTATAGAGGAGAAGCAAAATGAGCTTTTAAAGAGGTGACAAAGTCAGGACTCACCTAATGCAGGTTTTATCACTCATGATTGCAGAGACCTAGTTTTATGGCAGGATGATTTTTTAAGTATTGGTTTGTATGCAATTTTCCTGAATTTTCACAAGCCCTCCAAACAGGTAAGGTAGATAGTCCTGTCTTGGGAGGTTTTGTAGGGCAGGCAGTAAGCCAAAAAAAAAAAAAAAAATCAACAAAACAATGCCTGAACATCTGTTTTTTTTAGAAGCCCAAGTGCACAGATGATGCTACACATCTTGGAGGACTTTTTATTTATTTATTTTTTTTATTTTTAATTGTGATTTGTGTGAAGATTTACAGAGCAAATTCACTTTCCATACAGCGGTTCACATATACTTTGTCTCATGTCATTGACCACAGTTTACCACAATGCAACAGCTCCCCTCCCACTTCCTCCCCAGTTACCTCTTCCCAGTGTCCTTCCCTCCATATTCTCCTGCGCCCTGAGCTGCCTCCCTGTGCATAAGAAGCCCTTGGAAGACTTTTTAAAGTAGCCCAGCAGAGAAGAATGATGAGAAATTTCTCCCTACCTAGGAGACAGCTCCCTCCAGTGCTGTGAGCAATCTCAGCTCTTGGAGAGTGGAGGAGGCAGAGCTTTGCAAATAGCTTTGTGGTGCACTAGGAAGACCCAGCCAGATAGGGTTCAAGGGTTCTGGGCCTGCCCCAGAGATGGGGGGAACGTAAGCATAGCATAGCTGGGGTGTGGTAGAACTGCTGACCCCATGGAGTGTAAGGATGGAGACCTAGGTATGTCTCTGGGAACCCGTGCAGACCAGCTTCCCTGTGCTTGAGGACTGCATAAAATGCAGAACCCACTGGGGAAAGTGGAGGAGGGTACCCTAGTCATGATTGGAATTGAATTTCCTCCACTTGGAAGGATGGAGTAGGATTTAAGACCACTTTAAACAAAAGAAAGGTGCTATTTCTTGCACAACAAGTGTATTTATGTATTAAGATGCATACGCAGCACAAAAATCACACGCTGAATAGGTGAGTGTGCAGTCCCCTTACTTTTCACTTGTTTTTACTGCCTGCTCGTAGGAATTTAAGGAGCTCTGGTGGAACAGTGGTTAAGGTACTCAACTGCTAACTGAAAGTTTGGTGGTTCAAATCCACCAAGCTGCTCCATGGGAAAAAGGGGAGGCAGTCTACTTCTGCAAAGATTTGTAGCCTTGGAAACACTATGAGGCAGTTCTCCTCTCTCCTATAGACAGAGAGTCTCCTATGAGTCAGAATGGACTCAATGGCAATAGGGTTTTTTTTTTTTTTTTTTTCTGTTTGTTTGCTTTGCCTTTTTTTTTTTTTTTTGGTAGTAATTTGGCCTAGTGGGGTCAGGGGATTGCCATAAGAAATTGATACAGCCAAATTTCATCATTATCTGCTGCACAGAGGAAAACTTCTCTTCACCCTATAGAAAACTTTATTCCTCCCTCCCCCTAGCCTCGGGAGGAAGGTTGTGCAATCTACTTCTGGAGTGATATTGCCTTGGAAATCCAAAGAGGAGTCTCTGTGAGTCAAGTCCGACTCAACGGCATATAACAACAACAACAACAACAACCCCCTAGTCTGGAGATGGGCCTGTTCGGCTCACCATCCTGGCTCCACAACAGGACTTGTCACATTCCAGGAGCACCGAAACCCATCACTGCTATAGAGAAAGCATTTGCTCTAATGCACAACCTAGCATCAGGGACTCAGCCAGAAACTCTACTCATCCCCTCCCCACAAAGTATGAACTTTTTGAAAAATAAGAAAAGACTCCTTTTTTTCCTGAGTATCTTTCTCTGACCCCACAGTCTCTAGAAGGTACTTGTTGGACCTTTACTTTCCCTTCCCAATGCAATCTGTAATGACATATTATTGTGAAACTATTTGCCTACTATCTGTCTTCCACAGCCTAGACTGTATATGAGAAGAAGGACTGTGCCTTTTTCTCCACTGCATGCTAGCATAGTAGAGCTTGTGGAACACAGTAGGTGCTCAATAAATACTGAATGATTAAATAAACCATTTGATGAACATGGAGCAATCAGTGTTGGTCAAAACCTCAGTGATCACACAGCCCAATGCCTTGAGAAGCTCAAGCTTAGAGGGCTGAATGACTTGTCTGAGATTCCAAAGAGAGTTAGTGGTCCAGCCAAAGCTAGAATCCAAGGATTCCAAACAGATCTTTTGGTAACTTTCTTCTCCTTGTCCCTAACATCTTCAGTCCTTAAATTGGTCATGGATGTACCAAGATCAAATCCTAGGCCACCTGTTCATATGCCCATCCTTGTCCGTTTTTTATGCTCATAAGCTCACCCAGTATAGTATAGTCTGTGCCCCTCTCATCTATTAGAGCTCATACCTCTACAGTGTCTCAGTCTTTCCAGTGCCTAAGAGGTTATTGTTTTCTTCTTATGAAGATAGTTGTATTTTAATAAGAGTTTCAAAAGTATTTATAATTGTCATCCTTGCCCAACAAATATTAAGGAGCCCTAGTGGTGCAATGGTTAAGTGCGAGGCTGCTAACAAAAAGGCTGGCAGTTTGAACCCACCAGCCACTCCATGGAAGAAAGATGAGGCAGGTTACTTCCGCAAAGATTACAGCCTCAGAAGCCCTGTGGGGGCAGTTCTACTCTGTCCTGTAGGGTCACTATGAGTTGGGATTGACTCTATGGCAATGGGTTTGGGTTTTCAACAAGTATGCGAAAGCCACATTTAAATAAGGCCAAATGATGAGGAAAGGCCAGCCTGCAAAGTTCTTGGAGGAAGTATTCCAGGCCTTGTGGACCTTGAGCACGTGAACATAGCTTTCTATCATTCAGTGAGGTGAGTAAGGACAGATCTTCACATAAGGTCTTTAAGGCCATGCGAGAAACTTTGAATTTTAGTCTGGGGTATCAGAAAGCATTAGGATTTTTTAAGGAGAGGAGTGATGTAATAGTTTCACACTTTAAAAATAGCACTCTACCCTATGAGGAGGAAAGAACAGCAGCAGGGAGACAAATTAAGAGACTATTGCTATGGTCCAGGCAAGAATGGGGTGCAATAAGGACTAGGCCAGTGGCAGTGACAATAGTGAGAAGTTACTGGTTTGGGGATATTTTAGAAATAGAGCTGACATGACTATTGTGGATTGGACATGGTTTGTCAGGCAAAGAAATGAATCAAATAAGACCTCTAGATTTTGGCCTGAGTTTGAGGGAGTAGTGATACATTTAGTAATATGGAGAGGACTGAGGAAGAATCAGACTTACAGGGGGCGAGAGTCATCAAGTGTTGGCCTTGGTTGTATTAAGTCAAGAAGTCAGTTAGATAGCCAGGTGGAGATGTCAAGTAAGCAGCCAAGGAAATATTCATTGATTAAGGGATTTCTGAAATCTGAAAAGAAGACTTGTGCCAAGGATAGTGATTGAGAAGGGAGAGGCCTCTGCTCTCAAGTCTTGTCACCCAGTGATTGGACAGGTGATCCTCTCTAATGGTTTCAGTGCAGGAACTTCTTTAACTTGGTCTTCAAAGGAGGGGCCCAGATCTAATCTCCCAGCAGCCAGGAGGGTTCTAATTTCACATTAGAGGACAGCAAATAAATTACTTCCTGTTTCTGAAATGTGAAGATTTACCATTACACACATCAATTAATCAGGGAACAATTGCAATCCAGACTTTTTGTTCATATAGCAAACAGGTCTGGTCTTTATTAATCTTACTGTCTATAAGCCCAGCCTCCAACTGGGGGGGCTACAGATACTAAAAAAGGCAGTGTGGATGACCTTCCATCACTCTATACCACTTTCTTGCTAGAGATTGTGATGTGCGGAGTAATAGCCCCCACCCCCCCAAAAGATGTCATTGTCCTAGTCTCTGGTATTTGTAAATATGTTAGTTTGAATGGCAAAGGGAAATTAAAGTTGCAGGTGGAATTGAGGTTACTAGTCAGCTGACCATAAATAGATTATCCTGGATTATCCACATGGTCCCAATGTAATCATAAGAGTCTTTAAAAGTAGTGGAGTAAACCAAAAGAGAGGTCAGAATGATGTGATTTGAGAACTCAAGGTTGCTGACTTTGAAGGTGGAGGAAGGGGCTAAGAGTCATGGAACACAGGTGGCAGCTAGAAAGGACAACTCTCTCTCTCACTGCTGTGGAGTTGGACCCAACTCACAGCGACCCCCGCCCCCGGGTTTCTGAGGTGGTGTCACTATGGCAGTAGATTGCTCCATCTTCCTTCTTCTCCAGAACCTCCAGAAAAGAACACAGCACTGGCAACAACTTGATTTTAGCTCAGTGAGATCCATGTTAGACTTTTGACTTCCAAAACTATGAGATAATAAATTTATGCTGTTTGAACCACTAAATTTGTGGTAGTTTGTTAAAGCAGCATTTGTTGCTGTTGTTATGTGCCGCCGAGTCGGACCCAACTCATAGCGACCCCTCCTTGGGTTTCCAAGGCAGTATCACTATGAAAGTAGATTGCCCCATTTTTCCTTCTGAGGAGTGGCTGGTGGCTTTGAACCACCAGCCTTCTGGTTAGCAGTCAAGTGCCTTAGGCACTACACTACCAGAGCTCCTAAAGCAGCAATAGGAAACTAATATATGGTAAGGCTATCTCCTACCTCAGAGGATGGAAATGCCAGGCACTTGTTTTCCAGCCCCTTTTTAATCTATGGGTATTTGACTCAATCCTGGACAAGGAACCTTACTGGAAATCTGCTGGGAGTCTTTTGCACAAGCTTTTCTCTCTAATAAATAGAGCTTGCTTCTTCCTCTTCATTGGTTGTGGTTGGACCTGCATGTGGCTGTGCAACTGTAGCAGCTCCCTGTGTGCCCACAAGGGAAGGCATGTCCAGTGTGCTCAGGGTGGCAGAGCAGAGGTCTGGGAAGCACCAGATCACTGTTGACAACATTAGGGAGCTGCTACACCAACCCAGGAACCTCCACTGCTAGGTTCCTTATTTGGTGCTTAATAAATGTCTTTATTTTTTTTACACTTCTTAAATTAGGTTCTCTCTTACTTCTGCATACCTAGATTTTTTTCCCCTTCAAGCACAAAATTCTAACTACCTTCACATATCCATTCATTCCTGCATGTGCTAGGCACTCAGTAAAATGTGGTAGTAAAGCAAACCCACCTTGGTGGCGCCCACCTTCATGGGTCTACTAGTCTGGTGTGGAAACTGACATTACACAAGTAAATGAATAAACACAATTATAAATTGTGATAAGTGCACTTATGAAGGGAGATCTCAAATGGTGAGATACAAGAGATTAATGGGGGATACAGCTTTCAGGTCTGAATGTGTAAGAAGCCTTCTCTGAAGAGGTGACATTTAAATTAAAACCTGAAAGATGAGAAGGATCCAGACAGATACAGGGCATAGTGACGTTACAATAAGAGGGAACAACCAAAACCTGACACTTGCTTCCATTTCTTTTTTATCAGAAGCTGCTGAGCATCATGTATTCTTATCTCAATGACTGAGTGTTGTCACCATGGATCTTAATTATCTCAGGACCTGGGAGATGGAAGGGATGGTTTCGCCATTTCACTAATCATCCCAAGATTGCTATGTCCTGAACGTCTACACGAGCACTGACTGCCTAGACATCATCATGTGTGTCCTTTGCACAGCTTTTGAGTAATCATGTTCTTGCCTTCAAGCAAACAAAGCCAAGAGCAGTAAAGCTTCTTATCCTTTGAGTGTGTTTTGGAATACTTTTTATTTTATTATTATTATTTATTTATTTTTGTTGTGCTCTGGGTACCAATTTACAGAGCAGAATTTTTTTACTTTCAACAGTTTGTGTACATTTGGTTTCACACCCTGATTATCATCCCCAGCCCTAACCTACTCTCCTCCCCTCCCTTCCCTGTAACCTCCCTCCCTGTGCCCTTCTTAACTATGCACTCCTTTCTGGCCCAGCTTTCCTTCCAGGTGAATCTTGCCCCTCTGGTGCCCCATGGCCGCTTGCTCCAAGGGGTGTACCTCCGTAGAGTAGGTGAGTGCATTGCCCTGGGTTGGGTGTTCTGCATGTAAGTCTTTCTTCTTTTGGGCTGAGAGCCAGTTCTTAGGACTAAGTCCTATCCCAGGCCCGAAGGGTATCCCAGGGCCATAGTCTTGGGTGTCCCACCATATTCCATCCAACCAGTAATTCTGGTCATTATTGTGTTTTTGAATTTTGTTTCACATTTTGTTTTCTTTTGTTTAGGGGGAGGGGACTGGCCTTGTTTTTTTCTTTTGTTTTAGGCATCTTCAGTTTCCCTTGAAGATATCTGGCTACCAGTCTTTTTTGTGAATAAGAACAAATGCTAGAAAACAGTACTGAAGTTTTCCCTCACACTGCTTCTACTCCCTTCCCTGGTGGTTGAACCATGGTCAGGAGAACTGAGCCTCAGAAAAGAGTATCAACTTCAGGGACCCAGAGGCTGTGAGGGCACCATCACCTTATTTAAAAATCAGTCATAGAAAGATTTCACTTTGTTATGATAAGACACCAAAGTGGTAGAGTGCAATCCTAGACAGAGATCTAGGTTTGAAACCTGTTTCCTCTACTGACAGAGATCTAGGTTTGAAACCTGTTTCCTCTACTGATCAGTTCTGTGACCTTAGGCATGTTACCTACTCTCATTGAACCTCAATTTCTTCCTCTGTAAAGTAAAGATATGATAATATTTAACCCCTCCACCTACCCACCTGGGGTTAACTGAGATCATCCAGGAAAGCACTCAACTTGGTGTATATCAAACTCAAGAAATATTCGGTCTCCTCCTTCTAAGGCCTGTCTCCTTGATCGCATAATTATTTCTTTTGTGGCATTTGAATTTGGTTATAGCCAAAGCCTTAGGGGGTATTTCACTCACAGGTGCCTAAGTGGTACTCTCCCAGTTAGAAATCCATAATTGAGTCACCAAGGACTGGAGGCTCCTCAGGTGTGTCAGAAGAGCTCCTGTCCAGCCCACCTTTTCTAGTTGTCCTGCTAGCCTGTCACAAGTCAACCAGAGCTAAAGTAATAAAAACCCCTTAATGTATTGAGCAGTTGGCAAAGTGCTTTCACCCTCAGGGCAGAATGAGGTCAGTAGAGCTGGCGTTATTACTATCTCCATTACAACGGGGACTAGCACTGAAGTCTAGAGGGGAAATGAGGGACTCAAAGTCTCAGAAGTGGATTTCAGAAGCAAGTCTCAATACCTAATATTATATATTGAATTGTGCCCTCCAAAATATGTATTCAAGTCCTGGCCCCTGTACCTATGGATATGATCCTATTTAGAGATGAAGTTATTCTTTTTTCATGTTCATGAGGTTATACCAGAGTAGGACGGGTCTAACTCTGATCACTTCTGGGTTATAAAATGAGCAGAATAGACACAGAAACACACAGAGGAGCAAATGTCATACAGACAGACACACAAAGCAGACACATCTATAAGTCCAAGGAACTCCAAGGATTGCAGACAGCTACTAGAAACTTAAATAGACAAAGAAAGACCTCTGCCTGGAGCCATGCCCTGAATTCCAACTTCTAACCTACTGAACTGTGAGAAAATAAGCTTCTGTTCGTTAAGCCCACCCACTTGTGGTATTTTTTGTTATGGCTCCCCAAAACCCATTGCCATCAAATTGATTCTGACTCATAGCAACCCTGGTAACTAAGACACCAAGTCTTTCACTGAAAATTCAATGTTCTTACCACAGCACCAAGTCTGGCAAAGGCAATTTTGTCTCATCAAAGTTCGCTTGCTACCAGCAACTGTCCTGACTTCTTGCTCCCGAAGAGACAACTTGGCTCAGTACCTGAAGCCTTCCCCTCTGCCACCAGAAACCACAGAAACTGGCTGGCTCATTCTCAGCAGCAGAGACTTCACTCCTGAGTCCCCTCCCTGCTTCATGTCCCTGCTTTGCTCTTCCTAGGCTTAGTTTTTCTAGATCAATGTCAGTTGTGGACTGTCTGGGTTGGGGATTGTCTGGTTTATCCTGGAGCTCTGAATTGCAGTTCTGCTTCTGCCAAATGTGCATTCACAGTGATAACAGGCCACTTTGAAGCCTTACCACCAAAACCTATGACCCTTCCTCTAAGGCAGGTTGGGGAAAGATCAGTCTGGCTTTGGTCTGTTTGATTCTGAACATAGCTTGGCAGTAGTGTGCACTGTGTGATGTGGCACATTTGGTTATCTAAGGCTGACAAAGGTAAGTTAAGGAACACTTCTCCACTGCCAAAGAGCTCTGGTGGTGTAGTGGATAAGGTATTTGCCTGCTAACCATAAGGTCAGGGGTTTAAACACACCAGCCACTCTGTGGAAGGAAGACAGGGCAATCTACTTCTGTAAAGATGCACTGCTTCAGAAACCCAATAGGGGTTGCTGTGAGTTGGAATCCACTTGATGGCAGTGAGTTGTTTTTTTTTTGGTTTTCTCTATTTTCAGAAAAGGACCAGCCAGAAGAAATGGAAAATATGACTCCATCCTCCTCAAAAAGCCAAGAGTGACCTCAAGCAAAGCCCTAATAATTGAATCAATTTCTCCAAAATAGAACAGAGTGTCAGGGCTGGCAGGAATCAACTAGCTCAATAACTTCATTTCACATTATAGGAGACAGGAGAACTGGGAGGAAAAGTGACCCGCTCAAGGTCATACCACAAGCAGAACAGAACTAGAACTCGGGCTCTAGGACGCTCAGTATTTCTCTTTCTCTGTCTCTTTCTCTCTTTCTGAAACATGTAGTTCTCCCAAGAGCCTTAGCATGTTCAGTTTGGATGACCTAGCTGATGCCCACCCATCACTCTCTACCCCCTAGTGGAGTACACTGTAATAGATGTGTCATGAACTTGGATGACATGCATCTATGTCTATAAGATATTGGTCCAGGCAGAGCTGTCTCCAACAAGTGCTATTCAAATAGGCCTCACCTAGGAGTGACCACCAACAAAAATCTGCCACCCCAGAGGGAAGGGACTTGTATACTCCTTCTGCAATAAAAATTTGCTTTTGGTTCTTCCTAACTTGTGCGATCACCTAGAACAAGGGTGAAGGAAACATGGACAACAATAGCTTGTTCTTGTTTTCAGAAATTCTGCTCACACTTCATCTCTACTTCTACCATTCTCACCTCCACCACACCCTTCCCTTCCCTCCAACCTCTTCTCCACCTCCACCATAACCTCTAGCCCTTATATCTCCTCCTTCACTTCTTCCTCCTCCATCTGTTTTACCTTCTCCATGTTTTTATCACCTGCCTACCTCCTCTACCTCTGACTTCTCTCCACCAATACAACCAACGCCATCTTACTGCCTCCAGCTCCACTTCTTCCTCCAACTCTACCTTCTACAATACTCTCACATTCTCCTCTACTTACTCCTCCACCACCTGCTCCTTCATCGCCTGTACCCCTACACCACTACCATCAGCTCACTTACCACAATGTCTGAAACATTAAAATAGATCTTCTTACCAAATCCACCACTCTATCAGTTTGTCATATTATGGTGCCTTGCATGTTGCTATAATACTGAAAGCTATGTCACCAATATTTCAAATAACAGCAGGATCACCCATTAGTGGACAGATTGCGGCACATCTTCCAAACTAAGAAAGACTAGGAAGAAAAAAAGACCCCTTCTATTTCCAAAAATTAGCCAATGAAAACCTTATGGATCACAACAGAATATTGTCCAACTCACTCATGTTGGACATGTCATCAGGGGGGATCAATCACTGGAGGAGAATATTGTGCTTGATGAAGTAGAGGGCCAACAGGGGTGAAGGAGATCCTCAGTGAGAAGGACTGGCCCAATAGCTGTAAGAATGGACTTGAACATGCTGGTGATTGTGAGGATGACACAAGACCAAGCAGTGTTTCATCCTACTATACATAGGGTTGCCATGAGCAGGAGTCAACTTGATAGCATCTAATAATAGCAACAATTTCACTAAATATGCCTCAAAGAGCTTAGCCCTTACAAAAAAAAAAAAAAAATGTTGTCAGTATTTGAATCTATAGCTAAAGTCATTGAGATGTATCACACATTTGAAATAAACCAGGGTTATTAACTCCCTCCTGCTCATTTTTGAAATTGCTTATCTAAATACATGCACACACACAAACAGGTTTTTCTCTCTCTTCTCCGTCTCTCAGAAGACAATAGATATTCTGAAATGAAGCAAACAATGGTGACCTTGTTATAGAAGCCTGACATTAAAAGACCATTCCTTTTGATTTCAGACTGGAACATTGGCAGGAAACCAATGCTAGAAAGGAGGGACTATATAGCAAAATTTTAAGAGAGACAGAGAAAAGAAAACAGCCCAATTTTAATCAGAAGGGTCTGAAGATTGAATGAATTGTGGTCACTCCTCAGGTCTCTGTGTGGAGGTTAATGTCATTTTGGAGCAAGGGAAGTGTTTTTTTTAAAAAAAAGGAAACTGAGAAAGTACGCATTTTCTGATGGAACAGGTTCACTGCTCTGAGAGGATCAAAGCTGCTTGCCATGCAGAGGGGAATGAAGGATTATTCACTTTCTATTTTTTCATGCCTGCAGCACACATGGGGATCTAATTGGTCAGAATGCGAAATACAGACAGGCAGCCCCAGCAGCAGGGCAGAGCCTGAAGGGGAGGCAAGTGCTCACTGCAGCTGCAAACCATTAAAGAAAAGCTCACCATCACGCTCCCACTTTAATTGCTCTTCTGTGTGTTTCCTTAGCTCACCACCACTGATGTCTACTTCCAAGCCTTTCTGATCTCAGAGGTGATGAGCTTGACGGCTGTCAGCCCTCCAGGGTTCAGAGAATGAGGGGAGACAAGTCTCAGGGGAGTGGCGGGGCACACCCAGTGTGGGGAGGGAGCTGCTTGGCTGGAGGTGGTGGTGAGGGCTGTGCAGAAGGCAGGAGGCAGGAGCTTGGCTTCCAGCTCTGTCCCAGCCTAACTCTCATTCTCATTGCTCAGGTTTTTTTATTTGTAAAGGGTCTCTCTTTGGATGGTGGTACTTCTGTTCCAACCTACAATGCCAGGGGAAATAGGACAAGAGAGAGTAAAACAGAAATATGATGTGAAAACCTATCCCACTGTGCAGTGTATGAACTCAGACACATTACTCAACCTCTCTGACCTTTCTTTTCCTCGCCTTTGATATGGGGATGTTTACCTAACCTACATCACTGTGAAGATTAAATGACATCATGAAAACCTAAACAGTGAAGAAATGTTCCTATTGGTTGTTATCATTGACCACACCCCTCCTTGAACCCCTTCTGCCAGCCTTTTGATCTCCTTTCCATCCAGGCTCCCTCAAGTTCCTCTTTCAGCTCTCAGCCACCCTCACTGGTGAAACCATTCCTGACCATCCAGGTCTGCAGGATTACGAGACCCTGACCCTGCTGAATCCCTTTTCCATGTTACCTCAGGCTCCCATCTTTGTTCTCTTAGATGTCCTCCTTAGCCATTCCTCCTGCCTGATGTTGCGGCCTCCAGCCTCCCCAGCTTTTCAACCTGTACACAGCTGCCAGTTACCTACATATATGAAGCTATAAAATGCAAGCCTAGCCATTCTCTCCACTGTAGAAAATTCTATAGTGGCTCCCTGCCACTTCTGGGTTAAAGCCCAAGCCCCTCAGATTGGCACTCTACCCGACGTCTAGTTTCCTCCCTTTCACTCAAGTGATGCAAACAGCTGTGCACATGGCTGGAATGTGAATGTGGGTTGACTCTTCTCATAGTCTTTTCTTAGCTGAAAATGCTCTCATTCTCTTATGGTCTGATTCATCTTGCAGGTTCAGCTGACACATCATCTTTCCAGATAACCTACCCTAATGCAGGGCATAGCCTTGGCCAAGCATCGTATGTGTGCTTCCATATTGCTCTGTATTGACTACATAGGCTTGAAATCATTTGCTTGCCTACATGTTGCCTCCACTTGAAGGTGATCTTTTTGGGAACAAGACTGCATTTAATTTTGTACTCTCAGCATGTAGTATGGTTAGCACATGGTTTTCAGGCACTCAATAAATGTATTTTGAATTAATACTTGAATTGATAGTTATGGCTATCAATTATTATTTTTTGTCTTTCTGCCTAAACTACTAAATTAATGTGAAAGCATTTTGTGTCCCTCATGATGCCCAGCACATAGCAAAACCTCAATAAAGGTTGCTAGTTCTAATGTCTGGCATATTGGTGATAATGCCTCTGCTATGTCTGACTCGATGGCACATAAAACAACAACAACATGTCTGGCTTGCTCAGTGCTTTTTCCCCAGCATGTAGAACAAAGCTTTGAATAAAGCAGGTACTTAGTAAATATATTTTGAATGGATGCATAATGTGGTGCTGTAGAAAAAACACCAGTCCTGGTTAGAAAGCCTGGGTTCTAGTCAGAGGTAACAAGCTCAAACTTAATAAGGCCAAAATATTTCCTGCAAAAACTCTACTCCTCACCCCACAGTCCCAGCAAGTATTTCCCATCTTTATAAATGGCACCACCATCCACCCAGTTGATAAGGCCAAAACCTAAGAGTAATATTTAATTCATCTATTATCCATGGCCCATACCAATAACAACAACGTTTTCTTTTGCATGTCCCACACAATCCACTAATATATTTTACCAGTGCAACTTCCAAACATATCCAAACTCTGACCATCATCTTTACAGTCACCATCCTAACTCAAGTCACTATCATCACTATCACGACAGCTTTCCAACTGGTCTCCCTGACCTAATAGACTCATTCTGTGTATCCTTTCAATTTCCATCAGGCTAATTGTTCTGATACCACTCCAGTGTCTTCCCATTTGACTCACAATAAAATACAAACTTCTAGCCATGATCTTTAAATCTTATACAATCTGATCTTGTCTAGCTTTTTCTTCTCTTCTTGCTCAGTGTTCCTGGAATATTTGAATTTGTTCTCACATCAGAATTTGCTGTTCCCTCTACCTAGAAAACACTTATTCAAATATCTATACTCTTAGCTGAAAGGTCAGTTTTTCATAAGGCTTTCACCAATGCTTGCTAGAGCTATATCCTTCCACCCAACCCCATGAAATTCTTCTTCATCTGTTTGTTGACCTATTTGTGTCTATATCCCCTCAAATGGAATGCAGGTTCTTTGAAGATATTAATATGGTCTTGTCCTTCGCAATATATCTCTAGTTCAGTGCCTGGCACATAGTATTGATCTACTGACTCTTTTTTCCCCTCATTAGCCACATAAACTTGAGCCAGTCATTTTGCCTCTGAGCTTGTTTCTACATCAGAACAGTGGGTATGACATCTAATCTGCCTATCATGAGATAGATGGGAGGACACCCAGGTAGATGGCTTTGAGAAGATTTCTTACAAACATCAATGTTTTCCTTGTACTGGGAAATAGGCCTAGGACAGATTGGTTTTGTATCTCATATATCTTTCTGCTTCCCTCTCCTCTTTTTTCTCCTGCCCCCTACAGTGCTTTGCACAGTGGAGATTATCTAGGATGAAGAATAGAAGAAAAAAAAAACAAAAACAAGAATGAGTAAAGATGAACAAAGCCTTGGAGACTGGTAGGGAATCATCAAGCATACCAATATATATATAATAGGGATCCCAGAAGGAGAGGAGCTAGAGAGAAGAAAGAACATTCAAAGAAATAATGGGCCAAAATGCTCAAATTTTATGTAAAACATCCATCTGCATATCCAAGAAGCTAAATGAATTCACACTGAGATATATCACAGTCAAACTATTGATGTCAAAGATAAAGAGTCTTGAAAGCAGCAAGAGAAAAGTGACTTATGGTGTACACATGATCCTTAATAAGATTAATAGCTGGCTTCTCATCAGTAACCATGAAGGCCAGAAGGCAGTGGGGTGAAATATTTAAAGTGCTGAAAGAAAGACTGTCAACCAAGAATTCTATATCCAGAAAAACTATCCTCCACAAATGAAGAAAAAAAAAAAGCTATTTATAAATAAACACAAACTATTTGAATGTGGTGATAGCAGACATATCTTATTAGAAATACTGAAGGTAGACATTCAGTTTGAAATTTAAAGACACTAGACAATAACTTGTGAGCTCTGGTAGCATAGTGCCTAAAGCACTTGACTGCTAACCAGAAGGCTGGCAGTTCAAACCCACCAGTCACTCCTCAGAAGGAAGATGGGGCAATCTACTTCTGTAGTGATACTGCCTCAGCAACCCAAGGAGGGTTTGCTATGAGTCGGGTCCGACTCGACGGCACATAACAACAACAACAACAGACAATAACTTGAATCCACAAGAAGAAATAAAGAACACTTGGAAAGGTAACTACATAGATAAATATAAAAGACAGTATAAATTTATTCTTGCTCATAATACTTTTTTTTTTTGTATTCTAATGGAATAAAGAAGTAACTATAAAACTATGTTGATGAGCTTGCAATGTATAAAGATGTCATTTGTATGAGAATAACAGTATGAGAAGGGAGAAGGAATGGAGCTATATTAGAGAAAAGTTTTATAACTCTTGAGATTAAGTTGATATTAATCTGAATTAGATTGCTTTAAGTTGTTAATTGTAATCCCCAGGAAAACCAGTAGGAAAATAACATCAAAATATATAGTAAAAGGAACAAAGGAATTAAAATGGTGTAATGGAAAGTATGTACTTAACACACATACACACAAAGAGAGTAAATGGAGAAATAAAGGAACAAAAACTATATAAGACATACAGAAACCAAGCAGCAAAATGGAAGATATAAATTCTGCCTTAACAGTAATCATATTAAATGGAAATGGACTAACCATTCCAATAAAAATGAAAATATTAGTAGAAAAGATACAAAAAACAAAGTCCAACTATATGCTATCTACAAGAGACACTTTAGATTCAGAGATACAATAGGTTTAGGGTAAAAGTATGAAAAAAGATATTCCATGCAAATGATACTCAAAAGATAGCAGGGGTGGCTATACTAATACCACACAAAATGGACTTCAAGATCAAAATTGTTACTAGAAACAAAGACGGGACATTTCACAATGATAAAAGAGTCAATCCATTAGGAAGATATAACAATCATAAATATATATGCACAGAAAACAGATCTTCAAGATACATGAAGTAAAACTTCACAGAATTGAAGGGGTAAATAGACAATTCAAAAACAAGAGTTAGAAAGTCCAATAGCCCACTTTCAATAGTGGTTAGAACAACTGAGCAGAAGAGCAACAAGGTAATAGAAGACCTGAACACTATAAACTGACTTGATCTAACAGACATATATAAGATCTACCTAACAACAGCAGAATAACATTCTGCTAGGATAGATAAATATTCTCCAGGATAAATCATCTGTGAGCCATGAAACAAGTTTCAATAAATTGAAAAAGTTTAAAATTATAAAGTATGTTCCCCAACCACAGCAGAATGAAATTAAAAATCAATAATAGTCAATTTGGACAATTCACAAATATGTGGGAATTAAACAAAACATCCCAAATTCCCAACAAGTCAAACAATAAACCTCAAGGGAAATTAGAAAATATTCAGTAAATGAAAACAAAACCACAACATACCAAAACTTATGGAGCGGAAGTAAAGAAGTGCTTAGAGGAAAATTTATAGCTATAAATATCTATATTAAAAAAGAAGGAAGAGCTCAAATCAATAACCCAGATTTCTACTTTAAGAAACAAAAAAGAAGAAGAAGAAGAGCACACTAAATTCAAAGCAAGTGGAAGAAAATAATAAAAGTAAGAACAAAAATAAATATAATAGAGAACAGAAAAAAATAAACATAGGGAATTCAACAAAACCTGAAGATAGATTGACCAAGAAATAAAGAAAGAGAAGACTTAAATCACTAAAATAAGACATGATACAGGACACATTACTCCTGATCTTACAAAATTAAAACAGATTATAAGAGAATACTACGAAAAATTATATACCTACAAATTATATAATCTAAATGAAATGGACAAGTTCCTAAAAGACACAAACTATTGAAACTGTCTTAGGAAGAAATAGACAGTCTACATAGACCTTAAAATAAGTATAGAGATTGAATTGGTAAAAATAATAATAATAATTCCCACAAAGAAAAGCCTAGAAGCAGATGACTTTTTGGTGAACTCTACAAAATGTTTAAATAAGAACTATTTTTTACAATCTATTTCAAAAACAGAAGAGGAGGGGATACTTCCTAACTTGCTCTACAAGGCCAGTGTTACTTTGTTGCCAAAACTAGACAAAGATATTATAAGAAAGAAAAACTACAGACCAATGTCTCTTATGAATGTAAATTAAAAAATCCTCAACCAAATAATAGCAAACCAAATCCAGCAGCATATAAAAAGGATTATTCACCTTGCCACATAGGATTTATTGCAGAAGTGCAAGATTGGGTTAATCTGCAAAAATCAATCAATGTATTAAACCATTTTAATAGAATTTTTAAAAACATCTCAGTAGACGCAGAAAAAGCATTTGCAAAATACAACATGCTTTCATAATATAAATAAATAAATAAAACAGTAAAACATTTAATAAACTAGTAACAAAAGGCAACTTCTTAAATCTGGCAAAGGCTATCTACAAAAACTCATAGATGACTGCCAATAAAAAATAAAATATGTATAAACTTAACAAAATATGTGTAAAATCTGTATGGGATAAACTGAAAGACTCTGATGAAAGAAATCAAAGATGATCTAAATAAATGGAATGACATCATGTTTGTTGATAGGAAGATTTAATATTGTTAAGATGTCAATTCTTGGGACTTCCAGTAAGATGGTGGAATAGGCAGACAAGCTATACCAACCCTCTTCAAGAAAAGAGAAACCAATTGACAGAGATACAGAAGATAATCCTGGAGCCCTGAGCTTA
Organism: Orycteropus afer afer; assembly: GCF_000298275.1. Lineage (NCBI taxonomy): Eukaryota > Metazoa > Chordata > Mammalia > Tubulidentata > Orycteropodidae > Orycteropus > Orycteropus afer. The sequence continues at coordinate 3,769,446 of NW_006921785.1, forward strand.
GAAAGGAAGGAACCAGAAGTGGATTAAACACCAACTATTAGAAGAACCTGAATGAAAACAGTGAGTAAGGAGACAAATGGAGCTGTGAACTGTCAGCTATCCTGATGGCATGAACAGCCTGAATATTTCCCAGTGGTGTTAGGACCTGAGAATTAACCTAAAAATCGGCCCTTCTTGCCAAGGGCTGCATTGGCAACAGCACTCGTGTCTGATGACTGAAAAGGGAAACAGTAAAGAAGGAAACAAAATGAGCTGTGAACTTTCAGGTATCTGGAAGGTGCAGCCATTTTGAATGTTTACAAGTGGTGGCCATTTTGGATATTTAAAGTGACAGCATTCTCTTTCAGATTGCAGGGACCTAAGAATAGGCCCCACTTGCCACAGACAGCACAGACATACAGGAGGCAGATGACTGGAGAGGAGACAGGTGGTGAGTGCATAAGTATTGCCAACTAGCAAATAGAGGAACACAGTACCCTACTTACTCAGATAACATCCAAACAAAACAAAGAAAACTAAAATCTTGGGTGAATCACTCCAACATACAATCACCTTTAAATATAAACACAAAAATATCACAATGTCTCAGAGATAACAGATTATCACAGTCCACACAAAGAAGCAAGACAAAGCAATAGAAACAAGGAACCAAGATATGGACCCAGGACATATACCCAAGGAAGAAGCAACATTGGAACTCCCTGATAAGGAATTCAAAAGAATTATATTTAGGTACCTTCAACAGATCGAGAGACATATCAAGGAAAACACTGACAAAACTGAGGAAAACTTGGGAACAATTTCAGAAGACAATACAACAAAATGACAAAATAAATGAAAAATTAGAAATGATACAAAATCTACAGATAGAAATACAGAAGATTAATACTAAATTTTCAGAAATAGCTAACACATTGAATGTGCAAAGGAGTAGAATTCAATCAATGGAAGACAGAATAAGTGAGATTGAAGATAAATACCTCAATACTACTTTGAAAAGGGATTAATCAGAAAAAAGATCAAAACAAAATGAAGAAAGCCTAAGGTTCATGAGGGATACCATCAAAAGGAATAGCCTAGTGTAATCAGAATTCTAGAATAGGAAGAGACAAATGAAACCACACAGAAAACTGTTGAAGATTTGTTGGAAGTGAATTTCCCTGATATGATGAAAGACGGGAAGATATCCATTCAAGAAGTCCAAAGAACATGAAATATGATAGACCCCAAAAGAAAATCATAAGTCTTATCATCATCAAACTCACCAAAACCAAAGACAAAGAAAGAATCCTGAAAGCAGCATGGGAAAAATAAGAAGTTACATACAAAGGGTAATTAAGTGAGCATGATTCAGACCCAGAACACATCCCAAAGGAAGAAGCAGCACTGGAACTCCCTGATACGGAATTTAAAACAATTAAACTTAGGTATCTGCATAGGATTAAGAGACAGATCAAGGAAAACACTGACAAAATTAAGGAAAACATAGACAAAACCCTAGAATAATTGCAGAAGAAAATACTAGAACAAAATGACAAAATAAACGAAAAATTAGAAATGATACAATATCTACAGATAGAAATACAGAAAATTAATACTAAATTTTCAGAAATAGCACATTGAAAGGGCAAAAGAGTAGAATCAAATCAATGGAAGACAGAAGTAATGATATTGAAGACAAATACATGAATACTTCTTTGGAAAGGGATCAATCAGAGAAAAGATCAAAACAAAAAGAAGAAAACCTAAGGTTCATCAAAAGGAATAATGTACATGTAATCAGAATTCCAGAACAGGAAAAGAGAAATAAACCCACTGAGAAAATTGTCCAAGATTGGTTGGAAGATCACTTCCCTGACATGATAAAAGCTGAAAGTATATCCACTCAGGAATTCCAAAAACCCCAAAAAGGATAGACCCCAAAAGAAAATCACCAAGACATATCATCATCAAACTCATCAAAACCAAAGACAAGGAGAGAATCCTGA
>NW_006921785.1:3771858-3773154 GCF_000298275.1 Orycteropus afer afer
CAGCAAATGAGGACAACTACAAACCAAAAAGAGGGAAAAAATAGTGTAGTTACAGAACTTCTAACTAGTGAGGAAGTCAAGAGAGTTGCAAAATAGAATGGACTGTCCTAAACTCAGGGAGAAAATTATAAATCATAGGGTAACCTCAAAGAAAAATGATAAACCTTCACATCACAATAAAAAAGAGGAGAAGCACAAATATTTAGCAACCATTAAAACTATAGCAACAAAGGAAATGGTAACATGATTCATAAACATACTGAGCTCAGCACAGAAAGTTAGATGGAACAAAGAAACCAGGAACACCATGAAAAACACATAACAAAATGACATCAACCAATTCATATTTGTTGGTAATTACACTGAATGTCAATGGCTTAAATGCACCACTCAAGAGATGGAGAGTGGTTAATGGATAAGAAAACATAACCCATCAATATGCTGTCTACAAGAGACATATCTTAGAGACAAAGACAAAGACAGAGTAAAAATCAAAGGTTGGGAAAAGATATATCAACCAAATGGCAACCATAAAAAAGCAGGATTGGCAATATTAATTTCTGATCAAATTAGCTTTAAGACAACAAAAACCATAAGTGACAAAGATTGTTGTTTGCCATCAAGTCAGACCCGACTCATAGTGACCCCTTCTTGGGTTGCCAAGGCAGTATCACTATGGAAGTAGATTACCCAACCTTCCTTCCGAGGAGTGGCTGGTGGGTTTGAACCGCCAGCCTTCTGGTTAGCAGTCAAGTGCTTTAGGCACTATGCTATCAGAGCTCCTAAGTGACAAAGAAGGACATTATATAATGATTAAAAGATCAATTGAACAAGAATATATAACCATAATATCTATGGGTCCAATGAAGGAGCCCAAAAATATGTAAATCAGACTTTAAAAGAATTGAAAAGACAAATAGATGATTCCACAGTCATAGTAGAGATTTTAATACACCACTATCAGTGAAAGATAGAACAATTGGGGAAAAAACTGAACAAAGACACAGAAGAACTAAACAATACAATCCACCAACTTGACCTTATAGACATCTACAGAGCACTTCACCCAATATACATTCTTTTCCAGTGCACATGGAACATTCTCCATGATCATATGTTAGGCCACAAAGCAAGTCTTAATAAATTTAAAAACATTGAAATACTGCAAAGCATCTTCTTAGATCACAATGCTATCAAACTGTTGTTGTTATTGTTGTTGTTAAGTGCCGTCGAGTCGTTTCCGACTCATAGCGACCCCATGCACAGCAGAATGAAACACTGCCCGATCCCGCGCCA
>NW_006921785.1:3776969-3798046 GCF_000298275.1 Orycteropus afer afer
AAGCTGGAGGCTTTTCCTGACTCACGCAGCTGCAGGGGCTGAGGATCTCAAGATTGGCAAGTAGTATACTGGCTGTTGACTCCAACGAATGATGAATCCAAGATCTCCAGGCTGAATGGTGGATTGTTCGCTCATGGACAGTTATAAGGAGCACAACAGAATCCCAATCCACAGAAGAGTTGCTATCAAATTAGAAATCAACAATAGGAAAATCAACAGAAAAAGAGCAAACACATGGACATTGAACAACACCCTCCTTAAGAATGACTGGGAAATAGAATAAATTAAGAAAAGAACTTATAATCTCCTTGAATCAAATGAGAATGAAGACAAAACTACCAAAATCTTTGGGACACAGCAAAAGCAGTGATCAGAGGCCAATTGATACCAATAAATGCACACATCAAAAAAGAAGAGAAACCCAAAATAAACACCTTAAACCAACATCTCCAACCATTACAAAAAGAGCAGCAAAAAAAAGCCTACAGTCACCAGAAGAAATGAAATAATAAAGATTCACGTAGAAATAAATGAAACAAAAAATAGACAATAGAAAAAATCAACAAGACTAGATGTTGGTTTATTGAAAAGATCAATAAAATTGACAAGCCACTGGCAAATTTAACAAAGGAAAGAGGGAGATAATACAAATAATATGAATAAGAAACAAAATGGTGACATCACAAGAGAACCAACTGAAATGAAAAGGATAATATCAGGATACTATGAAGAAATGTACTCCAACAAATTTGAGAATCTGAAAGATATGGACAGATTTCTAGAAACACACTACTTATCTAAACTAACATAGACTGAGGTAGAAAAGTTGAACAGATCCATAGCAAAAGAAGAAATTGAACAGGTCATAAAAAAATTACCAACAAAAAAAGGTCCTGGCCCAGATGGTTTAACTGGAGAATTCTACCAAAGATTCAAAGAAGAACTGATACCAATACTACTATTCCAAAACATAGAAAAGAATGTAATCCTCCCAAATTAATTTTATGAAGCAAGCATAACCTTGATACAAAAACCAGGCAAAGACATCACTCAAAAGGAAAACTACAGACCAATATCCCTCATGAATATAGATGCAAAATCTTCAACAAAATCCTAGCCAATAGACTCCAACAACGTATCAAAAAAATAATTCACTATGATCAAGTGGGGTTCATACTAGGTATGCAAGGATGGTTCAACATTAGAAAAACAATCAACATCACCCACCACATAAATAAAGCAAAGGAGAAGAACCATATGATCATCTCCATTGATGCAGAAAAGGCATTTGATAAAATCCAACACCCATTCCTGATCAAAACTCTCAGCAAAACAGAATTAGAAGGGACATTCCTCAACATAATAAAGGTCATCTATGCAAAATGAACAGCCAACATTATTCTCAATGGAGAGAAACTGAAACCATTCCCCTTGTGAACAGGAACCAGACAAGGATGCCTTCTATCACCACTTCTACTCAATATTGTGTTGGAAGTCCTAGACAGGGCAATAAGACAAGAAAGGGAAATCAAAGGCATCCAAATTAGTAAGGAAGAAATCAAACTATCCCTATTTGCTGATGATACAACCCTATACATAGAAAATCCAAGAGAATCAGGCAAAAATCTACTGGAACTAATTGAAAGATTTAGCATCATGGCAGGATTCAAAATCAGCATCCAAAAATCAGTTGGATTCCTCTATACCAGCAAAGAGATTGCTAAAAAAGAAATAAGGAAATCAATACCATTTATAAAGTTGTTGTTGTTGTTATGTGCAGTCGAGTCGGACCCGGCTCATAGTCACCCCTCCTTGAGTTTCTGAGGCAGTATCACTACGGAAGTAGATTGCCCCATCTTCCTTCCAATCATTTATAATAGCTACCAAAAAAAATTAAGATACTTGGGAATAAATCTTACCAGGGACACAGAAGATCTGTACAAAGGAAACTATAAAAGACTACTTCAAAAAACCATAAGAGACCTATGTAAATGGAAGAACATACTGTACTCATGGATAGGAAGATTGAACATTGTGAAAATCTCACTTCTACCCAAAACAATCTATACTTTCAATACAACCCCAATCTAGATCCCATCAACATTCTATAAGGATATGGAAAAACCAATCACTAACCTTATATGGAAAAGGAAAGAGACCTTGAATAAGCAAAGCATTATTGAAATAGAAGAACAAAGTAGGAGGTCTCACATTCCTGGATCCTAAATCCTACTACATAGCCACAATAGTCAAAACTACCTGGTATTGGTACAATGACAGATACATAGACCAATGGAATAGAATTGAGAACCCAGAAATAGATTCATTGACTTATGGTCAGCTGATCTTTACAAAAGGCTGAAATCCATTAAATGGGAAAGAGATTGTCTGTTTAGCTAATAGTGCTGGCAAAACTGGTTATCTATTTGCAGAAATATGAAATAAGATCTGTACCTCATACCATATACAAAAATTAACTCCAGATGGATCAAAGACTTAATTGTGAAACCTAAAACTATAAAGTTCCTCAAGGAAAACCTAGGGGCAAATTTAGAGGCCCTAATATATGGCATAGGAGCTCTGGTAATGTAGTGCCTAAGGCACTTGACTGCTAACCAGAAGCCTGGTGGTTCAAACCCACAAGCCACTCCTCGGAAGGAAGGTTGGGCAATCTACTTCTGTAGTGATACTGCTTCAGAAACCCTGGGGGGGGGGTCGTTATGATTGGGTCCGACTCGATGGCACATAACAACAACAATAATATATGGCATAAATAGGGCATAACCCAAAATGCACAAACAGCAGAAGAGAAACTAGATGAATGGGAACTTCTAAAAATTAAATTTTTATGTGCTTCCAAAGACTTCTCCAAAAGAGTCAAAAGAGAACCTATAGATTGGGAAAAAATATTCAGCAATGACATATCTGACAAGGGACTTATCTCTAGAAATTATAGCAAACTCCAACACCTCAACAACAAAAAGACAAATAATACAATTAAAAAATGGGCAGAAGACATGAATAGACACTTCACCAAGGAAGATATTCAGGTGGCCAACAAACATAGGAAGAAATGCTCACGATTGTTAGACATTAGAGGGATGCAAATCAAAACAACAATAAGATACCATCTTGCCCCAGCACCAGTAGCAAAGTACAGCAAGACAGAAAATAACAAATGCTGGCCAGGATGTGGAGAGATTGGGACTCTCATACACTGTTGGTGGGACTGTCAAATGGTACAACCACTGTGGAAAGTGGTGTGGCGATTCCTTAAAAAGTTGGAATTAGAAATGCGATTTGACCCAGCCATTCCATTACTTCTTTAGGTATATAGCCTAAAGAAGTGAGAGCCATGACAAGAACAGACATATGCACACCCAAGTTCATCGCAACACTATTTACAATAGCAAGAAGATGGAAACAACCTATGTGCGCATCAACAGAAGAATGATTAACCAAACTATGGTATATACACACAATGGAATACTATGTGACACTAAAGAATAATGTAGAATCTGCAAAACATAGCATAATGTGGATAAACTTGGAGGACATTATGCTGAGTGAAATAAGTCAATCACAGAAGGACAAATATTGTATTAGTCCATTATTGTAAAAAGTCAAGGAAAGGTTTATACATGGAAGGAAACTTTCTTTGTTTGTTACCAGGGGTGGCTGGAGAGGGACAGGAAGGAACAATGCAAAAAATAAAAATAATAATAATAATAAAAGATGTTAATTCTTTCCATCTTGATTATACATTTAATGGAATTATAACCAAAATCTCAGCGAGTTATTTTGTAGATATCAACAAACTTTTCTAAAATTTATATGGAAAGGCGAAAGACTCAGGACATTTTGGCAAAAGCAGACAGGCCCACACAATACTAAAGAACAGAATAGTTAACACAATACTAAAGAACAAAGTTGAATGACTGACACTACCCAATTTCAAGATTTAGCTACAGTAATCAAGACAGCATGGTATCGAAGGAATAGACAAACTGATCAGTGGAATAGAATATAGAGCCCAGCAATAGACCTACACAAATACAGTCAACTAATCTTTGACAAAGGAGTAAAGCAAATGCAATGGAAAAAGGATTGTATTTTTTAAAAATGGTGCTAGAACAACTGGCCATGCATATTCAAAAAAAAAAAAAAAAATCTAGACAAAAAGCTTGCATCTTTCACAAAAACTTACAGCTAACATCATACATAACAGTAAAAGACAACGTTTAGGCCCTTAAAGTGGGAACAAGATAAGAATGTCCATTCTTGCCACTTCCATTCAGCATTGTATTGAGAGATCTAGCTTTGGCAATTACACAAGAAAAAGAAATAAAAAGCTGCTAGACTGGAAAGACAGAAGTAAAACTATATTTATAGACAATCTGATGTTTTTTAAAGATGGCCACTTGTGAGCTTTTGAGACTCCAGTCACTACTCATCAAAGTAAGATATAGAACACCATTTTTGTATATCATGTTGTGCCAATTGAGCTTGATACCAACAAATTTTAAAAGACCTAAATAAATGGAAAGATATCCCACCTATTGTAAGACGTAGTGTTGTTAAGGTGACAATACGCTTCAAGTTGATTCAGTATAATCCCTATAAAGATATTAGCTGTCTTTTTTTGACAAAATGGACAAGATGATCCTGAAATTCATATAGAAATCCAAGGGACTCAGAATAGCCAAAACAATTTTGAAAAAAAAAAAAAAAAAAATGAACAAAGTTGGAGAACTCATACTTTCCTATTTCAAAACTTACTATAAAGCTACAATAATCAAGACAGACTGATGCTGGCATGAATCTAGACATACAGATTAATGGAATAAAAGGAAAGTTCAGAAATAAAGCCTTACATCTGTGATCAACTTATTTTGGACAGGGTGTCAAAACAATTCAATGGAGAAAGGAGAGTCTTTCCAACAAATGGTGCTGTAACAATTGCGTATCCACATGCAAAAGAATAGATCTGGACCCCTACCTCACTCCTCAGAAGGAAGATGGGACAATCTACTTCCATAGTGATACTGCCTCAGCAACCCAAGGAGGGGCTGCTATGAGTCGGGTCCAACTTGACGGCACATAACAACAACACCACCTCACAACACGTACAAAAATAAACTCAAAATGGGTCAAAAAAAGGGGGGTGGGGAGTTAAGCCATAAAACTCTTAGAAGAAACCAAACAAAAACACACTGTCATCAAGTGATTCTAACTTATAGGGACCCCCCATTGGATTTCAAAGTCTGTAAATCTTTACGGAAGTAGATTGCCTCATCTTCCTCCCATGGAGCTGCTAGTGGGTTTGAAGCATCAACCTTTTGGTTAGCAGCCAAATGCCTTACACAGTATGCCACCAGAGCTCCTTCTTAGAAGAAAACATAGGTGTAAATTTTTGTGATTTTGAATGAGGCAATAATTGGATATGATGCCAAAAGCATAAGCAATGAAAGAAAAAATAGATGACTAGATCATCAAAATGTAAAATTTTGTGTACCAAAGAAAATATACAAAGAAAGTGGGTGAAAACTTTCTACTACAACTTTCACTATAAAGTGATAAGAAACCCTACAGAATGGGAGAAAATAATTGCAAATCATATATCAGATATTGGACATTTATCCAGAATATACAAAGAACTCTTACAACTCAACCATAAAGAGAAAAATAGCAGAGTTTTAAAATGGGCAAAGAATTTGAACAAACATTTTTCTGAAGAAGATAGATCTACAAATAACCAGTAAGCATATGAAAAGATAGTCAACATCTTTAGTCATTAGTGCAATCCAAATCAAAACCACAATGAGATACCACTTCACTCTTACGAGGATGAATCTAACTCTAAAAATACATTTTAAAAAAAAAGAAGAAAAAACAAGTGTTGGTGGGGATGTGGAGAAATTGAAATCCTCAGACATTGCTGATGGGGAAGTAAAATGGGGCAGCTACTTTGGAAAACACTTTGGTAGTTCCTCAAAAAATTAGTGAGTTACCATATGGTCCAGCAATTTTGCGCCTAGATATATCGCCCAGATTATTAAAAAACATATGTTCGCACAAAAACTTGTATACTAATGTTCATGGCAGCATTATTCATAAAGTCAAAAAGAGGAAACAACCCAAATGTCCATCAATTTATGAATGGATAAACAAACTGTGGCCCATCTATACAATGGAATGTTTATTCAGCCATAAAAATGAATGAGGCAATGATACATGTTACAACATGGATGAACCTTGAAAACAATGTCCTAAGTGGAAGAAGCCAGACACACACAAGAAAAACACGTATAGTATGATTTCATTTATATGCAATGTCCAGAATAGGCAAACCCCATGGAGACAGAAAGTAGATTAGTGGTTGTTGTAGGGTGACTGGTGAATGTTATGAAACTACTTTTTGGAGTGAGTAATGAAAATGTTCTGTAATTAGTGCTGATGGCTGTAAATCTGTGAATACGCTAAGAACCACTGAGTTGCATGCTTTAAAAATATGAATTTTATGGTATATGAATTTTCTTAATAAAGCTATTATTTTAAAAGTGCTCATTGTAACCTTATTCCAGTAAAAATGAAATATTAAAAAAAGAGCATGTTGATTAACTTAAAATGAATCAATTTGATAGAATATTATATAACCATTAAATCATGTCTACTGTATATAATTGTTGTGGTAGTTAAAGTTGTATGTCAACTTGGTTGGGCCTGGTTGAGTGGCTGGGCAGCTGGTGGCAGTTATTCCCCATGGTGAGACTGGCAATCAAGCAGCTGTGTAGCTACCTTAGGCATGTGGTCCGCTTCCCTTATACAAGCAGCAGTTTTGGGAATGGTTTCTAATTTATGGCATGCTTGGACCCTGCATGTAGCTGAGTCATTGTTCAGCAGCCTCAGATGCTCTGCCGACCTTGGGACTTACAATGGACTTGAATTAATGGCCTACCATGTGGTTTGGTAACATTGGGACTGTGCCATTTTATTTGTCAACCTTGGGTTTGTCAGCCTCAGCAGCCAGTAGCTGCCTGAGTGAAGAGATGCCTCTAGCTTCAGTGGGCCGGGAGGAAGAGGCAGAGCTGAGGCCCAATGTCGAAGGGCTTTCACCCAGCACCTAGAGTCTGGCATTTTGAACTTGGATTTAACGCCTCCAAACTGCGAGACAATAAACTCCTGTTTGTCAAGGCCATCACATTTGTGGTCCTGTCAGAGCAGCACTAGGTAACCAGAACAATGGTTATGAAATAATATTAAGTATGATGTGGTGTTGTTGTTGTTGTTGTTATTTGCCGTCGAGTCAGCCCCGACTCACAGCAACCCCTCCTTGGGTTTCCAAGGCAGTATCACTACAGAAGTAGGATTGCCCAACCTTCCTTCCGAGGAGTGGCTGGTGGGTTTGAACGCCAGCCTTCTGGTTAGCAGTTAAGTGCCTTAGGCGCTATGCTACCAGAGCTCCTAAGTATGATGTAGCCACAACTATATATTTTTTAAAAAAATCATATCACTTCAGGCTTTTTTTTTTTTTTTTTAAGTTTGAAAGAAAACATCAAACTTAACAAATTTTGACTACAAAAATTAACTAAACAAACTCGCTACCATCAAGTTGATTCTGACTTATAGTGATCCTATAGGACAAAGCAGAATTGCCCCATATGGTTTCCAAGGCTGTGAATCTTTATATAAGCAGTCTGCCTCATCTTTCTCCCTTGGAGCAGCTGGAGGGTTCTTCCAAGTGCCTACCTTTTGGTTAGCAGCCAAATACCTTAACCACTGTGTAACCAAAACCAAACTCAAACCAAACTCACTGCTGTCAAGTCAGATCGGACTCATAGCGACCCCTCCTTGGGTTTCCAAGGTAGTATCTCTATGGAAGTAGATTGCCCAGCCATCCTTCTAAGAAGTAGCTGGTGGGTTTGAACCACCAACCTTCTGGTTGGTAGTCAAGTGCCTTAGGCACTAAGCCACCAGAGCTCCTGTGTAACCAGAGATCCTTGATGTTGACTATAGGTAGTAAAATATGAAATTTTTTTCTTTTTCTGTTTTTCTGTATTTTCTAAGCTCTCTTCAAATGTTGCTGTTGTTGTTATGTGCCGTCAAGTCAGCCCTAACTCATAGCGACCCCTCCTTGGGTTTCCAAGGCGGTATCTCTATGGAAGTAGATTGCCCAACCTTTCTTCCAAGCGGTGGCTGGTGGGTTTGAACCACCAGCCTCTGGTTAGCAGTCAAGTGCCTTAGCCACTATGCTACCAGAGCTTCCTCTCTTCAAATAGCATATATTTTTTTAATAGTAAAAATACATTTAAAAATTCATAACTATGTTATAAATAGCTAAAGTGTCAGAATTTCTGTATCTGTGAAGATCAATTCACCTCTCTCAGTGTGGAGCCCAATGGTCACCTAGTCCCAGCCACCCAAGAGACAGAGCGCATCACCATTAAAAGGGAGACTGGTCAGAGAATGAGGTGGGCCTTATACAGCTCTGCTTTGTATGAGTGTAGAGCCAACTGGCCCAGAGCAGGGGCATCATCTTTACAAGTGAGGAGCTTTTCCTTTTCTTGTGTTAAGTTGTAGTAGGTTTTAAAAACTCCACTGTTCTTTCAAAAGTGTTGTGAGGTGATTTGGTCTCCAAGCCTGTATCTTTCCTTTGTCTGCCCTCCCCTGACTGTTTATTTCCTTTTCCATCTCACAGTGGCTGCCCTTCAGGCAGTGACACCAACAATGTTGTTACAGGTGTTGGTTCACTCTGGTCTCCTTTGCTCTGCAAGGAATGCTGGTAGGATCAAATGCCCCTGTGGAAACTAAGCTGTATTGTCTTCATTTTCCATCATTTTACTTTAACATCCCAGCAGTCCCCGCCTGTTAGGGTCTCCACTGGCAATTCAACCATTCATCAATTTAAAGAATAGCCAAGAGGTTTTGGCAAACATCCACCTCCATACAAGGAGTCAGATGTTTTTCTCTTAATTTTTCTTTGAAAAGAAAGAATCTGCTCATCTGGAGGTGAGCCATTCAAAAAGGTGGTTAGGGTGGCTTCCACAATGCCAGAGAGGGCTTCCTTCGCCAGGGCTGACTTCATGGTGTGTGCAACCATTTGGAGCCCGCATTTAGAAGGACCGCAAGTTTGAACTTGGTTTAATGCTCTGTTGCCAACTTGTAATCCTTGATAATTTTTTAACAAGAATTCCCACAATTACATTTTGTAATGGACCCTGAAAATTGTGTGCCTGGTCTTGCCCATTATTCTGTTGCCACTTTCCATTTCCCCCATCAAACACCCCCACCACCACCACCCTCTCCTCGCCATGCTCCACCATTCACATTTCTGGAAGAGAGGTTCACAACAGAACTGTTAGGTTTGCTTCTTGAAACTTATACGTATTTATTATTTGTTCTTGAAAGAACAAACAAATCAGCCTTAGGAGAAACACAAATAGAATGTTACTTAGAAGGGAGGATGATGAGACTTCAACTTGCTTTGGACACATCATCGGGAACAACTCACCATTAGAGAAGGACATGGTGTTTGGTAAAGTGGAGGGCCAGTAAAGGCCAGGGAAACCCTCATGGGATGAACTGACACAATAGCAGCAACAATGGATTCAAACATACCAATGATCATGAAGGTGGTGCAGGACCAGGCAACTTTTTGTTCTGTTATACATAAGACCATGAATTGGAACCAATTCAACACCAACTAGGAGTTCCGGTAGCATAGTGCCTAAGGCACTTGACTGCTAACCAGAAGGCTGGTGGTTCAAAACCACCAGCCACTCCTCGGAAGGAAGGTTGGGCAATCTACTTCCATAGTGATACTGCCTTGGGAACCCAAGGAGGGGTCACTATGAGTCAAGTCTGACTCAACCGCGCATTACAACAACAGCAGCAACTAACAACATTGTTCATTTTTTCTGATGAGGAATCTTAGACAAGTAACACCCTTGTGGGGTTGTTGTTGGTATGTGCCATCGAGTAGGATCCGACTCATAGCGACCCCTCCTTGGGTTTCTGAGTTGGTTTCACTATGGAAGTAGATTGCCCAACCTTCCTTCCGAGGAGTGGCTGGTGGGTTTGAACCGCCAGCCTCTGGTTAGCAGTCAAGTGCCTTAGGCACTATGCTACCAGAGCTCCTCCTTGTGGGGTACAAGGATCATTATCTGATATCTGCAAACCAAAACTCACTGCCATCAAATCAATTCTAACTCATTGCGACCTCCATTGGGCTTCCAGGGCTGTAAATCTTTACAGAAGTAGATTGCCTCATCTTCCTTCCAAAGAGCGGCTGGTGGGTTTGAACCACCAACCTTCTGGTTAGCAGTTAAATGCCTTAGGCACTGTACCACCAGAGCTTCTCATATCTGCAGGTGAAACAAAAAGATTGGTGGCTTTAGCCACAGCCTATGAGCTGATGGTGGCATAGTGCCTAAGGCATTTGACAGCTAAAGAGTAGAGTGGCAGTTCATAGCCACCAGCCACTCCTTGGAAGGAAGGTTGGGCGATCTACTTCCCTAGAGATACCACCTCAGAAACCCAAGGAGGGGTTGCTATGAGTTGGGACCGACTGGACAGCAGTGAGTTTGGTTTTGGAGTTTAGGACCAGTTCTAACTCTAGGACCTGCAGGAAGGTGAACTGTGTATTTTTTCCATTGGGGTGGGGAGAAGGTATTTTGTAAAGTGATAGAAGTAAATAGTGGCTAACAGATTGTCTCTGTAAGAAAGCATTATTGTGGTCCTCCGGCATCTAGAGAAAGATGAGCAGAACTCATTTTCCAGAAGGTCAAAGAGCTGCAGACAGATGGGCCATTTCCCCTGAATCTAGCTCTGAAAATCCTGCCTATTGAGAAAGCATCATTCTTATGTCTACGAGGGGAACTTGAGAGGAGCAATAGTATGTGAGTGGCTGTCCCAGCAGGCAGACGCCTAACAGATAAAAAGGAATTTGCAGTTGAGAAATATCTTGAGATCCTAAGAGGCCAATCAGAGTGTGAATGCATCATTTCAAAGTGTTGATAATATAAGCCTGGGGAGTCCCTACAGTTAAGGATTCCCTGAGACAGTAGTACTGTTCTCTCTGACAAACACAGTGGTGAGAGTTGGGGAAAGTGATTTAATCTTTTTGAGCCTGGTTCCTCATTTCTACATAGTAATAATAGTACCAGACATGGGATTGTCGAGAATAAACTTGTTTTTACAGTAAAAGCAATTAAAATAGTGATTGACACACTGCAAATGCTCAAAAAGTGATGGTTTTACTATTATTAAGAGAAACATTGCTAACTACTGGGAGCAGGTAAAGAATTCAAGTTTTCTAGATGTTGTCTTGTGACATTTCCTTTTTGACTTTGCCCCATCAGACCCCAAACCTAACCCAGCCCACTGCTGTTGAGTCAGCTCCAATTCACAGCAACCCTATGGGACAGAGTAGAACTGTCCATAGGGTTTCCAAGCTATAAATTTTTATGAAAGCAGACTGCCTCATCTTTCTCCTATGGAGCAGCTGGTGGGTTCAAACCTCCACCATTTTGGTTAGCAGCCAAGTGCTTAACTACTGAGCCACCAGGATTCCTTCATCAAACCCCAGTTGCTCCCATTTCTAGCTCACTTTCTATCAAAATGGCACTGAAGCCACCACAAAGAAGAGATGCTAATAGTTGGGGCCTGGTGCAGGAAAAGGAGGACATCACCTATGGAAAATTCTTGCCCTCCTCGCCTCAAAAAAAAAAAAAATCAAACCTGACTCTAGGCAGCCCTCTAGATGTAACTACCATTTTACAGGAATTCAGAGGATAGAGAACCACAACCATACACAAACCATAGGGGTGCATTCAACAAAACCCATGCTGTGGTTTCATATCTACGGAAAATGATCTGGTTTCTTCAAAACAATAACAAGCAAAAAATTGCAAGGGGAAGAAAAGGAAATGGAGGGAGAAACCTATAGATTTAAGAAGGCTTAAGGTGCCTATGAGCCAATTGTAACAGTTGAACCGTATTTGAATTCAATTCAAATAAATCAATTCTTCTTCTATTTTTTTAATGTATAAGAACATCAGGAAAATATGAACACTGACTAGTCCAGGTATTAAGGGATTATTGAATTATTGTTAAAAAAAAATTTTAGGTGACTGTCTTAGATATCTAGTGCTGCTGTAACAGAAATATCACAAGTGGATGGCTTTAACAACCAGAAATGTACTGTCTCACGTTTAGAATGCTAGAAGTCTGCATTCAGTGTGCCAGCTCCAGAAGAAAGCTTTTATTCTCTGTTGGCTCTGAAGGAAGGTCTTTGTCTCCTTTCAACATCTGTGGGCCTGGTCTTCTATGGAAATCTCCATGTGTCTTGGCATCAATCTTCCGTTGGGTCTAGGAGGTTCTCAGTGCAGGGACCCCAGTCCAAAGGAAATGCACCACTCCCAGCTCTTCCTTCTTGATGGTAGTAGTCTCCTCTTTCTCTGCTCACTTGTTTAATCTCTTTTATATTGCAAAAGAGATTAACTCAAGATACAACACAATCCTATAGGTTGTAATCTGCTTCATTAACATAACTGCCTCTAATCCTGCCTCACTAACATCATGTTGCTATTATTGTTATTGTTAGCTTCGATTCACAGTGATTATGTAGAACAGAAGGAAACACTGCCTGGTCCTGTGCTATACTCACAATCCTTGCTATATTTTAGCCTATTGTCACAGCCACTATGTCAATCCATCTCATTGAGGTTGTTGTTGTTGTTGTTAAGTGCCGTCGAGTCGTTTCCGACTCATAGCGACCCCATGCGCAGCAGAACGAAACACTGCCCGATCCTGCGCCAGCCCCACAATCCCTGCTATACTTGAGATCATCATTGCAGCCACCGTATCAATCCATCTCATTGAAGGCCTCCGCCTCCTTCGTCGACCCTCCACCCTACTAAGCATGACATCCTTCTCCAGGGAATGGTCCCTTCTTACAACATGACCAAAATAGGTGAGATGAAGTCTGGCCATTTTTGCTTCCAAGGAGCATTCTGGCTGCACTTCCTCCAGGACAGATCTGTTAGTTCTTTTAGCAGTCCATGGTACTTTCAGCATTCTTCGCCAGCACCACAACTCAAAAGCATCAACTCTTCGGTCTTCCTTATTCATTGTCCAGCTCTCACATGCATAAGAGGCAATTGGAAATATCATGGCTTGTGTCAGGCGCACCTTAGTCCTCAAGGAGATATCCTTGCTCCTCAGCACTTGAAACAGTTTCTCATTGAGGATCTCCCCTTTTTTGATGACTCTCTGTTTTACCAAGCATAATATCCTTCTCCAGGGACTAGTCTCTTTTGACAATATGACCACAGTAGGTAAGACAAAGTCTGTCCATTCTCACTTCTAAGGAGCATTCCAGCTATACTTCTTCCAAGACAAATTTGTTTGTTCTTCTAGTAGTCCAGGGTACATTCAATATTACTCATCAACACCACAATTCAAATGCATAAATTCTTTTTTGGTTTTCCTTATTCATTGCTTAGTTTGCACATGCATATGAGGCTATATACCATAGCTTGAATCAGGAGTAGTTTAGTGCTCAAGGTGACTTTTTTGCTTTTTCAACACTTGCAAGAGGTCTTTTGCAACAGATTTGCCCAGGGCAATACAGTGTCTGATTTCTTGACTGCTGCTTCCATGGGCATTGATTGTGGATCCAAGTAAAATGAAATCCTCAACAACTTCAATCTTTTCTCCATTTATCATGATTTTTGTTACTGGAGTCTTTTTTTTTTTTTTTCTTTATGTTGAGATGTAATCCATGCTGAAGCTTGGATTCTTTGATCTTCATCAGTAAGTGCTTCAAGTCATCTTCACTTTCAGCAAGCAAGATTATGTCATCTGCATATCACAAGTTGTTACTGAGTCTTCTTCCAATGCTGATACCATGTTCTTCTTCATATAGGCCAACTTCTCAGATTATTTGCTCAGCATACAGATTGCATAAATGTGGTGAAATAATACAATCCTGACATATACCTTTTCTAATTTTAAACCATTCAGTATCCCCTAGTTCTGCTTAAGCAACTTAACATTATAGAAGTTAGGATTTACAACTCATGAGATTGTTATATCAGGTCACAAAATGTAAGATAACTCCATAATACTGAGGATTATGGCCCTTTCAAACAATACATGTCTTTTAGGGACATAAATCAGTCCATGACAGTGATCTAAAGGTCTGATGTTTAATTTATGGCTAATTTTCTTTTTTTTTTTAAGAATCTCTATCTTGTGGAAATACAAAAAAAAAAAATATATGTGCACATGATCTTTGAGATTTGTTGTAAAATAATTCAGGGAGAGGAGGAGATAAAGATGAAGCAGAACTGGAGATGAGGTGATAATTGATACAGCTGGACAATGGATACATACAAATTCATTATAATATTATTTTCACTCTTATGTACGTCGAAATATTCTACAACAAAAAGGAGAAGGGAACCTATTTGGACTTGTGGGCTTCATGAAGATATGTCTCCCTGAGGAAGGATTCTGTCCAAGTGGTACTTTTGGGATGGAAAGGTTTTAAGAAAGTGACTTAACCTCTCTGCCTCTGTTTTCTCATCTGAAAAAATAAGGATTTGATAATAGTACAGAGCTGATACAGTTTCTATAAATATTGAATGACTAAATACAGGTAAAGCACATACAACAGGGTCTGGCACAGGGAAAATGTCATGTAATGTTTGCTATTATTATAGCATATTAAGCATCCTGAAGGGAGCCCTAGTGGCAAAATGGTTACACATTCAACCGCTAACCAAGGGTTGGTGGTTCAAACTCACAAGTGACTCCATGGAAGAAGAGACCTGGCTATCTGTTCCTGTAAAAGTTACCCAAATCCACTGCCATCAAGTAGATTCCAATTCATAGCGACCTCCATTGGGTTCCCAAGGCAGTAAATCTTTACAAAAGTAGATTGCCCCATCTTCCTTCCATGGAGAGGCTGGTGGGTTTGAACCACCAACCTTCTGATTAGCAGTCAAGTGCTTTAGGCACTGCACCACCAGAGCTAGTGAACCAAGTCAGAACTGACTCAACAGCATACAACAATAAAAATGATCCTCCTGAAATACCACATTGCATCAATCAAATTAAATCACTACAGACCCTCACAGCTCACAAAATGCTTTCACGGACTACACCATACTTGGGCCTCACAAGGGCCCTTGAATGTAAGCATTATCTTGCTCTTATTGAGAAATTGAGGAAACCGAGGCTCAGCCCATAGAGATGCAATGAGTTTAGTGCCTCAACTTGCACCAGGATCAGGTCTCCTGATCCCGTCCTGTGCTCCCTTCCTACACTATGGCTGACAGGGAGGGGGAGGATGAATCAGAGGCTAACATAAGATTCTCAGCTTTGCATGAGCAAAGACTCTATTTTGACCCTTTGCCCTTTTGTGACCAGCACTCCCATCTCTGGGTGGGGGCATGCTAACCAGACTCATAAGGAGCTTATGGGTGGCTTGTAGTCCCAGGCTGGGCAGGAGCTTAGCACAGGATGTTGACAGGCCTTCTGTCTAGAGTTTGGCCCCAGTCAAGCCTCCCTCTGTGATCAAGGAGCTTGTCACAGCTGAATACTGGGTGGGCCTGGGCATGGAGGCCAGGCTGCTGGCAGGCTGAGGAAATAAAGGAGCCACCTCAAAGCTATAACTCAGGAAGGAATCTGCCTCCAATCTTCAGAGGGCAGCAGGCATGCAAGTGTGACCTAAGACACAAGTCTGGGATCTCAAAACTAGCATCCCTCAGAAGGAGATGTCCTTGGGCAACAATACAACTATTCCCCTTAGTGATTTCCTTCCCAAGAACTGGCCTGGGACTTTGGACTCTGTGAATGTAGATTAATAATAAAAATAAAACCCTACCATTTATTGAAGGCTAGGCATTTGCTAAGCACCCTAAATATTTTGCTTATACAGACATATCTCATTTGCAATATACTATGAAGTAGATATTTTTTATTCACATAATGCAGAAGTTTAGAAAGTAAGTCATGGGAGCCTCCCTCAATCATCACCAATCCTGCCTTCCAGAGACAGCTGTTGTTTATAGTCCTGTGCATTTTTCCTGACGTTTGTCTATATTTAATCAACATTATATATACACACCCACTTGTATATATAATACACACATACACACACACATACACAATTTGTTTATTTTTATGAAAATAGGGTCATACTTTATATATTATGCAGCAATTTGCTGTTTTCATCTATCTTTTTCTAATTCCATATATATAAATAGGTGAGATACTTTAAGAAAATTTAGAATAAGCAAAAAAGATTACTAGGTGTTTCCAAGAGAGAGCTGTATTTTTTTTCAAGCATAGACGTCTGGGTTATTTGGTTCTAAACTTTGAGATAAATGTACAGCTGTGTCAAGTTGCAAGGATAGCGGGCACATAATTTTGTTATTGCTGTTGTTGAGAATATACAGAGAACATACACCAATTCAACAGTTTCTATGTGTACAATTCAGTAACATTGATTACATTTGTGTAACCATTCTCACCCTCTTTTTCTAAGATGTTCCTCCTTCTTTGACATAAATTCATTGCTCCCTAAGATTCCTACATGATCTTTTGAGTTGCCGTTGTCAGTTTGATCCCGAGCTCTGGTAGCATAGTGCCTAAGGCACTTGACTGCTAACCAGGAGGCTGGTGGTTCAAACCCACCAGCCACTCCTCGGAATCCTACTTCCGTAGTGATACTGCCTCGGAAACCCAAGGAGAGGTCGCTAGGAGTCTGGGCCGACTCGATGGCAAATAACAACAACAACAGATAGTTCTTAAAAGAGCATAATGCTTGTGGTAATTCAGGTTGTTTGTCAACTTGACTGGGCCCGGTTGAGTGGCTGGGCAGCTGATGGTAGTTATTCCCCATGATGAGAGTGGCAATCAACTCCATGGTGGGATCTACCACAAGCAGCTGAGTAGCAGCTTTAAGGATGTGGTCTCTTTCTCATATATAAGAAGCAACTTGGGGAATGGTCTCTAGCTTAGGGCACACTTGAACCCTGCATGTAGCTGTGTCATTGTTCAGCAGCCTGCCATGCTCTGCCGATCTTGAGACTTTCAATGGACTTGAATTAATGTAATGGTCTCCCATGTGGTTTGGTAACATTGGGACTGTGCCTTTTTACTGCTCAAACTTGGGCTGGTCAGTCTCAGTAGCCAGCCAGCAACTATCTGAGTGAAGAAAAGCCTCTAGCTCCAGTGGGCCGGGAGCAAGAGGCAGAGCTGAAACCCAAGGTTGAAGGGATTTCACCCAGCCTCTAGAGCTTGGCACTTTGAACTTGAACTTAAAGCCCCCAAACTGTAAGAGAATAAACTCCTGTTTGTTCAAGCCATTCCATTTGTGGTGTATTCCTTCCTGTCAGAGTGGCACTAGGTTACCAGAACAATGCTCAAAGCAGATATTCTTTACTAGTTAAGCTAAATTACTATTTGGTTTTAATTAGACTTTGGGGATATTTTTGGTTTAAGTTTTAAAGATTATCTCAGGGCAATAGTTGCAGGAGTTCATCCAGCCTCCATGACTCCAGAAAGTCTGGAGTCGATGAGAATTTGAAATTCTGCTCTGCATTTCCTCCGTTTTAATCAAAGATGCTTCTGTAGAGTTTTTGATCAAAATGTTCAGTAATGGTAGTTAGGCACCATCCAGTTCTTCTGGTCTCATGGCAAAGGAGGCACTTATTTGTTCATGAAAGCAACTAGCCACACATCAATTTCCTCCTCCAATCCAAACTCCATCTTCCTCTGTTGCTCCAGGCAAATAGAGACCAATTATTGTGCTTTGAACACACAAAGACTCTTCATTGTGGACCTGTAAATAAATCCTGTCAACTCTCCTCTGGTGGGGGAAAGTCAGCAATTTCATGTCCACTTGCAAACTCATTTCAATATTTCTGACCTTTAAGAATGATTGTTCTTTGGATTCTCCTTTGACCTGATTGTTACATCTCCTGGGTCACTCGTTAATAATGAATTAAATGAGCTGTTTATCACCTGTTTAATTTTTAGCTGCTCGAGACCCACTCCCATCCAGTCGATTCGGACTCATAGTGACTTTATAGGACAGAAGAGAACTGCCTCATAGAGCTTCCAAGGCTGTAAATCTTCATGGAAGCAGACTCCCTCATCTTTCTCCTGTGGAGTGGATGGTAGGTTCTGATCACCAATCTTTTTGTTAGCGGTCCAATGCTTTAACCACAGCACCACCTTTATCTGTTGGAGAATCATGACTTTTTGCCCAATGCAACCCATCATTTGATTTCTTGACTGCTGCTTCCATTGGCATTGATTGGGGATCCACGTAAAATGAAATCTTTGACAACTTCAATCTTTTCTCCATTTATTATGATGTTGCTTATAGGTCCAGTTATGAAGATGTTTGTTTTCTTTATGTTGAGGTGTTATCCATTATGAAGACTATAGTCTTTGATGTTCTTCACTAAGTGCTTCAAATCTTCTTCACTTTCAGCAAATAAGGTTGTATCATCTGCATATCACAGGTTATTAATGAGTCTTTCTCTAATGTTAATGCCATATTCTTCTTCATATAGTCCAGCTTCTCAGATTACTTGCCCAGCATACAGATTGAGTAAGTATGGTGAATAAATACAACCCTGACACACACCTTTCCTGATTTTAAACCATGTGGTATCTCCTTGTTCTGTTTGAAGGACTGATGCTTGATTCATGCACAGGTTCCTCATGAACACAATTAAATGTTCTGGAATTCTTGTTCTTCACAATGTTATACATAATTTGTTCTGATCCACAGAACTGAATGCCTTTGCATAGTCAATAAGAAATAGGTAAACATCTTTCTGATATTCGTTGCTTTCAGCCTATTTGCATAGTCAGTAAAAAGTAAGTAAACATCTTTCTGATATTCTTTGCTTTCAGCCAAGATCCATATGACATCAGCAGTGATGTCCTCCGTTCCATGCCCTCTTCTGAATCTGACTTGAATTTCTTGCGGTTACCTGTCAATAGACTGCTGCAAATATTTTTTAATTATCTTCAGCAAAATTTTACGTGCATGTAGTATTAATGATATTGTTCATTAATTTTTGCATTCCGTTGGGTCACTATGATAGTTGGAGCTGTGTGTCAACTTGACTGGACCACAATTCTGTGTGGTTTAAGCTGTTGTGATGTGGTTGTGATTCCCATGATGGGATCAGATGATTATGTTTTGAGCAGGAAATCTGTTGAAAGGGCGTTTCCCTAGGGGTGTGGCCTGCTTCTAGTATATCTATGGACATTCCGGGAAAAGAGACATTCTTCTGTGGATCAGGATTCTGTTGTGCTGCCTACAACTTTCTGTGAGTGAACAATCCACCATTCAGCCTGGAGAATTGGATTTGTCATTCGTTGCAGTCAACAGCTGGTGTACTGCCTGCCGGTCTTGAGTTCCTCAGCCCCTGTGGCTGCAAGAGTCAGGAAAAGCCTCCAGCTTGATGTCTGATCCAGGAACTTTGGACTTGTCAGCTTCTATAAGTGTGTGAGCCATTTTCCTAAGATAAATTTCTCTGTGTATACATATATATAAAAGCTTTACTGGTTTTGTTTCTCTAGAGAAACCAGTCTAACACATTTGGTACTGAGAGTGGTTCTAGAGAGACAAAATCATAAGGATGGGCTTCCTAAATTGGTTCTCCAGTTTGATTAATCTTAAAGACAATAGTGACCCTGCGTCTGTCAGTAAAGAGGACCCTGCTAATCCATGGTGTGAGGTGGCAACATTAATACATGAAATAGCACCACCAATAGATCAAGTACTTGTGAGAAGTGATGCTCTGGGTGATCGGATATTTGATACTTTTCTGCAATTTTGTCAGCATGAGGAGTATAAAGAAGCTGGTTGCTTGGTCCTACTTACACTAGACAAAGTGGTGAAAGAGTGAGATGAGCTCAGAGCTGCTGAGTCTCGGCTTAAGCACTGCATAAAAGACCTCAGTGCTTCCAGTTGTGCTCTGAAAGAAAGCCTTATATCTTCTAGTAACAGAGCTGATACTGTTGAAAACCAAACCCAGAGTCTTATTTTAAGTGTGGCTGAATTACAATGCCAATTAAATTGCCAACCCAGAACGGTGTCTGATGTTAAAGTGAGGGCATTGATTGGGAAAAAATGGAATCCTGAAACCTGAAATGGGGCCATATGGACAGACAGTCAGGAAGATCAGGATATGGAGCCTGTAAATTCTGTTGAATACCACCCACCTGAAGGGATTACTGTAAAACCCTCCACCTCAGTTTGATGGGATTAGCCAAACTGGTCCTGCTGGGTCATTGCCTGAGCAAGAGGCCATGGAAGACATTCTTGAATGCTCTCAGGAACTGCCTCGACCATCCATTGTTGCTGCTAGACCTATAACTAAAGTTAAGTCCAACTGATCCCCAAAAGGAGAAATAGAAAGTGTGACTGAGGAGGTGGTATGCTATACCCGAAAAGACCTTGATTTTGCTAACATGTACAGACAGAAACCTGAAGAATATGTATGGAAATGGCTACTGAGGGTGTGGGATAATAATGCAAGGAATGTAAGATTGGATCAGCCTGAGTTTATTGATTTAGGCCCACTAAGTACGGATTCTTCATTCAATGTTTCAGCTCGAGAGGTTAGGAAAGGATCTAATAGTTTATTTGGTTGGCTTACTGAGTCATGGATTATGCAGTGGCCTAACTTAAGTCAAGTTGAAGTACCAGACCTGCCTTGGTATAATGTAGAAGAAGGTATCCAGAGGCTGAGGGAAATTGGCCTGTTAGAATGGATTTATTGGATTAGACCCCTAGAGCCAGAAATAGAGAGTCCAGAAGACACACCTTTCACCAGTACAGTGAGGAAGAAATTTGTGAAGGCAGCTCCACCATCCTTGAAGACTGCTGTGATTGCTATATTATGTAAACATGATTTGACAGTGGGAACTGCCCTAATTGAACTAAGACTTTTAAGTATGATGGGGCTGATTGGACCCCATGGTAGTAGGGGCCAAGTGGCAGCAGTTAATCAACAAAGGCAAGGTGGGCGTGGTTACCA
>NW_006921785.1:3810702-3871840 GCF_000298275.1 Orycteropus afer afer
TGATGGGCTCGAGTATAGCAGGGATTGTGGGGCTGGCGCGGGATCGGGCAGTGTTTCGTTCTGCTGTGCATGGGGTCGCTATGAGTCAGAAACGACTCGACGGCACTTAACAACAACAACATCATGTTAGGTGCAAATATGACTTTATAATTGTCCTTATTTAGAGATTATATATGGTTAAGAAGATGTTGACAAGGGGTGGGCTGTGATAGTTGGAGCTGTGCGTCAACTTGGCTGGACCACAACTCTGTGTGGTTTAAGCTGTTGTGATGTGGTTATTCTCATAATGGGATCAGATGATTATGTTTTCAGCAGACAATCTGTTGAAAGGGCATTTCCCTAGGGGTGTGGCCTGCTTCCAGTTTATCTATGGACATTCTGGGAAAAGAGACATTCTTCTGTGGATCGGGATTCTGTTGTGCTGCCTAAAACTGTCCATGAGTTAACAATCCACCATTTGGCCTGGAGATTTGGATTCATTATTTGTTGGAGTCAACAGCCAGTGTACTGCCTGCCAGCCTTGGGCTCCTCAGCTCCTGCAGCTGCAAGAGTCAGGAAAAGCCTCCAGCTTGACGTTTGATCCAGGAACTTTGGACTTGTCAGCTTCTATAAGTGTGTGAGACATTTTCCTAAGATAAATTTCTCTATATATACATATATATATAGGCTTTACTGGTTTTGTTTCTCTAGAGAACCCTGTCTAACACAGTCACCTTTCTTTGGAATAGCACAAATATAGATCTTGTCCAGTTAGTTGGTCAGGTAGCTGTCTTCCAAATTTCTTGGCATAAACAAGTGAGCACCTATAGCAATGCATCTGTTAATTGAAACTTCTCAATATTTATTCCATCAATTCCTGGCGGCTTATTTTTTGCCAGTGCCCTCAGTGCAGCTTGGACTTCTTCCTTCAGTGCCTTCAGTTCTTGATCATATGCTACCTCCTGAAATTGTTGAATACTGACCCATTCTTTTTGGTACAGTGACTCCGTGTATGTCTTCTGTCTTCTTTTGATGCTTCCAGCATCGTTCAATATTTTGCCCATAGAATCCTTCAATAATGCAATTCGAGGGTTAATTTTTTTTCATTAGTTCTTTCAGCTTGAGAAATTCCTAGCATGTTCTTCCCTTTTTTTCTTACTCTGGGTCTTTACACATTTCATTATAGTACTTCACTTTGTCTTCTAGAGCTGCCCTTTGAAATCTTCTGTTCAGCTCTTTTATTTCATTATTTTTTCCATTCACTTTAGGTACTTTCCATTCAAGAGCAAATTTCAGAGGCTTTTCTAACATCCATTTTGGTCTTTTCTTCCTTTCCCATCTTTTAATGACTTTTTGCTTTCTTCTTACATGATGCCCTTGATGTCATCTCACAGCTTATCTGGCCTTTGGTCATTGGTGTTCAATGTGTCAAATCTGTTCTCGAGATGATCTCCAAATTCAGATAGGATATACTCAAGGTTGTATTTTGGATCTTGTGGACTTGTTCTAATTTTCTTCTGCCTCAACTTAAACTTGCATATGAGCAATTGATGGTCTGTTCCACAGTTGGTCCCTGGTCTAGTTCTGACTGATGGTATTGATCTCCATTGTCTCTTTACACAGATGTAGTCAATTTGATTCCTGTGTGCTCCATCTAGTGAGGTCCATGTGTATAGTCGCCATTTATGTTATTTACAAAAGGTGTCTGCAATGAATAAGTTGCTGGTCTTGCAAAAGCACACTCTGGCATCATTTCTATCACCATGGCCATTATTTTCCAACTACCAATACTTCTTCTTTGTTCCAACTTTTGCATGTCAATAACCAGTAATAACAATACATCTTGGTTGCATGTTTGGTCAATTTCAGACTGCAAATGTTGATAAAAATCTCAGTTTCTTCATCTTGGATTTTAGTGGTTGTTATGTAAATTTGTATAATAGTAGTATTAACTGCTCTTCCTTCTAGGCATATGGATATAATCCTACCACTGTATCACTGACAACATTGTATTTCAGGATAGATCTTGAAATGTTTTTTTGTTGTTTTTTGACAAGAAATGCAACACCATTCCTCTTCAATTTGTCATTCCTAGCATTGTAGACCAAATGATTGTCTGATTCAAATAGGCCAATACCAGTCCATTTCAGCTCACTAATGCCTAGGATATTGATCTTTATACATTCTATTTCATTTATGATAACTTCTAATTTTCCTAGATTCATACTTTGTACATTCCATGTTCTGATTATTAATGGATGTTTACTGCTGTTTCTTTTCATTTTGAGTCATGTTACATTGGTAAATGAAGGTCCTGAAAGCTTTACTCTGTCCATATCATTAAGGTTGATGCAACTTTGAGGAGGCAGCTCTTCCCCAGTCATATTTTAAGTGTGTTGCAACATGAGGGGCTCATCTTCTAGCACTGTATCAGACAATGTTTTCTTTCTATCCATAAGGTTTTCACTGGCTAATTTTTTTCAGAAGTGGACCTGGCCATGTCCTTCTTCCCAGGCTGTCTTAGTCTAGAAGCTCCACTGAAACCTGTCCACCATGGGTGTCCCTGCTGGTATTTGAAATACCAGTAACATAGCTTCCAGCATCACAGAAATCTACAAGACACCATAGTACAACATACTGACAGATGAGTGGCAACTAAGTATTTTGAGTATCTTAATTCATTTAACCTTCACATCGGCCTATAACCACCACCTATCTATCAGTTTATTGTACTGTGGTGGTTTGCATATTACTGTGATGCTGCAAATTATGCCACTGGTATTCAAATAATAACAAGGTCATCCCTGGTGGACAACTTAGGTGGAGCTTCCAGACAAAGAAAGACTAAGAAAAAAGATCTGGTGATTAATTCTGAAAATTAGCCTATGAAAAACCATGAATCACAGAATATTGTCCAAGATTTCAACTCACTTTGACATATCACCAGGAGGGGTATATCATCAAAGAAGGACATGATGTTTGGTAAAGTGAGCCAGCCAGGCACAGAGAAGGTGGGTGTTTGGAGTGCCTCCGGGGCAGGCCGTGTAAGCCAGCTGGGCATGGGTGCAGTGGAAGGCAGGTGTGTGGAAAACACTGGGGGCAGCCTGTGTAAGCAAATAGGGCATGAGAGACCAGGAAGTGAGTGGAGAAGTTTGGAACAGCTAAGGGAGACAAACTTGTCTGTCAATGTGTCATACTGTGGTGGCTTGAGTGTTGCTGTGAGACTGTTTCAAACACCAGCAGGGTTACCCATGGTGGACAGGTTTCAGTGGTGCTTCCAGACTAAGGCAGACTCAGAAGAAGGAAGAGGCCAGCCACTTCCCAAAAAATTGGCCAGTGAAAACCTTATGAATAGCAGTAAAACACTATCTGATTATTACTGGAAACTTTACGAATAGCCCTGAAACATTGTCCGATACAGTGCCGAAGATGAGCCCCTCAGGTCAGAAGACACTCAAAATACAATTGGGGAAGAGCTGCCTTCTCAGACTATAGTCAACCTTAATAATGTGGGTGAAGAAAAGCTTTTGGGACCTCCATGTCCTGATGTGGCATGACTTAAAATGAGAAGAATCAGCTGCAACATCCATTAATAATTGGAACATGGAATGTATGAAGTATGAATGTAGGAAAATTGGAAGTTACCTAGGTATTAGTGAGCTGAAATGGACTAGTTTTGGCTATTTTGAATCAGACAATCCTATGATCTACTATGCTGGGAATGACAAATTGAAGAGGAATAGTGTGGCATTCATCATCACAAAGAATGTTTCAAGATCTATCCTGAAGTACAATGCTGTCAGTGATAGGATAATATCCATTTGTCTACAAGGAAGACCAGTTAATACTACTATTATTCAAATTTGCTCACCAACCACCAAAGCCAAAGATGAGGAAATTTAAGATTTTTACCAACTTCTGCAGTCTGAAATTGACTGAACATGCAATCAAGATGTATTCATTATCCCTGGTGATTGGAATGCAAAAGTTGGAAACAAAGAAGAATCACTAGTAGTTGGAAAATATGGCCTTGGTAATAGAAATAATGCTGGAGATCTCATGATAGGATTTTGCAAGACCAATGGCTTATTCATTGCAAATGCCTTTTTTCAACAACACAAATGGCAGCTATACTCATAGGCTTCACCAGATGGAATCAGATTGACTACAGTTGTGGCAAGAAATGACAGAGAAACAATATCAATATCTTTAGCCAAAACAAAGCCAGGAGCTGATTATGGAACAGATCAACTGTTCATCTGCAAGTTCAAGTGGAAGCGAGAGACAATTAAAAGAAGTCCACAGGAGCCAAAATATGATCTTGATTGTATCCCTCCTGAATTTAGAGACCATCTAAAGAATAGATTTGATGCATTGAACGCCAATGACCAAAAACTAGAGGAATTGTGGGATGACATCAAGACCATCATCTGTGAGGAAAGCAGTAAGTCCATTAAAAAAACAAGAAAGGAAGAAAAGACCCAAATGGATGTCAGAAGAGACTCTGAAAATTGTCATTGAATGGAGAGTAGCTAAGGCAAATGGAAGGAATCACCAGAAAAAAGAGCTGAACAAAAGATTTCAGAGAGCAGCTTGAGAAGACAAAGTCAATTATTATAATGAAATTGCAAAGACCTGGAGTTAGAAAACCAGAAGGGAAGAACACACTTGGTATCTCTCAAGCTGAAAGAACTGAGGAAAAAATTTAAGCCTCAAGTTGCAATATTGAAAGATTCTATGGGCAATATGGGAGCTCTGGTGGCATACTGCCTAAGGCATTTGACTGCTAACCAGAAGGCTTGTGGTTCAAACCCACCAGCCACTCCTTGGAAGGAAGATTGGGCAATATATGTCTGTAGTGATACCACCTCAGAAACCCAAGGAGGGGTCTCTATGAGTTGAAATCAATTCAAGGTCACTGAATTTGGTTTGGTTTGGTATGGGCAAAATATTGAATGGTGCAGAAAACATCAAAAGAAGATGGAAGGAATACACAGAGTCACTTTCCCAAAAATAATTGATTGATGTTCATCCATTTCAGGAGGTAGCATATGATCAAGAAGTATTGAAGGAAGAAGTTGAAGCTTCACTAAAGGAATAGGCAAAAAACAAGCCTCCAGGAGTTGGCAGAATACCCATTGAGATGTTTCAACAGACAGATGCCATGCTGTAGGCATTCACTCGATTATGCCAAGAGATTTGGAAGACAGCTGTCTGGCCAACTGACTGGAAGAGATCCGTATTTGTACCCATTCCAAAGAAAGGGGATCCCACAGAACATAGAAATTATTGAACAATATCATTAATATCACATGCAAGTAAAATCTTACAGAAGATAATTCAAAAATGATTACAGCAGTATACTGATGGAGAACTTCCAGAAATGCAAGCTGGATTCAGAAGACGATGTGGAACCAGGGATATCACAGCTGATCTGTTGTCTGGTGGATCCTGGCTGAAAGCAAACAATACCAGAAAGATTTTTACTTGTGTTTTACTGACCATGAAAAAATATTTGATTGTGTGAATCATAAAAAATAGTGGATAACATTGAGAAGAAGAGAAATTCCAGAACACTTAATTGTACTCATGAGGAACCTGGACATAGGCCAGGAGGCTGTAGTTCAAATAGAACAAGGGGATACTATAAGGTTTAAAATCAGGAAGGGAGTGGGTCAGGGTTGTATACTTTCACCATACTTACTCAATCTGTATGTTGAGCAAATAATCTGAGAAGCTGGACTATATGGAGAAGAATGTGGCATCAGGATTAGTGGAAGGCTCACTAACAACCTGCAATATGCAGATGACACAACTTTGCTTGCTGAAAGTGAGGATGACTTGAAGCAATTTCTGATGAAGATTAAAGACTACAGTCTGCAGTAAGGATTACACCTCAATATAAAGAAAACAAAAATCCTCACAAATGAACCAGTAAGCAGCATCATAATAAATGGAGAAAAGATTGAAGTTCTCAAAGACTTCATATTGCTTGGTTCTACAATCGACACCAATGGAAGCAGCAGTCAAGACATCAAAGATGTATGGTATTGGGCAAATCGGCTGCACAGGACCTCTTTCAAGTGCTGAAGAGCAAAGATGTCTCCTTGAAGAATAAGGTGTGCCTTATTTTATTTTCAATCACCTCATATACGTAGCCTTTTGGAAACCCAAGGTAACAGCTGCTCTATCATTGTAAATCTGTTGCTTCTCAGGTCACCAGGGAGGTTGTGCCTATTCCATCCAGATTGAAAGGGAGAGAATGTGGAGAGGGCTGCTTGGAAGGTTTCTACAGGCCAGCCTCCATAAGAGAACAGCTCACTTTTGCTTCCCTTCCATTGCTCAGATGTAGCTAAGAATTAACTGAACTAATCAGTTTCATCCAGTCAACTCCAACTCATGGTGACTCCATATGTGTCAGAGTAGAACTGGGCTCCATAGCGTTTTCAATGTCTGATTTTTTTCAAAGCAGTTTGCCAGGTCTTTCCTCTGAAGCTCCTCTGGGTGGACTCGAGGCTCCAAAGCAGTCTCACATGTTAACTGTTTATATCACCAGGGACTCCAAACTGAGTGGAGCTGGAAAAAGTCAGCCCTAGATGTGCAGCTATTTCCCAGCAGGAATTCAATCCTAAAGAAGGGGAAGTGTGTACTTCTTGTGGCTGGCTAGCCCTCTCTACCTTGCAGGTGTGATTTGAGGATCAAATGTGAATTTTGGCTTATGCAAAGTCCTTGGCATCACACACAACTAAACAAATGGCAGCAGTTAGAAAAATAAGCAAGAGATGAATGGGAAGGGCTTGAGGGAGGAAAACAGGCCATAGACCCTAGGGCACAACAGAAGTGTAGACCCCTCCCTCTGTTTCTTCCCAAGGTGTCCTGGTGGGCTTTGGTCTAGTGTGTGGTAGGAAAGGGAAACAAAGTCCTTGGGGTGTCATTCACTCCAAAGCAGCTTCTTCCCCTGCTTCCCACAAGCCTGATGAATGAGCCTGCTTGCTGTACCAGAGATTTGACTACTGTGGCCCTCACAACTGCAAACCCCACCTTCCAGCAGTTGTTGAGCCAACTGAGAGGTGGGCAGCATGCCAGCCCCCCCCCCCCCGCAGCCCTGGAACACACAACAGTTGCAGCCTGGCAGGGTGCTAGATGGGGGGTGGGGGGCATCTAATCAAGCTCCCATGACTGGGTCCTCACTACAAAGGCCTCCAGACACTGTGAAACCCGTGGCTGTGTCCCATTTCAGCCTTCCCCAGTTACCTCATCACAAAGCGCTGGTGAGAATCATCTCTAGACACCCCGCCCCCACCGTTGGGCTCCCTTATCCTGACGCACTGATGACTGCAAGGAACCATAAGGGGTCCCAAGGCAAATCCCCTGTCTTCTGAGAATGCTTGCTTTCAAGTTCACATTAATTATTAAAACAACTGTACCTCTGACCACACCCTTGACCCCCAGTGTGAACACAGTTCCAACAAATCTCTCAGCCGCCCCTCCCTACTGTTCTCTGCATGTAAATAAGCTTGTCAGAGCTGCTGCAATGTGTACATACAGCCTGGCTTTCAACTATTCTCTCTCTGCTTTGTGTACACTTTCCCAGGGATCTGGGTCATCCTGGTGTTGACTATTTCACAGGACTGAAAAATATATGGGAGACACATTTTGTTTTAGAATCTTAATACCCAGAACATCTGGGTAATACTCAGACAACTGGAGAGATTCTTGCTGATGCTGCAAGTCTCCAAGTAAAAGTCCCCTCGCAGAAGCAAATGCTTTATATTGCATCTGTACATACGCACATGGGCTTTCTCAAACACAGTGGACTGCAGGGTGTGACGGTTAGTGATTTCTTCCCTGGAAGTGGCATGACCTGAAAGAGTTACCATTGGCTGGAACTGAGAGTGCAGCCCAAATTTATTGGTTTTGATTCCTGCACCATTCCCTGCGTAAATTAAAATGTGACATTATTACACCCTCCAACAGCCCACTGGCGACCTTTAGCACGCTCCCCCCTCCACAGCCATTATTCAGCATAATTTGACTGGTTTGAGGCAAGTTCCAAGAGTGGGGAGGGGCGAGTGGGGGCAGGGGAAGGCAGAGTCCAAATTAGAAACAGATTTAAAGAGCATTTGCAGGGAATTAGGCAGCAGGCCAGGAGCGCTTGCTGGCAGCATGTGTAACCCCTCTTTAGGGACTGTCAGCTCCTCCTAGGTTTCCATAGCGGATGTTTCCCGGCCAGAGTGCAGCTGGGTTTCAGTTGTCAAGCCCAGCCAAAACATCTGAGAGGGGGCGGAGTGCCTGTGCACACGCGTGTGCTCACCGGGGCCACATTCTCCCACACACTCAGCCCAAGGAC
Source organism: Orycteropus afer afer (assembly GCF_000298275.1). Classification (NCBI taxonomy): domain Eukaryota; kingdom Metazoa; phylum Chordata; class Mammalia; order Tubulidentata; family Orycteropodidae; genus Orycteropus; species Orycteropus afer. The sequence continues at coordinate 3,819,032 of NW_006921785.1, forward strand.
ACTTACAGCATGCTTCTGCACGTACATGCCCACAAGGGCTCATGCTGAACTGCCCACCCCACTCCACCTACAGCACATGAAGACACAGGTGCACACAGAATCGGGACCCCACACCTATACATGTATACACGCAGTTTGGGGCTGTACTCACTCCAACATTTTGTAAGAGGAAACCTGGAACAAGTTCCTCAATCCCACACCCTCCCTAGGCTGGCTGTGTGACCTTGGGTAAATCTTCAACCTCTCTGAACTGTGGCGTCCTAAACCGTCAAGTGTGAATAGTAGCAGCTGTGAGGATCAAAATGAGACAATAAAGGTGAGCTCCGGGTTAATGAGGAAGCTTTATTCAGATTTGAGAAATGAGGAGGAGGATGGCAGTGGTGATAGTGACCGTGGTGGGACATAAAGCACTTCACTTTCTTGAGTCTTACCTTGGTTAAAAGGGTGAGAGATCCTTTCACTCACAAAAGGAAAGCAGAGGTAAAGGACAGGGGACCCTTTCCCCAGGGCCCTGAGGTGGAGGAGGCAAAAGCAGACAGCTTCCAGCCTGCAGGCTCTGTGGCTGTTCTCTGCTGTCCAGGAGGCCTTGAGGCAATAAACTGCTCTCCAGCTCCCAGCTGACTGAATGAATATTCCCCGAGTATTCCTGACACCATCTTTCCCATCAGTTCCTCCTCTAACCACACCCTTTGTGAGGAATGTCTTACTTCCTTCTTTTCCTCTCCCTCCCCCTCTTTTGAGGCTTTCCTCCACCTATACAGATTCCCAAAGCCCTGTCCCTCCTTGAGTCCCTCTAGCATTCCCTCAATCCATCAGAACCCAGCTGACCTGGGAACCCACCAAGTACAAATAAATGAACCCTTGTTCTAGGTGCTGTGGGGTGGAGGGAGTTGTTAAAGCAAGGGAGTTTACCATCCCATGAAGGGATCAGCCTAACACACAAAAAAACACCCTAGAAAATCTAACAGAAAATGTCAGAAGAAACACCAATGTTGGATAGACTCTGGGAGATCAAAGGAGTGCTGACTATATCTTACCGTGCAGTACAAGGGACACATGTTGTGTTCTGTGACTTAGTGTGGAGCAAGAGCTGGAATAGTGACACCACTGCCCAGCAATGAACTTCTATGTGGAGCTTGGCTGGAGGTACAGGGACAGAATTGCATACCAGAGTGAACAGTGCCCACGTCCAGATTGATGGGGAAAGCTGAGGCATTGGGAGAGGGGCAGACATGAAGGTAGAAAGAGGTTCGGCAATATAGCAGGAACTTCTAGACCTTCATTTATTCAACAAATATTTAAGGAGCACCTACTACATGGCACGTGTTATGAATGTAGTGATTACCTGTAATAATCTGCTTTTGTGGAACTTAGTGTCAAGTCAGAGCATATGATGTACAAATGGGCAATGCCAATGTAGCAGGACATATGGTCTAATCGGGGAGGATGTTCTGGGGCCACGTAAACCAGGCATGATGTTTTGGTCCTCTACTGCCATTCTAACAGAAAATGCCATAACTGGATGGCGAGAACAGACAGGGATTTATTCTCTTACAGTTTAGGAGGCTAGAAGTCCAAGTTCAAATGCCAGCCTCACACGCTAGGTGAAAGCCCTTCGATCTTGGGCTTCAGCTCTGCCTCTTGTTCCTGGTCTACTGGAGCTGGAGGCATCTCTTCACTCAGGGAGCTGCTGTCTGCTGAAGCTGACAAATCCAAGATCGACAATTAAATGGCATTCCCAAGATTATAAGCAACATGGTTGACAACTAGTTCAAGTCCAGAAACAGCCACAAGATTGGCAGACAATATGCAGGCTGCTGAATGAAGACTTGGCTAAATTCAGGGTCCAAGCATGTCAAAAACCTCAGAGACCTTTCTCAAAGCATCTTCTTATGTACTGGAAGCAGAACACATCCCTAAGACAGCTACTCAACCGCTCACAGTAGATTCCACCATGGAGTTGATTACCAGTCTCATCATGGGGAATAACTACATCCAGCTGCCCAGCCACTCAAAACCAGGCCTAGCCAAGTTGACATATAACCTTAACTACCACACATGAGAGGAGCTCTGGTAGCATAGTACCTAAGACATTTGACTGCTAACCAGAAGGCTGGTGGTTCAAACCCACCAGCTGCTCCTTGGAAGGAAGGTTGGGCAATCTACTTCCTTAGTGGTACTGCCTTGTAAATCCAAGGAGGGGTCACTATGAGTTGGGGCCAACTCGATGGCACATAACAACACCACACATGAGAAGAATGGGAAGCTTCCAGAAGAGGCAGACAAGAGCCTGGGATGTATAGGGTGCTGCAAGAAATTAAATGATGGTGGCCAGATAAATAGGAAGTTGAAGCAAGAGGAGAGATGAGGCTAAAGATGTAAGCAAGGGTCAGATCATCATAGAAGGTCGAACTCACTCACTCTCTCACGTTCATTGATTTGGAAAATATGATGAGCAAATCCTTGACAGGTCCTATGTGAGGTGCTAAGGATATGATGGGAAAAAAACAGATGAGGATAAAGCCCAGGTTGTATCAGTGGGAGTGAGAGAAATAGATTAATTGGAGAGATTTACAATCAACCTGTAATTGGGTGATGGTGGTAAGGGAGAGGGAATGATCTAGGATGATTCACGTATTTCCATTTGGTTGCCTAGGTGGAGGAGATGCCCTTCCCTGAGTTGGGAACACAGAAAGGGAAGCAGGTTGAGGGAGCTGGGGAAGTGATGAGTCTTCGTTAGTCTTGCTTGTTTGTAGGGACAGTGGGACTGTGGCATTGTCCAAGTAGGGTTGTGAGGTGGGAGCAGGTGTCCATCCAGACTGGAGCAGAACCCCAGCTGAGGACACAGGGAGATGTTTAGAGAAGATGACAAGTGATTAACCAACTGCTTAGGTCCCAGCTCAGAAGAGTAGGTCTGAGGGCAGAATTGTGGCTGTAGATGGGGAATTGGAGTGCTAAAGCAAAAGGTGCTTCAGATTCAGGATTGTGGTAGCAAAACAAATACTAGGACTATACTGCTGGCGGACTGGGCAGGCCTGAATGCAGGAACTTTCTATATGAAGCTTGCTTGTCACAGTTATTTTTGCTAGGTATCATCATGTTGGTTTCAATCCATAGTGACATTGTGACACTCCCCAGCCCTGTGTCATCCTGACAATTGTTCCTATCTTTGAACCCACTGTTGAAGCCACTGTGTCAATCCATCCGGTTGAAGGTCTTCCTCATTTTCACTGACCCACTACTTTACTGCCACTACTCATCTGTCAGTTTGTCATACTATGGTGGCTTGCATGTTGCTCTGAGACTGGAGGCTATACCACTGGTATTTCAAACTCCAACAGGGTCAACCATTGTGGACAGGTTTCAGCAGAGCTTCCAGACTAAGACTCAGAAGAAAGCAGGGACCATCCACTTCTCAAAGAATTGGCCATTGAAAACCTTATGAATAGCAATGAAACGCTGTCTGATATATTGCTGGAAAACTTTATGAATAGCCGTGAAGCATTGTCCAATATAGTGGCAGAAGATGAGCCCCTTGGTTTGGAAGGCACTCAGAATACGACTGCGGAAGAGCTGCCTCCTCAGAGTAGAGTCAACCTTAATGATGTGGATGGAGTATAAAGCTTTTGGGACCTCCATTTGCTGATGTGGCATGACTCAAAATGAGAAGAAACAGCTGCAAATATCCATTAATCCATTAATCAGAACATGGAATGTACAAAGTATGAATTTAGGAAAATTGGAAATTGTCAAAAATTAAATAGAATGCATAAAGACTGATATCCTAGGCATTAGTGAGCTGAAATGGACTGGTTTTGGCCATTTTGAATCAGCCAATGATATGATCTACTATGCTGGGAATGACAAATTGAAGAGGAATGGCATGGCATTCATCATCACAAAGAATGTTTCAAGATCTATCCTGAAGTACAATGCTGTCAGTAATATGCTAATATCCATATGCCTACAAGGAAGACCAGGTAATACTACTATTACTCAAATTTACTCACCAACCACCAAAGCCAAAGATGAGGAAATTGAAGATTTTTTACCACCTTCTGCAGTCTGAAATTGACCAAACATGCAATCAAGATGTATTGATTGTCACTGGTGATTGGAATGCAAAAGTTGGAAACAAAGAAGAATCACCAGTAGTTGGAAAATACGGCCTTGGTGATAGAAATGATACTAAAGCTCTTTGTGTGATAGAATTTTGCAAGACCAATGACTTATTCATTGCAAATACCTTTTTTTCCTGCAGCATAAATGGTGGCTATACACATGGACTTCACCAAATGGAGTACATGGGAATCGGATTGACTACATCTGTGGCAAGAGGTGGTGGAGAAGCTCAATGTCTTCAGTCAAAACAAGGCCAGGAGCTGATTGTGGAACAGACCATCAGCTGCTTATATGCAAGTTTAAACTGAAGCTGAAGACAATAAAAACAAGTCCATTAGAACCAAAATATGACCTTGATTGTATCCCTCCTGAATTTACCTAAGGAATAGATTGGATGCATTGAACACCATGACCAAAAACCAGAGGAATTGGGGGGTGACATCAAGAACACCATCCATGAAGAAAGCAAAAGGTCATTAAAAAGACAGGAAAGGAAGAAAAGACAACAATAGATGTCAGGAGAGACTCTGAAACTTGCCCTTGAATGGAGAATAGCTAAAGCAAATGGAAAAAATGGCAAAATAACAGAGCTGAGCAGAAGATTTCAAAGCAATTGGGAAGACAAAGTCAATTATTATAATGAAATTAACAAAGACCCGGAGTTAGAAAATCAAAAGGGAAAAGTGCACTCAACATTTCTCAAGCTGAAGGAACTGAATAAAACATTCAAACCTCGAGTACATTGAAAGATTCTATGGACAAAATATGGAATGATGCAGGAAGATCAAAAGAAGGTAGAATGAATATGCAGTCACTGTACCAAAAAGAATGGGTTGATGTTCATCCATTTCAGGAGGTGACATATGATCAAGAGCCAATGGTATTGAAGGAAGAAATCAAAGCTGCACTAAAGGTAATGGCAAAAACAAGGCTCCAGGAATTGATAGAATACCCAATGAGATGTTTCAAGAAACCAATACTGCGCTGGAGGCGCTCACTCATCTATGCCAAGAAGTTTGGAAGACATCTACCTGGCAGACTGACTGGAAGAGATCCATATTTCTATTCCAAAGAAAGGTGATCTCACAGAATGTGGAAATTATCAAACAATATCATTAACATCACATGCAAATAAAATCTTGCTGAAGATAATTCAAAAAGAGTTGCAGCAGTATATTGACAGAGAACTTTCAGAAATGCAAGCTGAATTCAGAAGAGGATGTGGAATGAGGGATATCATGGCTGATGTCAGATGGATCTTGACTGAAAGCAAAGAATACCAGAAAGATGTTTATTTGTGTTTTATTGACTATGCAAAAGCATTTAATTGTGTGGATCATAACAAATTATGGATAACACTGTGAAGAATGGGAATTCCAGGACACTTAATTGTGCTCATGAGGAATCTGTACATAGACCAGGAGGCTGTCATTCGAACAGAAGGAGGGGATAGTGCAAGGCTTAAAAATCAGGAAAGAAGTGCTTCAGGGTTGTGTCCATTTACCATACTTATTCAATCTATATACTGAGCAAATAATCTGAGAAGCTGGACTATATGAAGACGAGCATGGCATCAAGATTGGAGGAAGACTCATTAACAACCTGAGATATGCAAACGACAAAACTTTCTTGCTGAAAGTGAAGATGATTTGAAGCAATTATTGATGAACATTAAAGACACCAGTCTGTAGTAGGGATTACATCTCAACATAAAGAAAACAAAAATCCTCACAACTGGACCAATAAGCAGCATCACAATAATTGGAGACAAGATTGAAGTTGTCAAGGATTTCATATTACTTGTTTCTACAATCAAAACCAATGGAAACAGCAGTCAAGAAATTAGACAACATATTGCACTGGGTAAATCTGCTGCAAAAGATGTTTTTAAAGTGCTGAAGAGCAAAGATGTCTCTTTGAAGACTAAGGTGCACCTAACCCAAACCATGGTATTTTCAATAGCCTCATATGCATGTGAAAGCTGGACAATGAACAAGGAAGACCAAAGAAGAGTTGATGCTTTTGAGTTGTTGTGTTGGCAAAGAATACTGAAAGTACTGTGGACTGCCAGAGAACTAACAAATCTGTCCTGGCAGAAGTGCAGCTGGAATGCTCCTTAGAAGCAAGAATGGCCAGACTTCGTCTCACCTTCTTTGGTCATGTTGTCAAAAGGACCATTCCCTGGAGAAGGATATCATGCTTGGTAAAGTGGAAGGTCAACAAAAAAAAGGGAAGGCCCTCAACGAGATAGATTGACACAGTGGTTACAATGATGGGCTCTGGCACATCATGAGGCTGGCACAGGACCGAGCAGTGTTTTGTTCTGTTGTATATAAGGTCACTATGAGTCAGAGAAAACTCGACAGCACCTAACAGCAACTACTACTTTACCAAGCATGATGTCCTTCTCACAGAATGGTCCCTCTGGATACCACATCTAAAACACGTGACAGAAAGTCCCACCATTTCACAGAACACTCTGGTGTACTTCTTCCGAGATAGATTTTCTAGTTCTTCTGGCAGTTCGTGGTATAGTCAGTACTTTTCACTAACACCAAAATTCAAAGGCATCAACACTTCTTCAGTCTTCCATATTCATTGTCCAGCTCGCACATGCATATGAGGCAATTGGAAAGACCATGGCTTGGGTCAGGTTCACCTTAATCCTCCAGGTAAAAGCTTTGCTTTTTTTTTACACTTTCAAGAGGTCTTTTTCAGCAGATTTGCCCACTATGTCATTTGATTTCTTGGCTGCTGCTTCTTATTTCACTGCTAACCAGAAGGCTGGTGGTTCAAACCCACCAGTCACTCCTCTGAAGGAAAGTTGGGCAATCTACTTCCATAGTGATACTGCCTTGCAAACCCAAGGAGGGGTCACTGAGTCGGATCCAACTTGACAGCAGTGTGTTGTAGTTTTGCATTGTTTCTTTTGGCTGCATTAAGAGAAAAAAAACATTCACTTCATATTCCTCATGAGGACGACTTTCAATGCCAACCTTTATCCTTCTGGAGCTTAGGTCAGAGGCTTAACACTTACACTCTCTAAAATCCTGCACATTAGCCCTAAAACTGAATTCCCTAAAATATTGCCATGTTAATGACATCCAGGCTGACTGCTTAAAATAAAAGCTCAGATTTCACAAATTGGGCTGAAAATTATTGTTGTTGTTATATGCTGTCGAGTTGGCCCCGACTCATAGCGACCCCTCCTTGGGTTTCTGAGGCAGTATCACTACGGATAGTAGATTGTCCCATCTTCTTTCCGAGTAGTGGCTGGTAGATTTGAACTGCCAGCCTTCTGGTTAGCAGTCAAGTGCCTTAGGCACTACGCCACCAGAGCTCCTGGGCTGAAAATCAGGACCTGGAAAAACTGAGAGCAGTCAGTCAACCAAAGGTAGGAAGTATCTTCCATGCTAAAGCTCATCCCCCTTGAGATGAGCTGCCTTTGTATAGGTGAGTTTTAAAAGTTGATGCCAGGTGGAAACGGCAAGAGATTTTTAAAAATATATATTTTCCCACAATTAAAAAGAAAATAATACCAGAGAAAGCCTGTATAATCAGTGAATAGAACATTGTGAAAAGCCAGCCTAGAGTGACTGGATCTGATTTTTTTTTTCTTTCCTCTCCCAGCTAATGATTTAGGAAGATGTCACCCAGCTGCACTACAGAGCAGCAGAGTTGTGAGTGATTAGCTGCAGGAAAGCCCCGTTTAGAAGCACATTACTCCCCACCTCCTGCACATAATGGTGATCCCCTGCACCAAAGCCTAGTAGACCAAGTCACTACTGCAACTCACCATGGTTCAGGATGCTACGGAGGCAGTGGTGGTTCAGTGGCAGAATTCTCTTCTTCCATATGAAAGACCCAGGTTCGATTCCCAGCCAATGTACCTCATGTGCAGCCACCAGCATCTGTCAGTGGAGGCTTGTGTGCTGCTGTGATGCTGAACAGGTTTCAATGGAGCTTCCAAAGTAAGAGAGACCAGGAAGAAAGGCCTGGTGAGGAAGAAAGCCTTATGGACCACGAGCTGATCCACAACACATCACAGGGATGGCATAGGACTAGGTGAGCAGGGTTTATGCATGGGGTCACCTTGAGGGAGGGTCTGACTCTATGGCAACTAACAAGAACAACAGGGCACTAGGGCCAGGGTCTTTCCTTTAATCCCAGGGCCATCCTTATGCAACAGAGCTCAGCTCAGCTGATCCCCTAAATTTGGAGGAGAGGTAGCAGAGAGGGAAATAACTTGCCCAAGGTGTCCAGTCACTGGTGGTAAAGCTGAGACAAGAGTCCTGGCCTCTGACTCCAGTCCTGATGCTATTTCTCATTTGTCCTGTGAATGTGAGCTGTGAGCAAACTCAGCCTCATTGGCCTCTGTTTCTCTTCAAATAAAAAACTCTCACCTCTCTCCCAGGAACAGATGTATCTAAACAATTACAATGCACCTTTCACCTACAGAAGAAAATATTAGCAAAATGCCAATATATGGTGGGATGGATTCAATCAAATAACTATGTTTACAGCTAGTAAACTTTGGCTCAGTTAAATTTATTTTAAGATGAAAGTTGCTTTTGTAACATATACTTTATTGAGGGCACCACAGATTATTTCTTGATTTATTTAAAAAAAAAATTTAAGAAAAATAACAAAATTAATATTTTATTATCAGAAACTTGGAGTTTGTAATGAAGTGGATTAAAATATTAAACTTAATGTTTTCCTATTGAACAAAAATAAAATAAATAGGAAAAGCATGAAAAAAAGGAATCACAAGCAAAAATATCTCCCTATTGCTTCCCACACACACTTACACTCTCAGGGTCAGGGATGTCACCACTGGAGAGGGAGAGGACCCCATACTGAAACATATTGAAATATGAGGATAACAGTAATAACTAAGAAATAGGCTCTGAAAGTGGCTGCTTTTAGAAGTAAAAGAGTCAGGGCTTGACCAGAGAGAGCATGGTCCCAGCAGCCTGAGAACAGGGCCCAGCCCCTCCCGGGATGGGAGTGGGCCCAGCGGACTTCCTGCCTTCTGGCCAGACAGACTGCCTTCCTGAATTACTAGGTCTAGGAAGTGGTGGTGACAGGGCGGAGAGGGGCAGAGGGGAAGGGTGGAGAAGTTACATGTGTCGCATTCAACCCCCACATGGCCCTCTTCCTAGCCACCGCCTGACTTCCCCTCTCACAAAGCAGTTACCTAATCTATAACATGACAAGATGATATCTGGGCTCTCTAAAGGCTCTGAAATCCCCAATTCTATAATTCAGATGAGGCCAGTTAGTATCCTCAGGAAGTAAAAGATAGGAAAATGCCTGGTCCCAACACCCGGTTTGCTCTATGTATTATGGCAGGCCCCGAGTGTCTTGGTGGAAGAGGGCTGCAACAACAGCTGGTCTGTGTCAAGTACTGAGCAGGTGCTCAGTGAGGCGTGCCTTTCTATGCACTGTGGCATTTTGTTCCTGTGTGGGCATTACCAGCACCAGTGGGAAATGACACTTAGGTTGAGTAACTTGCCCCAGCAAGGGTATCAAGTGTTCAGACCCTGAACATAGCCTTTCTCCCTCTAACCAGTCAGGTCACTAGACTATTGCTTGAGGTTTAAGGCTGGGGCAGAGCTAGCTCTTTATGCTTCCCTCACCCGAAGCCCATTGCCAACTCATAACAACCCTACAGGGCAGGGTAGGACTGCTCCACAGGGTTTTTAAAGCTGTAAATCTTTACAGAAGCAGACTGTCACATCTTTCTCCCTACAGAGGGACTGGTGGGTTTGAACTACTGTCCTCTCAGTTAACAGCCAAGTGCTTAACTACTTCACCACCAGGGTTCCTTCCTTCTCCCATACACCTCTTTAAACTAGAAGCGTTGGGGAAAATACCTGCTTCCAATCTCCCTTCTCCCTCAGGAGAAGGCTGTCTTGTCTTACTGGTGAGTTTGGGAGAAGAATCTGAGCCTGTGGGTCTCAGCTCCTCCATTTCCCAGAGCAGGAGGCAGCATGGGCCATGCCCTACCATGAAGCAAGGGGCCCGCTGCATCTGTAGGTTGGCCTGCAGTTGTGTTTTTGTGCTAGGAACTGGTGAGTAAGAAAGTATCCATCCCACTTGGCTACACAACTAAAGATGTGTTTTTCTCCAATTCATTGAAAAAGGTGGTATTTTTACTTAGTTGGTTCTAGAGTCGGGAAGAGGAAAAGGTGTTATTTATTGGACCTCTTAGGACCCAACAATAGGTCCCTTGGTGGTGCAAATGGTTTGCTCTCAGGTACTAACTGAAAGGTTAGCAGTTCGAATACATCCAGCTGCACTTCAGAAGAAAGGCCTGGTGATCTGCTTTTGTAAAGATTACAGCCAAGAAAACCCTATGGACTTGTGACAACAGAATTTTACTGTTTAGAACCCCACCAGTATGGACAGCTAGTGCAGCCTTGAAGAGAGAGATACTAGAAAGCTCGGGGATAGGAACAGCTGGGTCAGAATGAAACATCAAAGAGCCAGAGGCACCTTAGAGTGGTCCAGGAGAACTATAATACAAGCCACATATGAGATTTTAAATTTTCTACTAGCCACATTATGAAAAGGAAAAAGAAACAGATAAAATTCACCTTAATCACATATTTTACTTCATCTAATATATTTAAAAGATTAAGTATGTGCCCCAGAGCCACAGATGGCTAGTGGCAACTTTTGAGGTTTGCCATCTGACCTTCTACGCCCTTAGAAATCTATTCCTTTTGACAATATCTTAGCTTGAAGACTTCCAGGAGTGAGGAGTTCACCACCTTCTGAATCACTCTATTTACTTGGCAGGCCTCTCTAGTTGCTGGAAACATTTTCATATCAAGCAGAAATCTGCCTGGTTATGTAAATTTCTCACGTCTCCATAATACACAAACCCTCCACATTTACTCTCCTCCTTAACAGTTTTTCCAATATTTGAAGACAAGAGAGCACTCTCTCTTATCCTTTCTTGTCTGAATCTTCTCGGGGTTAAACATCCCTGTTGCTTTAGCTGTCACATGACCTAACTTTTTGGCCCTTCATAGGCTCATCCCCCACTGGACTCCCATTCTCCACTCAACTTGCTTCTCTGAGAGAGGGATGCCAGAATGGAATATATTCTCCCAGGAAGGGGCCTCAGTTGACTTTTTTGAAAACATTTTGATGTTGTTAGTGAGAATATACACAGCAGAACATACAGCAATTTGACAATCTCTACGTATACAATTCAGTGTACAATTCATTAATCACAAGTATTGGCTGGTAAGAAAACCACCAAAAGATGGTGGCCTGTACGCACTGGCCTTCCCTATACCTCTATTTGAATAGATGGTGTGGGGTCCGTTCCAGCCCTGATGTGCTAGATTTTTATGTGTTTGTGATATATTCTTCCTGATGATTAATAGATGTAACTGAAAGGGAAATGGAGAAAGGTCCTGAATGTCAGACAGCTCACTACAGTGATTACATTAAACAGTTCTCCAAACAAAGTAACTTCAAATCCATCTTGGGGTTCTGAACTCCATATGGTTTTCTAAAGTTGAGAATCAGACAGAGTAAAAGACTTGTGCCTCTCCCTGATGTCACCAGGGACTATGGCTCCTGATGTCTGTGGTGGCAGGAAAGAGCACAGGACTTGAAATCAGGACAACATGAATCTTTATCCCAGCTTGACTTCCTGGTGTGGAGTGACCCTTGACAAATGGCCTTCCTTTGCTAGGCCTCAGTTTTTCCACATGGAATGCAAGGCACTTGGTGATTTTTAAGGTTCTTTTCAGTTCTGATTCTCTGTGACTGACTCCTATAGGAACTGATATTTCCTTGAATTCCTCCTTACTGTTTTTGTTTCCTTCTTTGGCTTCTTTTATTATTAAAACTTTACAAGATTATGAGTGGATAAACAAATGTGGTATTTTCATAGAATGGAATACTATTTGGTCATAAATAGGAATTCATACATGCTACAACATGGATGAATTTTGAAAACATGATGTTAAGTGAAAAAAGCCAGTCACAGAACGCCACATATTGCATGATTCCATTGATATGAAATGTCCAAAACAGGCAAATCTATAAAGACAAAAAGGAGACTAGTGTTTGCCTGGGGCTGGGGTGAGAGACGGGAAATGACTGTTAATAGATACAGGGTTTCTCTTTGGGGTGATGAAAATGTTCCAAAATTGGTTGTGGGTGATGGTTGCCCAACTCTGTGAATATATCAAAAATAATTTAAATTGGTGAATTATATGCCATATAAATTGTATGTCAGTAAAGATGTTAAAATCAGGCAAAAATGTGAAAGAAATCAAACATATTTTAAAGCTGTTGCTCATAGCATTGAAGGATAGCCTTGAAAATTAAACCTACTCATAATCCAACAGTTCCTTGTTGTTTGGTGTTTTAAATGTTTCCCCTGGTCAATTAACCAAAAGTAATTGATTTGTTTGAATTTAATTTCTTTGAAATTGCGCCTTCTCAGAAAGTCTAATTAGCAGCTTAATGGGATCAAAGAAAGAAAGAGAGAGAGGGAGAGAAAGAGAAAGAAAATGGTGTCATAGGTTGAATTGTATTCCTCCAAAATATGTGTCAACTTGGCTAGGCCATGGTTCTCAGTGGTTTGGCAATTATGTAATAATGTAATCATCCTCCATGATATCATCTGATGTGATCAGCCAATCAGTTGCATGGCAATTAGGATGAAACAACTTCACTCAGGCCATAGCCCTGATCTGATGTGAGGGGAGTTCTTTATTTTAAAAGAGATCATAATAGAGAGAAGTGAGCAGAGAGAGAAGGACCTCAGTACTACCGAGAAAGAAGAGCCAGGAATGGAGCACATCCTTTGGATTCAGGGTCCCTATGCTGAGAACCTCCTAGACCAAGGGAAGATTGATGCCAAGACATATGGAGATGTCCAAGGAACACTGGACCCACTGTTGAAAGGAGACAAGACTTTCCCCCCAGAGCTGACAGACAGAGAAAGCCTTCCCCTAGAGCTAGTGCATTGAATTTGGCCTTCTAGCCTCCTAAACTGGGGAAGAATACATTTCTATTTGTTAAAGTCACCCACTTATGGTATTTCTGTTAGCAGCATTAAATAGCTAAGATGTGTGGGGTCTGTCAAGTTTCCAGGCTGAATTCCGAGTCCCTGGGGGTGGCTTCTCTTTTCTGTAGTTTTTATTAGGTTTTAGTGGAAATCATCATTTGAAGAATTATAGAACAGTACATCTCAGGTTTTAATACATATACAAATCACCTGGGCTCTCATTAAAATACAGATTCTGATGCAGTAGGTCTGGTCCAGGGCCTGAGAATGTGCATTTCTAAAAGCTCTCCAGTGTTGCTGATCCTGGTGCTGTCGGCCCACGGAACACAATTTGAGTTGCCAGGCTCCAGAGTGGCCTGTTCAATGTCGCCAGTCTAAATTGTGATGTGCTGTAAGTGTAAAGTACAAACAGAATTTTAAAGACTCAACAACAACAAAAGAATTTGAAATAGCTCATTAATAATTTTTATATTGGTTGCATGACAAGATGATAATATTTTAGGTACATTGGGTTAAATAAAGTATATTATTAAAACAATCTTTACACAGTTTATTTGTGGCAAAGACTGGTCGTTGTTCCCATTATGCATTTTCCCTTCTTCCATAATAATAGCTTTACAGCTGGTCACATGGTCTCCTGAAATAGACTACATTCCCCAACTTCTTTGGCAACTAGATGGGCAATGTGACTAATTGTTGAATGGAATGTAGGGGAAAGCATCCTGGAACTTCTAAGAACTTCTTTAAGAGATTACACAGGTGCACCTTTTGCCTTCTTCCTTTTCATTCTTTCCTTCATCCTGCAGAAATGTCACCATCTTAGATCAACAAGATGTAAACTCCATGATGATAGGGAGTTTTGTCAGTTTGTGTGTGTGTGTGTGTGTGTGTTTCCCCATTGCTACGACCCTATTTGGTGCTGAATAAATATTTGCTCCCTACTGACTGATTAAACGGATGGGCAAATGTCAGTCCCAGACCACCTACCTGGACTTTTATAGGAGAGAGAAACAAACTTTATTTTAACTGGTTCATGCCAGCTTGACCCTCTGCTGAGAATCTGCACTTCCACCCCAGATAGACTGAATCAGAATTTGCATTTTAAACAAGAAACCCCAAGTGATTCTTATGTATACATCTTGTTAAAATGTAGATTCTGATTCAGTCTATCTGGGTGGAAATGCAAATTCTCAGCAGGGGACTGAACTTGAATGAACCGGTTCAAAGCCCTGGCTTAAACCTCTGTTTTGATTTTTCTATTTCTCACAGCTAGACCTAATAATAATCAATGTTGTTAGTTGCTGCTTAGTTGGCTCTGACTCATGGCGTCCTTATGTCTGACGGAACAAAACGTTGTCCAGTCTTGTACCATTTTCACGACTGTTGGTATATTTGAGTCCATGAATCCTAATCAATACAATATTGTAAAGCTCTATAACTGCTTTATGCAATAGAAGTTTTACTTAAAATATTAAACCATATTCAATAAATCTAATCACATTTTAAATGCATTGATACTCATTTTTAATATTGTGAATTATTTTACAATATTAAAACCCATCACTTGTATGTTTAATAAGTTGAAGTTTTAATATTTCAGGTGTGTAAAACCAACATATACCTTTAACAATATGTTCTTCACTAATAATTAAAAGCGCCGTAGAATTGAACATAGCAATATTTTTCTAACATCCCTAGAGTTTAGGTGTGTTAGCGTCAAGAATACCATTTTGTAAAACAACCAAACCAAAACCAAACTCACTGCCATCGACTCAATTCGACTCTAGCAACCCCTCTTTGGGTTTCCGAGGTGGTATCTTTACGGAAGTAGATTGTCCAGTCTTCCTGACAGAGCTCCCTTTTATAAGATAGAAATGAACTAATCTCTTCCCCACTGCCTTAAAATTTTCCATTTCACCCTCTGTCCATTTACACTGGTGGCATAGTGCCTAAGGCATTTGACTGCTAACCAGAAGGCTGGTGGTTCAACTCCCCCTAGCCACTCCTAGGAAGGAAGACTGGGCAATCTACTTATGTAGAGGTACCACTTTGGAAACCCAAGGGGGGTTGTTATGAGTCAGAATCAACTTGAAGGCGGTGAGTTTTTGTTTTTTTTTTTAATCAAAGAAGTTAGTAATAGCAGATTTTAAGCAAAATCAAGTGCCTTTTTCCTGTTTTTAAGAAAAACATTCATTGTCTTTCCTCAAGTTTTCAGCCCTGCTGATATCTGAGAAGGATTACAACTTTATGCACTGTTCCCTAAAATCTTCATAGTTTCAGTGGACAAGAAGAAAGGATACCCTTCTATTTAGCTCTGGTATGCAAACAGCTGGGCATAACAGTTCAATCAGTACCATGTGGAGCAGATCTCCTGGTTTCCTATTTCCAGGGAAGCACAAGGAGCTGAGAGAATTCCAATAAACCCCAAGTGGACATGAGGTGACAATAGAGACTGGAATGGAGCCAGGGTAGGGAAAGCAAACACAGAGGACCAATGTGGACCAGCCCTGGATGTTTGCAGCCCTGGGACCTTTCCAAGGACCTGAGAGTTACCAATGAGAACTCCAATGTGACTTTCCACACTTCCGGGTTCCTGTAACCTGGAGGCCTTGTTCTTTGTTCCAAACTCTTATTCTTCATTCCAAACTCATGGGGCTAAGACTTTGAAGTTGTAGGAGGCAGCTATCAACTGCTGGTCAGGCTGGATTCATAAGATGGATTCTACTGGGGCCTCCTCCTGCTGGAAGGCACCCTCTGTTCTGGAAGAGCCATCTGGTTACCTGGCATTCTTACACATCTCAGTCATTATCCTTCTAGACTGG
Organism: Orycteropus afer afer; assembly: GCF_000298275.1. Lineage (NCBI taxonomy): Eukaryota > Metazoa > Chordata > Mammalia > Tubulidentata > Orycteropodidae > Orycteropus > Orycteropus afer. The sequence continues at coordinate 3,835,019 of NW_006921785.1, forward strand.
AAGCCTTATGTTTGTTGTCAGGGAGTTGATCCACAACCCAGTGCCTGGATATTTCTAACACATCAGGGAAGCTTCTGGACAGAAAACATCTGATATGATGCTTTAAGTTGAAAATAAAAGTTTTTTTTTTTTTTTTAAATATACCATTGGTACAGATTTTTCCAGAGCTAAATTCCAACCTGAACCTGGATGATAAACCATTGAAAAGTGTGTTTAAAACTCTGGGACTATGCAGGATTCTATTTAATAATGGATTTGTAATATCTTGGGGGAAGATGGGAAGTCTGGGGGTGGGGTGGGGTGAGGGCAGATAACAGCATTAAAAATGCATAGAGATGGGAATATATAGTGAGGTTGGTCTGTGAGGCTAGGATATGTGGCAAGCAGAGAATGCTAAGGGATGGAGTTGCAAAGACCAATGTAGATCAGAAGACAAGGGTTCTGGGCTAAGGGATTAGTGTAGTATGAATGGGGAGCCTTGGAGACGTTAAGAACAAAGCAGGACATGACCACATTTATATTTTGACACATAACTACAATAACAGAGTGGATAAACAGGTGGTGTACGGAGCCATTGGAAGCAGCTACTGCAATAATGCAGGCAAGAGACCCTGACCAAGCAGTGGCATGGAGGCAATTTGGGGGGGGGGGCGCTACTGGTTTTGGGGTAGAGAAAACAGGTCTGATAGAGGTGATTTTTGGATTTCTGGCCTGGGATGAAGTTCTTCCTTGAGAAATGGAGGGCTGAGATGAGATCTGTTTTGGACACAGTGGGTTTGGGACACCTACATGAGAACCACATGGGGACACTTCTGCAAGACTAACTGGGTTTACATGACCCTAGTTTTTCCAGCCTTACCCACCTGTCAGTCTGTCATACTGTGGTAGTTTACATGTTACAATGGTGCTAGAAGCTGCTATACTGCCAGTATTTCAAATACCAGCATGGTAGACAGGTTTCAGAGGAGCTTCCAGAGTAAGACAGGCTAGAAAGAAAGATCTAACGATCTAGCTCTGAAAAACAGACAATGAAAACCCTATAGATCACTGAACATTGTCTGACTCACTTGTTTTGGACATGTCATCAGGAGGGATCAATCGCTAGAGGAGGAGATCATGTTTGGCCAGCAACGGTAGCTCCTGGGAGAGATGGATTGTCACAGGAGCCACAACAATGACAATTGTGAAGATGGCAAGGACTGGGCAACATTTGCTCTGTTGTACATAAAGTTGCTATGTGTCAGAACCAACTTGAAGGCAGTTATCTATCTTTATCTACCTTCTCCAGGCTGAGAGATTTCTTCCATCTAGTTTCACAGTAACTTTTTCATGTACCACATGGTAAGAGAATGTTGAGGCCCCCTGGAATCTACTCCCTGGTTCTGAGTGGCTTTCAGCAGTAACATTGTTTCATTTCAAGTGGCAATCACCATCATTTCTTCAGCACATCCTATGTGCCCAGCACTGAGCTCATGCCTTCCATACATTATCTATTTAATCCCACAAATGGGCACTTTGAGAGTGTAGACTCAGAAAGAGTAAGCTACATGGCCACATTTTCACAGCTAGAAAACAGCAGAATCATGTTCAAACCAGGTCTAAGTATTCCCCTCAATAAGATTATACTCAGCCTCATTTATTGCCTCCAGATGAGTATACAAATTAAATCTAGAGTCTATAATGGCCCATCTGCAAACTCATTCATTCAACTAACCCTGAACTCCTATTCAGCCCAATATGGCACTAGGGGTGAGGCCAGTTGGTTGAAGATGTATAAAAGCAAATAAGAAAGGGTCTTTCCCTTTAAGGATCTCAAAGTCTAGAGCAGGGGTCAGCAAACTATGGCCTTTGGGCCAAATCCAGCCAACTGCCTGTTAATAGAGTTTTACTGGAACACAGCCACATCCACTGGTATACATATATAGTCTATGGCTACTTTTGAACTACTATAGCAAAGCTGAATGGTTGAAACAGAGTCCATATAGCCTGCAGAGCCTAAAATATTTACTATTTGGCCTTTTACAGCAAAAGTCATTGACCCATAGTCTAGAGTTAGAACCACAAAAATCATTTTACCAGTTGCTTCCAAGTCAACTCAGACTCATGGAGACCCCATGCATGTCAGAATAGAGCTGTAATCCATAGGGCTTTCAATGGCTGATTTTTCTAAAGTAGATTTCCAGGCCTTTCTGAAGCTTCTATGGGTGTATTCAAACCTCCAACATTTTGGTTAACAGCTGAGCACATTAACCATTTGCATCTCCCAGGTACTCCACAAAAACCATAAACTCCAGACCAAACTTACTGCCATCAATTCGATTCCGACTCACAGCAATTCCCATTGGGAATTGGACGCAGACTGTTAAATCTTTCTTCTGCAGAGCAGTTGGTGGGTTCAAACCACTAACATTTTGGTTAGCAGCCAAATGCCTTAACCACTACACCACCAGAACTCCTTAAGTCCATAGACTACATTGAAAACCAAGATTACAAAGAAGAAACAAATAAAGGCCTGTGGAATGCAAAAGAGAATGCCTGAAGCCAATGGCAGGATTCACCCGGGAGGAGGTATTTGAACTCAGGCTTTGACAAATAAATGGGACTTTAGCAGTCGACTCCAGCCCTGTATGCCTGTGCTTGAGTGCAGACTCCAGGATAAGGTAGGAGACATTCCGGTGCTTGGACAGTAAACCATCAGAGTTCTTGCTCTGGGGCATCAGAAGCCAGTGCCCTGACCACTGCTGAGCTTTGTGACCTTGGGCAAATCTACTTTGCCTTTGGTCCCCAGACACCTACAATCTCTTGCTTCCAATTAGGTTATAAGAAGCAAATGTGAAAGGGGGGCGGGGCTGGAATGGCTTGTGAAAAGTATGAATGCTCTATAAATTACAGCAGGGCATTCACAATGGCTGTGTGCACACAGAGACTGGGTTGAAGATAGACATGCATAGAATTTAGGAGCAAAATTATCAGCCCTGGATGCAAAATTGCCTTTGTTTCTGGCTAAGCAAACTCTATTTTTGATTAATTCACTCATGATACAGCTTGTAGGTTATGAAAGAAGCCTCCCCTGAGAGGAGTCATTCCTCAAGCTGGGAATGTGCGGACATCCCACCCCACAAGATGTTTTCCTGGAGGTGGAGACAGACTGGAGGTTGGAGCTGGCCTGTATTTGCGCCGCAGGACTGGACACGAGGGAATACATTTTGTCTGGAAGCGTCACAAAGGGGTCTTTGCATCTCCTCAGCCAGCTGGCCCAGCTTAGGTCAACACTGTGTTCCCTGTTCCCTCACCCTTCCTCCAGGAAGCCCCTCCTTCTGCCCCAGCCTCCATGATGCTTTTCCGCTCACAGCCTTGAACCCGCAGCCCAAGGGGGAGCCCTCCAGGGCAGTCAGTCCAGCCCGCAGCACCTGGCTTGCCTTCCTCCACCCTGGGCCAAACCCTCCAGACGCAAGAGAAACCAGAGCTCGCTCAGCTGGCCAGCGTGTGGGCTTCCTGTCCAAGTGTTTGTGGTTGGGCTTCCTGCTGACGGAAGGGCGGCCTGCAGCTCTCCTCTGACATCCCAGGGAGGTGGCTCCCAGGGCCCTGGCTGCCAAGCACATCCAGCTGGCACTGAAGGAGGAGCAGCGGCTGCACTCGGTGCAGCTGTCAGTCGACATTCACAGGGGCGCTGGGGTCAGGCTGTGAGAGCTATAAAGGGGATTCCTTAGGGGAGAGAGGAAGCTGTGAATCAGACCAGAAACCCTGGAGCACAAGGCTTGTCCTGGGCAGACGGCCAGACCATGTCTCACACACACCCCACTCTCCAGACTGATGGACCCCTCGCTCCACACAGCCCAACTCCCTCGCCACCACCTGCAAATCTTCTCCCTGTGTCCCTTCATGAGTGCTCATCACAGAGCCTCCCTTTGGCCTGGGTGGACCAGGAACAAAGCCCAAGCACCCAGATTACAGCCCACCCTGCCTCTGACCTCATGACCTTGAGGAATTTAACTGTCCAGAGAATCAGCTTCCCTTTCACAAGTACAAACTGAAGAATGAGAATATTTGCTAGGCATAGCATGTTTATTCTCCCACAGTTCAAGGGCTATGGCATAGGAAACGGGGTTGGATTTAGTCTATACAGATCCAGAGGTCAGACTAAGCATTGTAAACCCAATGCCACTGAGTCATAGTGACCCTACAGGCCAGAGCAGAACTGCTCCATAGGGTTTCTGAGACTGTAAATCTTTATGGAAGCAGACTACCTCATTTTTCTCCTGCAGAGTGGCTGGTGGGTTCAAACAGCCAACCTTTTGGTTAGCAGCCAAATGCCTTAGCTCCTGCACCACAAGGGCTCTTTGCAAGCATTATTAAAAAAAAAATAATAAATAAATAAATAAATAAAACCTCACTGCTATTGAGTCTATTTCAATTCACAGCGACCCCCTTTGGGTTTCCAAGGTCATAAATCTTTATGGGAGTAGATTGCCCAATCTTCCCTCCACAGAGTAGCTGATGGGTTTGAACTGCCAACCTTCTGGCTAGCAGTCAAATGTCTTAGGCACTATGCCACCAGAGCTCCTTTGCAAGCATTATAGGGAGGTAAAATTCAGTTTAAGTAAGCAAGATAAGACACCTGACTGCTAACCAGAAGGCTGGCGGTTCAAACCCACCAGCCACTCCTCGGATGAAAGGTTGGGCAATCTACTTCTGTAGTGATACTGCCTCAGAAACCCAAGGAGGGGTCGCTATGAGTTGGGTCCGACTCAACGGCACATAACAACAACAAGAAGAAGTACAGAAAATAGGCTGCTTCAGAAGGTAGTGAGTATCCTGTTGCTAGAGGCATTCAGTAGAGATTGTTTACAACTCTGTAAACTCAATGGGGATCAGGTCCATACTCATCTCCATCACTGCTGCAGGCCCAGCAACTAGCAGAGTGCCTATCAAAGACTAAGTGCTCAGAAATACTTGTGGAAGAAAGGGAGAGAGGGAGGGAGGGAGAGAAGGGCAGTAGGAAGTGAGGGATTGTCTTTGAGTCTCTGAGGCACAGAATCCTCTTTAAGAGTAGAATTGGGACAAGCTGACATCTGAATGCAATTGTCTTTCATTCTATGGTTATAAGGCAATGATTATAGTTGCCCATTCTAAGGGGACATTGATGTGATAATAACTGCAAAACAAAGCCCAGCAACTCTCCTATGATGGTGTGTGATCACAGGTGCAACCCTTTGCAACTGAGCACAGTATAGTCTACAAACCCCTCTTAAATTCGTTGTCATTCACTTCTACAGGATTCTGAAAAATGCAAATAGTCCTAATTTGAAAGATGCAGAGCCTATCTTAGAGAGGATAAATGACTTGTCTGAGCTACGACTTATCCTCAGGTCTCCTGATTCTGAATCCAGCACCCCCTCCTAATATGAGTGTTGGTCTGCCATAGGCCTTTAGACACTTGAAGATTGATATTATGGGTCTAACATAAACCTGGTGCTTGGCTAGGCACTAGAGGTTCCCTTATCCTTTGAAAACTGCATAGGAAACAGATCTTCCTCAAAAGCAAACCCATCTTTCCTTGACTCACTCCCAGCAAGGATAATGACTAGGAAGAAAGGCCTGGCAATCTACTTTTCAAAATCAACCATGAAAATCCTGTTGATCCCAACCCATCATGGGAATGGCTCAGGACCAGGCAATGTTCCATTCTATTGTGCACAATGTCGCCACTGAGTCAGGGCCAGACTCGTATCAATTGACCATATCAGCATTAATAGCAGTAATCAACACAGGATCTGGGATTTATTTGCAGAGGTAAATTTGCTTTTCAGGGCCAGTCCTCTTGATCACCATATTTGAGGGGTGGTGATCTTTTCTAAGGGTCTGACTAGTTAGACATTAGACAGGCTATTTGCGGTTTTGCCTTCAGTTCCTTGCCCTACCCTTCCTGCTCAGCTCTCTGTCACAGGACCTCTGCAAGCTATATTCCCTGTCCCACTGGGTACCAGGAGGGTAGAAACCAGAGTCCTTCCCCCTCTTCTCCCTTCTTCTGGGGCATCACTTCCAGGGTGGGGTCCCAACTCCTGCCAAAAAAGCCTCCACTGTGGTTCCAGCTCTCATTGGGTTCTGGAAACAACATTGCCTCTCTTTGATCTTCCAGCCCTAGAAATGCCTTCCTGTAGTTGCTACTGTCTAGGTTGTCTTTCTCCCTTATTTGCCTTTTCATATCTTCCAGTACTTTTGTAACTAGTCTTTCCTCTATTGAAGTTTCTGGAACAGGTTGTGTTTTCTGCCTGGACTCTGACTTATACCGTATCAATGTGGATTTGTTGAAACTCAAGCCAGAGAAGACTAAACTGATGAAAATATGGGACAGTCCCATTTTGAACACCTGAAGGAGAAAGAGTCAAAGTGAGTGCAGGCCAGATGACTCAAAGAGAAGGACCAAGCCTGGGGTTGCCTGTGAGTGAAGAGGCAGCCCTTGTGCAGTCGTGGTTCAGCATGGGAGCCAGGAGGCCTGGACATAGCCCAAGTTGTCCCCCCCAGGCCCTCTCCTCTCTCATGCTAAGCTGCACAAGGCACAAGGCCTCTGATGTGTTGGTGAGTCTCACATACATGGCCATGGTGACTCAGCCTTCCAGAGCTCTCTGCAGGCCATGCTTCCAGGTTCTATCACCTCCATCAAGCATTATAGGGCTCCCTTAGCAACATCAGGGAGCAGAGCAGGTGTCTCCTCGACCCCTGCCCAAACCCAGGGCATCCAGGACACAAAGAAAAGACTTCCGTGGATTCCTCCTTCCCTCCCCAACCCTACCCTCAAGGCAGCTCACTCCCGCAGGCTGAGGGAGTCTGCAGACACTTCTAGCAGCCTTGTCTGAGGGGAGCTGAGGGAGCTGAGAGGAGGCTGTGTTCTGTGGAAATACCATTCAGGATCACAGATTTACCACGTAGAAAGGTGGGAAGCTGGGCCTCAGACTCAGATTTATTATGGACCTACTATATGCTTGGCACTAAGCTGAGTCCTTTCACATATTTTATGTCATTTCATCAGTCTATAGAGGGTGAGGATCAGACCAAAAAAAAAAAAAAAAACCCATCAGGTCCCATTCAACATACCTTTATTCGTACTTAACAGGTACTAAGCACTCTTCAGATATGAGTAAAATATGATTCCTGCCTTCCAGGAAAGCTAAGAACTTGGGGCCTGGGGTTTGAACCCAGACATGAATAATTAGTATTTTTGGATACTGGTTAAGTTACTCTTGTCCCTCAAGCCTCAGTTTCCTCATCAATAACATAAATAAATAAATAACCCAAACTCACTGCCCTTGAGTCAGATGCAACTCATAGTGACCCCTCCTTGGAAACCCAACACTATGGAAGTAGATTTCCCAATCTTTCTCCCAAGAAGTGGCTGGTGGTTCACCACCACCCTTCTGGGTGGCAGTCAAATGCCTTAGGCACTATGCCACCAGAGCTCCTGATAAAATGGGCCTAATAATACTCTCATCTCATTGAGTTGTTGAAGGACTCATATATAAGTAACAAGCACAGTGCCCAGTGCATGGTAAACACTCTTCATTAAGTGTTGACTATTATTTATATTTTTAAATTAACAAATCTAGGATACATGCATGGCCTGTGGTAGCATCCAGGGTCAGAAAAGCATTTGTGAAGGCTGCTCTACCACTTCTGCAAACATTGAGTAGATCATAAGGCTTTCTGACCCCAAGTAGGATTAAACACAGCTCTTCCTTTCTCATATTGGAAATCTCCAGCAACTTGACCTCAGTGGCATTCTATACGCCCTCAATCCCCTTGACGGGCCCCGCTGCCACCTCTCTGCGTCGCCGGATGTGCGACTGAGGTCCAAGGTTTGGAGAGTTTCCGGGACTGGCCGGGTCACCCTGCGGCTCAGCCGTGCCTGGCAGTCCCACCCTTCCTGGCAGCCAGGCCTCCTCCTCGGCCCTCTGAAAGTCTGCCAACAGCCGGGATGGGGGAGGGTGGGCAGAGGGAGATGGAAGGTCTTGCTCGGATGTTTGCCTTAAGAAAGCCGCAGGGGAGGAGGGCGGGTAGGCCAACTCGGCTTCTCTCCACCCTCGGGTTCGCCACACAGACACTGCAGTCCCTAGAAGTGCCAAGTGCGCCCCCTAGCGGGGAGCGATAATGAGCGATCTCTCATTCAGCTGCCCTCCTGGCGCTGGAGAGATCTGCACTTATAGGCCAGCCTTATAGGGAATGGCCTAGGGCCTCGGGCAGTCACCTGCCATACCCAAAGCTGGCGGTTCAAACTCACCAGCCGTTCCCCACCAGGTAGCCGGCCGTCTCTCTAGGAGCTCTGGTAGCGTAGTGCCTAAGGCACTTGACTGCTAACCAGAAAGCTGGTGACTCACCAGCCACTCCTCGGAAGGAAGGTTGGGCAATCTACTTCTGTAGTGAAACTGCCTCGGAAACGCAAGAAGGGGTCGCTGTGAGTCGGTCTGACTCCACGTCACATAACAACAACAACAACAAAAAAATTAGACAATGGATTGACACAGTGGCCGTCGTGATGTGCTCAAGTATAGCAAGAATTGTGAGGATGGCATACGACTGCGCAACGTTTGGTTCTGTTGTACATAGGGTCACTGTGAGTCAGAGCCAACTGGATGATCCCTAACAGCAACAACAAAAAAATTAGACGATAGGAGCCTGGTGTCTCAATGGCTAAACCCTTGACTACTAAGCTAAAAGTCGGTGGTTCAAACTCACCTAGGGGCTCCGTGGGAGAAATACCTAATTGTCTGCTCTGATAAAGATTACAGCCTAGAAAACCTTCTAAGGGCAGTTCTATTCTGTCACATGGGGTCGCTATGAGAAGAAAATCAATTGGATGGCAGACAACAATAACATTAAAAAAAAAAAAAAAACCCTGCTGCCATGGAGTTGATTCTGACTCGTGGTGACCCTATAGGACAGAGTAGAACTGCCCCCATGGGGTTTCTGAGGCTGTAAATCTTTATGGAAGCAGACTGCCTCATTTTTCGCTTGCGGAGAGGCTGGAAGGTTCAAACTGCCAACCTTTTGGTTAGCAGCCAAATGCCTTAGTCACTGTACCACCAGAGCTCCTACAGCAACATTAGGTGCTGGCAATATCAGACCAGCATACAGCAGTCACAGCTGAAAACACCCCTCCACATCCTATTCCCACAACAGCATGATGATTTTTCAAGTGGGACATTTTTAACGTCCCCAATGAACAGATGAGAGCACTGAGTTGGTCTCTGGCAGTTTGTGGCAGAGCTGAGACTACAAACCAAGTCTTTCATTCCAGTTGTCAGCGATATTTTTCAGAACATCATGCTCAAAATCAGCAAAGAAGGAGAAACGGACAATGTCTGGTTCATTCCCCACATCCCGCCTATCCCTTGCGCAAACATTACACCATGTTTAAGAAGACCCTTTCCTTTCTTTGCCTAATGGTCACAAGAACCTGAGTGCCTGGTGATAGTCTGATTAAAGCATTTTGGCTGTCCAACTGACTGACCATCCTGCTTTTTCAAATCCCACGGATCTCAAGGTCAGCCTTCTCTTCCCATGGCAGGCCTGACCCCACCAAGAGAGAAAGGCTTTCTGCTGATGATAGTTGGTTCTAGGTTCAGAAAGTCTCCTCCCAGGGCTATCTCTACCAAACTTGAGCCTTGGTGAGGCCCCAGACAGTTCACTAACTCTAGGGTGGAGACTGACTATAGCCCTGTCAACAAAACCCTCAGAAGCCTCCAGGCTGCCCCCTGCGAGCAGACCCCCATCATCTGTGCCCTGGCAGAGATGGAATAGAGTGAGGCTATTTTGGAGCCACTTATTCATTGAGGAAGGGAGGTGACCTTTGCACTGTCATCTTCTCTGAAAACAAAGTCCTTCTCCTTTGAGCTCTCCAGAGGCTGGCCTTCTGTTCTGAAATGCAGCTACATGCCACCTTTGGGGAATCCCCAGCCTGGCTTGGGGACCCACTGACACTGGCACTTCTTCTACAGAGCAAGGTTAAAGGGATGGGCCTTGGGTCCCCATCCTACAGGGAGGCTCTTCTAGGCCTTAGGGCCTGTTCTCCACCTTGGGCTAGAGGAGAGATAGGCCCACTGACTGCCACTCGATCCTGTCATGGGACAGAGCTAAGCCTGAGCTCAAGGACAGGCCAGGACAAAAAATGATCTATGTTTCTGGGACTGCAGCCAGTCCTTGTGCCCTGGGGCTTCCCAGAATTGGGGAGAGTGGCAGAGCAGGCATCCTCTGCTCTTGTCAGCCCACCCCAGACCCAGGCTGGGCCGAGCATACCCCTGAGGCCAGAGGGCTTCATCAGGAGGGACCATGATACTCAGTCCTTTCCCTCAGCCACTGCTTCATAAACTGAACAGTGCTGCATCGAGAAGACAAGGGTTCTGACTGAGTCTCAAGGCTATGGCAGCCTGTTGCCCAAAGATCCACAGGATCCAAGTGTGGTTGTTTTGTTGTGTGCATGTCTTCTCTCTCTACTGGACTGTGTTGATCAAGATCATGGAAAAAGCATGTGATCTGCCCTAAAAATTCCTGGGTTCTAATTCCAGTGCTGCCATCTACCCATGAGATCATCATCACATTATTTCACCCCTCTGAGCCTCAGTTTCCTTAACTGTACCTGGAGGCAGGAACATGGCTGTGCTTACATCCCTGATTGTTGAAAGCTGTAGAGTATAAGATGAATATGAAAGCCCCTAAGACACATCGGTGTCCCTGGGTGATATAAATAGTTATGTACTCAGCTACTAGCTGAAAGCTTGGAAGTTCAAGTCCATCCAGAGGCACATTCGAAGAAAGACCTGGCAATCTTCTTCTGAAAAATTAGCCACTGAAAACGCTATGGAGCACAGCTTTATTCTGGTATACATGTGCTGCCCTGAGTCAGAACTGACTCAATGGCAACTGGTTAAGGCACAATACTTATGTAAGCATTTCTTACTGTTACTTAAGTAAGAGTTCAATGAAACCTTCTTTTTTTTCACCTTTTAATTTTGATTTGAGTGAAAGTTTACAGAACAAATTCATTTTCCACGCAACAATTCTTACACATTTTGTTTTGTGACATTGATCGCAATACCCACAATTGTAATAGCACTCTCCTACTTCCTCCCGTGTTAGGAGTTCTATAAAATCTTACTTCAATTCCATGCAAGGGGAAAACAAAAGGGGAAATGAAGGACAGGGAGGGGAGTGAGCCATTGGCCAAAAGACATGGCTTCAGGCATTTCCCTGAGACCTGGGGAGCTCCCAGTCTAGGCCCCCTTGTGGCTGTTTGTGGATGTTTGCCCACCTGAGGGCAAGGTAAGGTAGGGTGACACTGAGTGGGGACCCAGCTTGTAATTGCAGGTGGGCCTGGAGGTCTTCTCCCATTTTTCCTCTTGGTAGAAGGCCCAACCTGCCTCTCAAGAGTTCTCTTGCCTACTCTCTCAGTGTACATCTGGGGGACGAGTTTCCTTCTGGGATCCACATTTTTAAGACACTAAAAGGTACTTTGACAGAATAGTGAAGGAGGTCAGAAGCAGGCCACAGGAGAAACAGATAAAGGACTCAGGCAGTTCAGCACAAACAACCCAGACTGCTGAGTTATCTTCCAACAGCTAAGGGGAGTTGTGTGACAGCAGATGGAATTTTATCTGACCCCAAAGGCCTGACTAGGGCCTGAGAATGAAAGATTATAGAGGGTAAGTTTTGACTAATTTAAGAACTTTACGGTAGCTGAGCTGTCCAATGAAGAGATAGACTACGTTAGTGGACAGTGAAGTCCCCAGTCATTGGAGGCGTTCAGGCTTGGACTAGACAAACACGGTGGTGGAGGAGCGGGAATGGATTCTATAACAGAGACCCATGAGTTAAGGATGTTGGAGGATCCTCCCCACTTCCTGGGGATTCCAGGATTCTATGTTCACCACAGGATTCGAGGTTTGCCCTGGTATTAATTAGCAAGCACTGCCTAGGAGGGTTATTCAGAACATAAGCTCTTGGCTGGAGCATGTTGCTGGTACTGCCTGAAGCGCTACACATATTGTACATATTAACAGCATGTAGGAGGGGCCTGGGCGTCTATCAGAACAGGCAGTTTAATGGGTTATAAACGGTTCTGTTCCCATGTAACATTCTGTTTATACACAAAAAAGTGTATCTCTCTCTCCTCTCCCTGTATAAATAAAGCCCACAGAGCCTCCTCACACTCACTGCCATGAAGCTAAATACACCAGCCTACGGAGCATGTGGCCTTCACGCTGCCAGGAAAAACAGGTTCGTGCGTGAAAATAACCCACCCTGAGATGTGGCAAGCCAATTTTTCAGGGCTGGGTGGTCCCCTGGTTGCCACACACAAGTTTGGTGGGTGGCGTTCACAAGCCAAAATCCACACTCCAGTCACCTCGAGTCAGTAGGAGAGGAGGGTGCTGAGCAGTGGCCCATGTGGAGGCCGTGTTGGTGTTTCTGGAGTCTGAAACCCCCATGGTTGCCATGGAACTTCCTGTCTATCCAGCCACTGCTATCAGCCTGGAAATGGGGCCAGCAGACAGCCAGCTGTAGACCAGCTGTTGATGTGAGGAAAACCAGCAAGCAAGAGTCATGACGGTGGAGGAGCAGTCTTCATCTTAAAAGGGGGCTGAGCTCAGACCCCCAGGAAACAGCAGCTCTTAGTGGAAGGTTGCTGGATTCCTTCAGGCAAATTAATATTGACGGACCAGATTTTGTTTTATCTTGTTTTCATTGCACCACAGTGGACATGTATAGCGATGGAGTAGCTTTTCAGAACTGAGGGTGGTCAGATGTCTCAGAAGGAGTGAAGTAGAGGGCAGATGAGAAACTATAGTCTGCCCAAAGCCTGTCCTATGGTAGGTCAGTAGAAGACTCATATCTAGAATCCCATCTCCCGAGTCACCCACTAGTCTCTGTCCACCGAGCCCATTCCACATGCTCCATCTCCTGTGATGCCCCTCCCTCACCCCACCTTCTGTCTCCTTTCCTCCAGCTGGTGGGCTTCCTTTCAGGCCTTGGACCCACGAGGCTTGCTCCTCCCAGGACACTTGCCATGTACTCTGCCTGGAATGTTCCCCATCTTCTCATAGTGGGCTCCTTTGACTCACTTCAGCCTTAGCTCACGAGTTGCCTTGTCCAGGAGGTCTTCCCTGACCATGAGATCTACAACTGGTGTGCTCCTTCTCTGCAGAGTGATATCTGATGTGTTCTTGTTCACATGTGTGTGTGTGTGTGTGTGTGTAATTTATATTCTCCCACTAAAATCTAAGCACTAGGAAAGCAGGGCCCTATGGGTACCCAACACAGGTGGTTGAGTGCAAGAGAGAGAATTTCATTTTTAAGCATCAACAGTCCAGAGTCTATAGAGGAGGTATTTTTAGATATTACATTTGGAATACTGTGGGGTCTCTTGAAGGTGACTCCCAAGGTCCCTGGTACCCTGGCCAGTACCTCTAGTGTAATGGGGACGTTTCACGCTCACAGACATGATACCTAACACAGAAAGGATGACAAAGGATTTTTAAGGCCCCAAAAGTGCAAACGATATTTTCTGAGAATAACCCTTCTTTGTTTTACATCACACTTGCAGAAGGAAAGCTCAGGAGACAGAGGGGCCTGACAGCCTGCTCTCTCTCCCCTCCCTCCCCATCCCATAATTGCTTCCCTCCCTTCTCTCTCCCATCTTGAGTATTTGTCATTCTCTGCTTGTGGCAAATTGCTCTTCACCTTTGAAAACCAAGAATGGTTGCTAACCAAGACAGCCTGGAAGATGTTTTTAATTTTAATTTTTTGTAAGCAGAGGACGTTTAAAGATAGAAAACACTATTGATTACTAACCCCAATAGCATCTGCAGTGAAATTCAATTTTCTGGGTATTTATAGCCAGTCTCTGAGGCATGTTTGCACTGGGCAGTATAGGGGTGCAGAAGGGCTCTGACCTCTGAGGAGCTCTTAGGCCAACAAGGAAAAGACTTTCCTTTGACTCAACAGAGTTTTATTAAGCATCTATTAAATAGCTCTGGTGCACAGTGCCTAAGGCATCTGACTGCTAACCACCCACCAGCTGCTCCACGGAAGGAAGACTGGGCAATCTACTTCTGTAAATATTTGTTGTCTCAGAAACCCAATAAGGGTCTCTATGAGTCGGAATCAACTCAATGGCAGTGGGTTTGCTTTTATTACTATTATTATTGTTATGTACTAAACACTGGGATACCTACAGCAAATAAGGTACAGACCTGCCCTCAAGAGGCTCATTGCCATATGGAGGAGAAATGACACAATTTTAAATATTCTGTTTTAACTTCGATGAAGGGAGAAGTGAATGAAAAGAAAGGGTGTCAGGGTACTAAGGGAGAACACATCTGTTACCTTTAAGGGGTAAGTGGGCGTTAGCCAGCATTGGACCTGGAAGGGGGAGGCTTTTTGGTGGTCTCAGGTCTCGGCAGAGGGACGGCAAGTGCAGAAGTGGGAGCTTGCTGGGTCCAAGGATTGAAAAAAGGCCCCTATGGCTGGAGAAGTGAGGAGGAAGGAGCAGCCTGGTTGGGGCCAGAGCAGGCAGGGACAACATGGAGGACAACAAAGAGCTGGGAAAATGTTTGAGAATGGTGAGCGATCTCTTTCCAAAATGCCAGAGAACGTGTCAGGTGGCAGTGGAAGAGGAGGCGGGAAATATCAGTGAGGGCAAAGAGTTTGCATTTATATCATGTAAGTAATGAGGAACCTGGAAATGGGTGCTTAGGGCTGAGATGGGAAGGCTAGAAGTAAGGAGACCAGTTTGGAGGCTATTGCCAGAGTGAGTGATAGATGACAAGGTCCACAGCAGTGTGATGGGGTGGGGAGGACCCCATTGACACCAAATGCAATAATAACAACAACATGGTCTTTCTACTCCTCCCCTCTACCAACAATGAAGCCCTGAATTCAAACACCTTCTCAGACCCCAACTCAGATCCTCTCCCCAATGCCACTCCCCTGCCTCACTACTCCCTGTTGGAGCTGTGAGTGGGGAATGAGGAGGGGGCAGAAATGGGGCTGAGGAGCCAATACAGCTTATCTTGAAAGCGGGCTCCCATGTGTTACCTCCCACCCATAACAGCCCTCCTCCACCTTCTGTGTCTGCACATGTGTGTGTGTGTAATCACACATACCCGTCCACATCCACACACTCACACACATACACATACCACATACACACACATGCACATGAATACACAAAAACAAACATATACAAACTCACATGTACCATATACACTCACACACATACTCATGCCCACACAGACCACATACACGCTCATGCACATGAATACACAAAGATACATAGACATACTCACACAAACCACCACACTCATGCACATGCACACACAAAAAACACATACACACACATAAACCACACAACACAAACACATACATGCAGTCATTCACATACATCCCAGAATTGCCTCTTACTATTTTGCTTGAAATTCCGTTGGCTGGTAATTAACTGGGAGAATAAAATCCTCTGGGAGGCAAGTCTGTTCTGACTCACAGTAGTTTAGGGAAGGAGGAGACCCTTGGGCATTGGAAGTGTCAATCATGAAATACTTTTTTCTATAAGAAAACGCATCCCTTACACTAATTACAACCTTTGATCCACCAGGATCTGGGTGGTTCAGTGAGAGTAGTGCTGAGGAGCCCTGAAGCTGGCTTCTAGTCTAGCGTCTGCCACTGAGTGAGTCCCTTCCCCTCTCTGGGCCTCATTTGCCCTATCTGTAAAGTGAGGAGGTCAGAGAGGCTGACTCAAAGTCCTCAACCATCTCTGACATTTTCTAAGTATATCTCGAACGTTATCATCCCAGGACTGGGGAAGATGCAAGACCCCTGCCTATCTTCCTCCCTCCTGCCCTGGAGCCAGGCCTTTCCACCAGGCTGGTTTCCAGGCCCATTTATCTATTAACACCGTGATAAAAAGGAATGAGATGTCAGGCAGAGCCGCTGCCCACCGGCACATTGCTCACTGGTGCATTTGATGGGAGAAGGCTTTCCCAGCTGGCCTCACCCTGTCAGCGGAGCTGGCTAAACCAGGTAAGGTTTCAGTGGCTGCCGGTGGCGTATGCCCAGCAATGGGTGTGGCCAGTTTCACTTCCTTGTTCCTTTCTAACTGGGCCTTGGATGGCTTTCAGGACTTCCTGACTCAGCAGCATGCCCACTACCAAGGTCCACCCCTGCCCTGCAACCTGAGGAAAGTATGAAAATCTCAAGGTCAGCAGGTCAGCACCCACTGTCCATGATGCCTGGCCTGGATGGGCTGCTGGGAGTGGAAAGCGGGGCCTTTTTGTTTGTTTGCTTTTGTTTCCAGAAACTGCGGTGGAACCCAGCCTGGAAGTCAGCTGAGAAAGGCAGGAAACAAGTGAGGGAGGAGCAAGTCACCAGTCAGAGAAATAAGGAGGGTGAAAGTCAAGGAGGATCCCTCGTGGCACAAATGGTAACATGCTCTGCCACGAACTGAAGTGTGAGAGGTTTGAGTCCACGCAGAAGTGCCTTGGAAGAAAGGCCTGGCAATCTGCTTTCCAAAAAATCAGCCACTGAGAGCTGTGGAGTGCAGTTCTACTCTGACACCCATGGGGTCACCAGGAGTCAGGAGTCAACTTGACAGCAACTGATTTTTTGAAGCGGAGAAAAATGAAGCTGGCTCTGCAACAGACAAGAAGAGCAAGAAGAGAAGGGGAGCTTCATGTTCCCACTCCTACCTCCCAATCCTTTCCTCTAGTCACCTTGAGCCTTCCAGGGCTCCCCCGACACCAACAGTCTCCCAGGATCCTCCCAGCTTCTCTGGCCTCCTCTCAACCCTGATGAGAGCTGGGCAGTCACAGAACAGTCTCTGGTTAAGCCTCAAAATCATATAACCAGCAAGGGGTTTTGTTTTCCTTCCCCCCACCCTCCTTCACAGCTCTTCCAGAAAGCAGTGGAATAAATATACCCAGTTCAGAGGAGACCAGCTCTGGCAGCCTCCTGGCCCTCCCACCCCAGCACCAAAAGATCCCCAGCCTAACCCACACTGGAAGGAATGGGACCTGGAAGGGCGGGAAAGCTGCTGACCACTCAGTGAAGTGAGTTGACAGCAGCTCCTCTTGGTTCAGACAAATTCCCTTGAAAACAAATCTGTGCGACTCACTTCTTTCCTTTAATTGGCTAACAACAGAGTTGGAGTTGCTGGCATGAATCTTATTTTTCTTTTTAATCTCTTCCTTTTGTCTTTCTGCTGCTTGGAAAAAAAAATTCTGAGCAAGGCATATTACAAGGCCCTTCTACTTCTTAAAGTTTCTTTAAGAAAATAACAAACTCACATGAAACTTGTAATGATCCCAGGTGTTTGCACAGCACTTCTCTGTGTATGAAATACTTGTGCAGATCTTTACAACAGCCTCAAATTGCAGGCAAGGCAGATGGTATCCTCCCCAATCACCGGGAGGGACCTATGGCTGATCAGGTAAGGACCCAACACCTGATTCTGCCAAAGAGCCTGGGGCAAGTTTTCCTGAGGCCCCTCTAGAACCCAGCAGCTGTGATAGGGAGGGAAGTTCATCTTCCCACAAACCAAATTTCTGTTTTTGTGTTTTGTCCCAGGTGATTCCACATATGGGAAAACTGGGCAACATATAGCTGTCTTCAGATCTGAGGAACATGCCTTATTAGTCCCCATGGGAACAAAACACTTATCCCCACCAAGAAGGAAGGATAGTGACTGGGGCTACATTTGTTGAACACCTAATTGGTAGTTGAGGTTATGGGTCAACTTGGCTGGGCTATGGTTCTGAGTTATGTAACAGCTGGATGTAGTTATTCCCCATGATGATATTGGATGTGGTGTAATCAGCTCTATGGTGGAATCTGCTGTAAGCGGCTAACTAGTTGCCCTCGGGGTGTGGCCTGCTTCCAGTGTATTTGGAGAAGTTTTGAGAAAGGTCTCTAGCTTTTTGGCACATTTGGAACCTGCTTTTGGCTGAGACTTCATCTCTGGTTCCTGGACTTGATCCAGTGGCGGGCCTGCCATGTTGCTGGCTGATGTTGAGATTGTTCCTGGACTTGAACCAGTGGAGTGCCATCCTAATCTTGGGATTGTGCCATTTTACCTGCCAACCTTGGGTTCGTCAGCCCCAGCAGCCAGCAGCTGCATGAATCAGAAGCCTCCATCTCCAGTGGGCCTGGAACAAGAGGCAGAGCTGAATCCGTAGATCAAGGGACCTTCACCCAGCCCCTAGAGCTAGCACTCTGAATTCAGACTTCTAGACTCCTAAACCATAAGAGAATACATTCCTTTTTGTTAAAGCCATTCACTGTGGTATTTCTTTTATAGCAGCACTAGAGCACTAAGACACCTAGTAAGTGCTCAAGTACTCTATAAGACATTATCTCATTTTAAACATGACAGCAACCTTATGAGGTGGGTATTATCTCCCTTTTATAGATAAGAAAAGTGAAGCTCAGAAAGATGAAGGCAACACACAGGAAAATATGGATGCAGGATTTGAACTCAGATCTTGTGGACTCCACACAACCCATGCTCTTTCTACTGACTTTTGGCTACCACCTCTTGAACCCAGATGGCCCTCCATGAAGTTTCCTGCTCTGGAGTGAGAAGGCAGAGCCCACAGATTGAACTTGCAGAGATGGTTCTCTGTAACTCTGAGTAAATTTCTTCTTTGGCTCTCAGCTAAAAGAGAAGAGGCTGGTTTAAGGTCCTTGGATGCTTGTGTTGTTATTGTTAAGTTGTGGCCAAGTTGATTCTGACTTATAAAATTAACCAACATGGGACAAACTGGAATAATAGATTCCATTCAACACTAAATATTGAGTCCCTTCCACATACCTCACAGAGCTACACTCTGGGGCAAACTTAAACCATTCTTGGCCCGTCCTCAGAGGACTTCCAATAGGAGGGACCATGAGAATGATAATTTGGCTTCCTCTGACCTCCTGTTGTTATACATGAAAACAGGTCCTGAAAAGATTGGAATCCTTGGTGTGCTCACCAAACTCCTCCTCTCTCCAACCAAACTCAGGGAATCATGTGCCCATTCTTTTGCCTCTGGGGAGAGGCCTTTTTAAAGCACAATTGACAGAGGTAGGGATGGGTCTGAGGAGGTCTCCAGAGGGTTCCCTCCCAGTCTCCTGTCAACACTGGGCATGTGCCTCAATCCACAGAACTACTTTAAGGGCTAGTGTTAGGGGTTACACAGACAGCTTCACCTCTGAGCCACAGGAGTGGTGGCAGCCTTACAGAATCTGCATGTTGGGACAGAAGGACCCTTTGAGTAACTTTGATTGAACCCTCATTGACAGAGCATCTACTGTGTGCCATTCATTGTGCCAGAGCTGGAGAGAAAGACTTAGTAAATTTAAGCCCAGCTTTCAAGGGACTCTGAAGCCACTAGGGCAAGCAGACTGTCTCTAATCCAAGGAGAAGAGTAGAAAAGGTGGTATTAAGAAAAAAGAAAACCAAAAAACTCACTGCCATCAAGTTGACTCTAACTCATAGTGACCCTCACTGGGTTTCTGAAGTGGTAAATCTTTACAAAAGTAAATTGCCCCATCTTCCTTCCACAGAGCAGCTGGTGGGTTTGAACTGCTAACCTTCTGATTAACAGCTAAGTGCCTTAGGCACTGTGCCATGCGATTTCTTTAGAAAAGGTGATATAAGGGTTCCTATTCAGGCATGTAATTGAGTTTGCTCAGGGGCATCAGGGAAGGCCACATGGGAGAGATGACACTGAGGTGGGGTTTGGAGGGTAGTAAGCTTTTGATGAGCAGAGTTGGAAAGAGAAGGGCTAAGGTGGTTCTATGGAAAGAGCAGTGGAAAGTGTGGTCCAAGTCCTGCCCAACCATGCTCCGCAGATGGACTCACTTAGATTCTCTGAAGCTATGTCCTCATTTTTGGAATAGAGAAAATAATTTTATGATCCTGGAAATTACCTTCCTGAACACATTCCCCTCATACCTGTTAAGAAGACCCCTCTGCCTATCTCCTTAGCCATTCCTCTCCCAAACATTTCCTTCTTAAAACTGGAAACCTAGAGAACAGAAATAAAACATAGAACATAATTGCTGGGACAGTTCTTGGCTATCAGTGTATCCTTACATTTTACAAATAGGGAAACTGAGGCCCAGAGATGTTACATGACTTGCCCAGGGCCACTCAGTGAGTGGCAGAGCTAAGACTAGAGATTTCTTGCATTCACAGAAGTAAGCCCTCTCCCTACGTGAATCCTGACGTCTTTGCATCATCTTCTCTTGGGGGGACATGGTCAATCTTTCCTGCCCTGTTCCTCCATCCTGGCCCTCAGGGTCAGATCAAGCCCATGCTCTTCTCTCCCATCCATCACAGCTCCTTGTGTCCACCGTTTTCCTTGTGTCTATAGCTGACATGTGTTTGAGACAGGACTTATGGGAGCAGTCCCCAGCTGTGGAAGTCAGAATCAAGTTAAGGAAACAGCCTCAGCCCAAGACCAAAAGGCCTAGAATCTGAGGATCCTTTAGCATGCCTCATTGATAAGCCCTGCTGGGCCTCACTGTGGGACTTGGGGCAAAAAGGGAAGCATAGGACAAGATTCTGCTCCTGTCCCTAGGATGGCTTCCTTCCTTGAGAGCCTATATAGAGGACTGGACGGGTGAAGGCTTACCAAGGGCAACCAAGAAGACTGGGCAGCTGGCATGCAGTGGGCAACACCAGGGACAAGTCATCTTGGGTTGTGCTCAATAACTCCTCCTTGACTGATATCTCATGAGTCCCAAAATGCCAACAATGAACAATAGTGCCTGTGGCTACAGGGAAGACAGTGATGGGTTGCCACCAGCTTCTCCAGCAAAGACTACACCCAGAGTGGTGTTTGCCAGCTGAATCTATCTGTCATATGGGGAAAACAGCTACTGGGGCTGGGACTCATGACTGTGCCTTTGTGTCAGACGGTGGTTTCTTTGTTTAGATTCTGATTGCCTCTGCCACTGTACATTGCTCCAGGATTCCATGACTGTTCAGGGCTCTTTCTCAAGGGCAGGCAGTTGGAGGAAATGCCTTGGGGAGAATCTAGGCACCCCACACCTCAAAGCAAAGCTACAAAGTCAGGGGGTGACTGCTGTGCCTATGGCCTCAACCTCACTAAGAGGGCAGGGTGTGAAGGGAAATAGACATGGTGACAATGCTTGAAGCCCACAGCCCCCTCCAGTTCCTCTCGCCCTTTGGCTGGACTGGTGCTGCAGTCTCGTTGCATTTCATAGGATGCTGGGTCTGTAGCCTTGTTTTACTCCACACTTACAGGGAAGTGGACCCAGCTGCAAATGCTGAGGGTCCAGGCCACCACTAGGAATGGAGGAGGTTATGTCTGTGACAGGATCTAAATGGTACTGAAAGACCCCTGCCTGCAACAAACAGTGCAGAACCTCAGAGCTGGAAAGGACTTCCCAGAATATCTACTCCAAACCCCTTATCCTATAGCTGGGGCCACTCAGGCCAAGGCAGGGACCTGCCTGCCATCATAGAGGAGTGAGGGACATTGTGTAAATTGCAAGCAGGTCAGAGATGGTTAACTCATTTGGGGAGGAGTAGTGAATTGGATGTTCTGGAAAACTGGTCCCCAATGATAAACTGGGACAACGCCCTGTAGCAGAAGGCCAACCCATAAGCATCTGCCTAAAACTTACCTGCCTATTGTCCTAGCTGTGAATTTCCCACTGTATAATCCTCTCCCTAATGTACAAAACACATGAAACCCACTCTTAGAGGCCAATAGTAAATGACACATCATGACAAAATTCTTAGCCCTATTTTCGCTTGGGGGCAGCTCTTTATTAAGGCCAGGGCCTGAGGTAGGTGGGCCCAGGGCTTGGAGGCTGCTTTTCATTTGAGTGTGGCTCTATATTAAGGCTGAGGCCTGAGGTAGGCAGGCCAGGGCTCGGGGGCTGCTTTTCACTTGGAGGCAGCTCTATTTTAAGGCCATTGCCTGAGGTAGGCAGGTGCAAAGGGGTTAGGAACAACTAAAGGAGAAAAACTTGTCTGTCAGCTTGCTGTTCAGTGGTGGCTTACGTGTTGCTATGAGGCTGGAGGCTATGGCACTGTGTTGCAGAATGCCAGCAGGGTTACCCCAGGTAGGCAGGTTTCAGTAGAGCTTCTGGGCTGAGACAGAAGCGGAAGAAGGAAGAGGCCATTCACTTCTCAAACAATTGGCCAGTGAAAACCTTATGAATAGCAGTGAAACACTATCTGATATATTACTGGAAATCTTTATGAATAGTGCTGAAACATTGTCCTATATAGTGCCAGAGGATGAGCCCATCAGGTGGGAAGGCACTCAAAATTTGACTGGAGAAGAGCTGACTCCTCAGAGTAGAGACAACCTTAATGATATGGATAGAGTAAAGCTTTCAGGACTTCCATTGGTTGATGTGATATGAGTCAAAAGGAGCAGAAACAGATGCAAACATCCATTAATGATTGGAATGTGGAATGCACGAAGTATGAGTCTAGGAAAACTGGAAGTTGTCAAAAGTGAAATGGAACACATAAAGATTGATATCCTGGCATTAGTGAGCTGAAATGGACTGCTTTTGGCCATTTTGAATCACATAACCATATGACCTACTATGCTGGGAATGATAACTTAAAGAGAAATGGTGTGGCATTCGTCGTCACAAAGAGTGTTTCAAGATCTGTCCTGAAGTACAGCGCTGTCAGGGATAGGATAATCTCCATATGCCTACAAGGAAGACTGTGAGCTCTGCTAGCATAGTGCATAAGGCACTTGACTGCTAACCAGAAGGCTGGCTGTTCAAACCCACCAGCTGCTCCTCGGAAGGAAGGTTTGGCAATCTACTTCTGTAGTGATACTACTTTGGAAACCCAAGGAGGGGTCACTATGAGTCAGATCTGACTCAATGGCACATAACAACAACAACACAAGGAAGACCAGTTAATACTACTATTATTCAAATTTATGTACCAACCACCAAAGTCAAGGATAAGGAAATTGAAGATTTCTACCAACTTCCGCAGTCTGAAATTGATTGAACATGCAATCAAGATATATTGATTATCATTTGTGACTGGAATGCAAAAATTGGAAACAAAGAATAGTTACTGGTAGTTGGAAAATATGGCCTTGGAGATAGAAATAATGCTGGAGATCACATGATAGAGTTTTGCAAGACCACTGACTTATTCACTTCAAATAACTTTTTTTCAACAACATCAGTGACTACTATACAAGTGGACTTCACCAAATGGGATACACAGGAATTAGATTGACTACATCTGTGACAAGAGGCAATGGAGAAGTTCAAAATCTTCAGTCAAAACAAGGCAAGGAGCTGATTGTGGAACAGACCATCAACTACTCATATGCATGTTCAAGTTGAAGTTGAGGACAATTAAAACAAATCACAAGAGCCAAAATATGACCTTGATAATTTAGAGACCATTTAAAGAATAGATTTGATGCATTGAACACCAATGACCGAAAACCAGAGGAACTGTGGGATGACATCAAGAACATCATCCATGAAGAAAGAGGTCATTGAAAAGATGAGAAAGGAAGAAAAGACCAAATGGATGTCAGAAGAGACTCTGAAACTTGCCCTTGAGTGAAGAGTAACTAAAGCAAATGGAAGAAATGACAAGATGAAAGAGCTGAACAGATGATTTCAAAGAGTAGCTCGAGAAGACAAAGCCAATTATATAATGAAATGTGCAAAGACCTGGAGTTAGAAAACTAAAAAGGAAGAACAGGCTTGTCATTTCTCAAGCTGAAAGAACTGAAGAAAAAATTCAAGTTGCAATTTTGAAAGATTCTATGGGCAATATATTGAATGATGTTGTTGTTGTTGTTGTTTGCCGTCAAGTCGGCCCCGACTCATAGCGACCCCTCCTTGGGTTTCTGAGGCAGTATCACTATGGAAGTAGGATTGCCCAACCTTCCTTCCGAGGAGTGGCTGGTGGGTTTGAACCGCCTGCCTTCTGGTTAGCAGTCAAGTGCCTTAGCCACTATGCTACCAGAGCTCTCATTGAATGATGAGGAAGCATCAGAAAAAGATGGAAGGAATACACAGAGTTACTGCACCAGAAAGAACTGGTCAATGTTCATCCATTTCAGGAAGTGGCATATGATCAAGAACTAATGGTATTAAAGGAAGAAGTCAAAGCTGCACTGAAGGACATAGTGAAAAACAAGGTTCCAGGAATTGACAAAATACCCACTGAGATGTTTCAACAAACAGATGCCCTGCTGGAGGCACCCACTCGGTTATGCCAAGAGATTTGGAAGACAGCTACCAGGCCAACTGACTGGAAGAGATCCATATTTGTACCCATTCCAATGAAAGGTGATCCCACAGAATGTGGAAATTATCAAACAATATCATTAATATCACATGCAAGTAAAATCTTACTGAAGATAATTCAAAAACGGTTGCAGCAGGATATTGACAGAAAGCTTCTAGAGAAATGCAAGCTGGATTCAGAAGAGGACGTGGAACAAAGGATATCATTGCTGATGTCAGATGGATCTTAGCTGAAAGCAAAGAATACCAGAAAGATATTTGCTTATGTTTTATTTACTATGCAAACGCATTCGATTGTGTGGATCATAAAAAATGATGGATAACATTGAGAAGAATGGGAATTCCAGAACACTTGATTATACTCATGAGAAACCTGTACATAGATCAGGAGGCTGTATTCAAACAGAACAAGGGCATACCGCATGGTTCAAGATCAAGAAGGGAATGCATCAAGGTTGTATCCATACCTATTCAACTTGTATGCTGAGCAAATAATCCAGAAAGCTGGATTATATGAAGAAGAACATGGCATCAGGATTGGAGGAAGACTCATTAACAACCTGTGATACACAGATGGCACAACTTTGCTTGCTGGAAGTGAAGATGAGTTGAAGCACTTACTGATGAAGTTTAAAGACTACAGCCTGTAGTATGAATTACATCTCAATATAAATAAAACAAAAATCCTCACAACTGGTCCAATAAACAGCTTCATGGTGGATGGAGAAAAGATTGAAGTTATCAAGGATTTCATATTACTTGATTCTACAACCAACACCAATGGAAGCATCAGTCAAGACATCAGACGATGTATTTCATTGGGTAAATCTGCTGCAAAAGACCTCTTTCAAGTGATGAAGAGCAAAAACATCTCCTTGAAGACTAAGGTATGCCTAACCCAAGCCATGGTATTTTCAATTGCCTCTTATGCATGTGAGAGCTGGACAATGAATAAGGGAGACCAAAGAAGAGTTGATGCTTTTGAGTTGTGGTGTTAAAGAAGAATGCTAAGTGTGCCATGCTCTGCTAAAAGGACTAACAAATCTGTCCTGGAGGAAGTGCAGCCGGAATGCTCCTTGGAAGTGAGAATGGCCAGACTTTGTCTTACCTACTTTGGTCATGTTGTCAGAAGGAACCGTTCCCTAGAGAAGGATGTCATGCTTGGCAAAGTGGAGGGTTAATGAAGAAGGGGAAGGCCCTCAACAAGACGGATAGACACAGTGGCTGCAATGATGGGCTCAGGTATAGCCGGGATCGTGAGGCTGGCACAAGACTGGGCAGTTTTGTTCTGCTGTGCGTAGGGTTGCTATGAGTCAGAGATGACTCAATGGCACTTAACAACAACAACAACAACAATATTTTGGCCAGTAATTGTCAACTCCTCCCCCAGAAAAGCATTCCCTGGGCTCCTAACAAGATGCCAGGTGCATCCATGAAACAACACCCTGGCTTATTCTGATCTCCTGTTGCTGCAGGTGAAAACAGGTAAAGGGGAGAGGTAAAGGCAGATGGCAAGGCTCAGAGAATCAGGGTTGCTTTGGACCTACCCACTGCCATCAAGTTGATTCCGACTCATAGTGACTGTATAGGACAGAGTAGAACTGCCCCATATGGTTTCCAAGTTGTAAATCTTTACTGAAGTCAACAGCCAAATCTTTCTACCATGATGTGGTTGTTGTTGTTGTTGTTGTTGTTGTGTGCCATTGAGTCGGACCCGACTCATAGCGACCCCTCCTTGAGTTTCCGAGGGAGTATCACTACGAAAGTAGATTGCCCCATCTTCCTTCCGAGGAGTGGCTGGTGATGATGTGGCTAGTGGGTTCGAATTGTCAACCTTTTGGTTAGCAGCCAAGCTCTTTAACAACTGCTCTACCAAAGCTCCTTTTGCTTTGGATAGTTACTCCAAATTTTACTAAAAACCAGGCCAATTAAGCAGTTATTAAAAGCTCCAAGTTATAAATATTGGATGAGAGCAAAGCCATAGTTCTCAGATTTTAGTGAGGCCCAGCATTCCCTGGGAAGCTTATTAAAATGCTGATTCCCAAGCCCCCTCCCTAGATTCACAAGGACTGGGTAAAGGCCCAGAAACCTGCATTCTAGCAAGTGCCCTTGCTCCCAAGGTGCCCCAGACGTGGGTGGAGGATCCTGGAAATTTAAATTATTGTTAGCAGTGACATCTCAGGTCCCGTGTGGACAGAGAGACATGGACTCTCCGGGATCAAGGGAAGGAACAGAAGTACAGCTTATCTGCCTCTGAAGTATGTGCAGCCAGGGGACAAGCCCAAAATGGAAGCTGAGAGAGAACCAGGACTCCAGGCCAGAACCACATATTCCTGTTTCCATGAGTGAACTGGGCAGAGACTTGGGTGGATAGGAGCCAGGGACAAAATCAAGGGGTTAAAGAGCTGGGCCTGCCGAGAGCAAGGAACGGAAGGCAAGGGTGTGGGCTTGGTGAGCAGAGGGTGGTCTGGTAGAGTGCCAGACCCAGCGGGCTCCCAAGTCCCCACTGCACCAGGGCCTGGGGCACAACGGACACTTGCTGAGTGAGTAAGGCAAAAACACTAAGTGATCTACACAGTCCATTACAGCTGTGCAAAGAGCATTAACAAAGAGAATGTGGAGGGATGTAAATAGCTGAGTTTCATGAACATCAGGTTCCTTTTTTTCCATAAACTTTGCTTAAATTCATAATGAAAAAATAAACACAGGCAAATTACACTTACTCCACACAGTCATTTCTGGGTGGTAAGTTTTGTATTAAATGCAAAATTCATATGCGTGGGCTGAACTTCCCACATCAGCCAAAACATGAGCCCTGGAAAGAAGGGTGAATGTGGGGATGGTTATGCCCTCAAAAAGCCCCTAATTGACACCTCCTCAGTCCCCTACCAACCCTATGCCATTGCTGAAACCCCTGCAATGTCCTCACCCCTTGCAAGGAGGCAGGGGTTTGCCAAATTATATTCTTCTCCTCTATTAGTGGGAACTAGGAGTGATAGAAAGTCTGAAGTAGTGGAAGAGCACTAGACCAGAAGTTAAAATATTTGAGTTCATTTCCAAAATTGACTTGTCATTCGTGAGCTTGAGTAGGCCACTTCTCCCCACAGGGCCTCAGTCCTCCCAACTGCACAATAAGACAGTGTGTTAGTTGTCTGTTGATGCAAAATGAACTATCCACAAAAGTAGAAGCTCAAAACAACAAGAACTTCTCATATTTCTGTGGGTCGGGAATCTGGGAGGCACTTAGTTCATTGGTTCTGGTTCAAGGTCTCTCATGAGGTTGCGGTCAAGTTGTCAGCTGGGCCAGTAGTCATCCTGAGGCTCAGTTTGGGGGAGGATCACATCCAGGCACACACATGTAGCTGTTGGCAGGTTTCAGAAGGTCTGTATCTGAACTCAATCATGTGGCTGCAGGCAGGCCTCTGTTTCTTACTACATGAGTCTCTCATAGGCTGCCTTACAACATGGTTGTTGGCTTCCTCCAGAGCAAGTGATTCAAAACTGAGAGGGAACGAAGAGAAAGAGGGAGAGAGTGAACCCCAGATGGAAGCCACAGTCTCTTGATAAGCATATTTACAAGCCTTCCACAGTATGGTTTTCTCCAGTGAGCTGGTCATTAAGTCTAGTTCACACCCAAAGAGAGGATACCTCGTGAGAGGAGTAGTATCAAAGAATCTGTAGAAACATTGTTAGAACCACCACATGGAGTTAGATCCAATGGTCTCCAAGGTTCTAGGTGTGTGACTATGGTCCTGCCACCTTTGGGACATTAGACATGATGGACATCAAAAATCAAAGATGTCTGCTGACCTCTTTCTAGGTAGACTGAGTTCTCTTATAGAAGGAGACTTCTCTGTAGAGAGTGCCTGGAGAATGGGGCTGGAGAATGAAAAGATGTGCTTTCAGAGCCATACACAGATCAAGAGGGCTGTGAGTCTCTCCAATGAGTCCAGTGCCTTAAAGTAGCCGCTGGAAGAGTTCTGTAACCCACTGGAAAGGCTGGGTGCCCCCTATTGTAGGCAAGAAACAATTTCCAACTACCTCAATGGTTTTGGCACCTGGCAGGTCGGTCTGGGACTCCATACAGCAAGAAAGGCCAGCCAGAGATGTCCCAAGTTTCCCTTCATTCCTTGAAAGGAATAGGAGGGGAGAAGTTAGGGATGGGGGGGTGGTGAACCAGGAAGGATGCTGAGTCAATCCTCTCTTACCAACCAAGAGAAGAAAGGAACAGAAAATCCTGAGAATCTGATTCTCTTAAGAGGCATTGTAGTGTGAAGAGAACTGCCAGGTCTGGTTTGAACACTGGCTCTGTCATTACTAAGGAATTCTGGTGGCACGATGGTTAAAGAATTTGGTTGCTAACCAAGAAGTCAGTGGTTCAAGCCCACCAGCTGCTCCACAGGACAAAGATGAGTCAGTCTGCTTCTGTAGAGATTTATAGCCTTGGAAAATCTATGGGGCAGTTCTATTTTGTTCTGAAGAGTCAGAATTGACTCAGTGGCAGTGGGTTTCTGCCATTACTAGCTCTGGCCATAATCTATCTAGGCTTGTTTCCTTATCTACAAAGTGGGCGTAATAGTAGAGTTTATATCATAGAGCTGTGAAAATCAAATGAACATAACCATGTCATAATTGGTGTTAGGTGCCGTCGAGTCAGTTCCCACTCACAGTAACCCTCAGTACAACAGAACGAAACGCTGCCTGGTCCTGCCCCATCCTCACAGGCATTGCTATATCTGAGCCCATTGTGGCAGCCACTGTGTCAATCCATCTTTTTTGCTGACTTTCTACTTTACCAAGCATGATGTCTTTCTCCAGGGACTAAAACCAAAACCAAAAAAGGAGCTCTGGTAGTGTAGTGCCTAAGGTACTTGACTGCTAACCAGAAGGCTGGCGGTTCAAACCCACCAGCCACTCCTCAGAAGGAAGACTGGGCAATCTACTTCTGTAGTGAAACTGCCTTGGAAACCCAAGGAGGGGTTGCTATAAGTCTGGCCCTTCCTAACAACATGTCCAAAGTACATGAGATGAAGTTCCACTATCCTTGCTTCTAAAGGCCATTCTGGCAGTACTTCTAAGATTTGTTTGCTGGTAAACTCAAAAAAAAACTCACAGCTGTTGAGTAAATTTCGACTTATAGCCACCCCTCCTTGGGCAGTATCACTACGGAAATAGATTGCCCACCCTTCTTTGCCAACACCGTAATTCAAGCATCGATTCTTCTTCAATTTTTCTTATTCATTGTCTAGCTTTTACAGCCATGTGAGGCAACTGAAAATACCGCGGCTTGCGTCAGGTGTACTTTAGAACTCAAGGTATAATTTTAGCTTTTTTAACCTTTCAAGAGGTCTTTTGCAGTAGATTTGGCTAACTCAGTATGTCCTTTGATTTTTTATCTCCTGCTTCCATTGGTGTGCATTGTGGATCCAAGTAAAATGGAACCCTCGACAACCTGAAATTTTCTCCATTTATCATGATGTTGCTTCATGTCCAGTTGTGAGGATTTTTATTTTCTTTATGAAATGTAATCCATATTGAAGGCTGTAGTGTTTGATCTTCGTGAGCACATACTTAATACTCATAAATCATAGTATTATTATTAATACTAGAATTATAAAAGATATTAACTGCACAACCAGCATTAATTGCACAATCCCCTCCATTTATACAGATGACAGAGGCCTCTGCTTGAATGCCCCTGCTGGCCTGGAAGTTCACTATCTGTTGGGCAGTTTAGAACCCCAGTGCCTACCTTCAGATGGACAGCTCAAACTGGACTGGAAACCCTGATCAACCTCTCTAGGACTCCCCCTCTGCCTCCCTTCATTTTGGTCCCAACATCAAACAACACTTGCAAATAGTACCTAAAATATCAAAGGAGAAACAAAAGTTTGTTCTCCTGTTTTAGCTTAGATAAAACCCCCTTGGACACTCTCCAAATACTTTAGTCATCCTCACTTGTATCTTGTTTCATTTTAAAGCCAAATCATAACTGAAACATTTGGTTTAAAGATCTGTGTGTTAAGGAGATGGGTAAGGAAGATGTTTGTTCGTAAGACTGATTAAACCAATTCAGACTGTGAGTATGTGTGTGGGTATCAAGTTCATGGGGAGGGGGGAAGATACATGTGTGTGTGTGCGTGTAGGTGTAGGAATGTATGCATATATGTGGGGGGGTGTGCTTGTGTAGGTGTATATATAGCAATGTGTAGTGTGTGTGTGTAGGAGTGTGTAACTGTGTGTATGGGAGTGTGTGTGTCAGAATGTATGTATACATGTATGTGGGGGGGATGTTGTTTATGTGTGGGGATGTATATTTGTATGAGTGTGTAGCAGTGTGTAGTGTGTGTGTGGAGGAGTGCATGTAAATGTGTGTGTAAGAATATTTGTGTAGGAGCACGTGTGTCGGAGTGTGTGTTATGCATGTGATGTATGTGTGTGTCTGTGTTTAGGTACGTGGGTTTAGCAAGGATCATCTTGGTGCTCTCTGGAAAGGCACAGAGTTTCCCAGCTACAAAGCAGTCACAAAGTTGGGGGTGCATTTATTTTCATACCAACTTTCCCACTCTTCTCTGGAAGCTGCGTTTGTTGGCCAGAATTTGAGATTTTTGTATTGAGGTCTCTGGAGAGACATTTCAACAATGAACACAGAGCATAAACCCAAGAAATAAAATCACACGTACAGCCTCACAGACCTAAGGTGGGAGGGTATCCAAAACCCCAAAGAAGACATAAGGTTCAAAGTTCTGCCACCTACACCTCTGCAAAGAGAGAGAGGGTCAGCCCCATCGTCACCCCACTCCACACTCCCAGTTTGGGTTTCTAAATCAGCCTTGTAAGCAAACATCTGCCATTCTCCATCTTCTAAATCAAAGGTGAAGCCCAGAATAAGGCATCTTTGCGTTTTCATTAGGTATTTTAGCAAATGTGATGAGGACATTCAGATTCTATTTCCCTGTTTTGTACACACACATAAATCGGTGCTAAGAGGATTACTGTTCCTGGAGCAGCGTCCTTCTGAAAGGCCCCTGTCAATGGAGACCCTTGCTCAACAGCATTTTCTCTAATTCCTCTGGCTTTTCTTCCTTGCCTCACTGTGCAGACATCTAGCTTGCTCCTAAATCCAACCACCTCACAGACTCCGGGATAAAGATCATCTCTAGTTCCATTCCCACCTTGCCTCTGGCTCCTTAATAAGGCTGAAGATGAACATTAGAGCTTGGTTCAGCAGCATTCGAAAGGGAAAGTGCAAGCTCAAGGAACTCCCAACGCCCCCTATAGAAAAATGTAGCCTTTTTGCCTCCCCTCCAATGAACGGCTTTTCAAGGGTTTTCATTAGGGCCTGGGTCTGCTGGTGCAGAAAGCCTCACAGATGTTGACATTTTTTTCATCCCTGGGTTAAGATGTCTTCCATAACCTTTTATTCCTCATTTGTTACTTCTTTATTAACCGGGAGGTTTTGCCACCTCCCTCTTCTCCCCTCTCTGAAGAGAGCAGCGGTAGCTGAGCCTGTCATTATCTGGGCTCTTTTCTCCAGCCTCCAGAGGCAGCCAGGGCCTCAGGCCCCATTGTGGCGAACAGCAGGTAGCTGAGGCGGGCCGGGTCACTCCTCGGGTCCTTTTGTGCAGCAGTCTCCTCCTCCCCTGCAGCTTGGCTCTGGGGATGTGAAAGGTCAGGGGCATGCCAAGCTTCCATACCTGAGCTTTTGTTTGGGGCTGTAGGCAAGTGATTCTAGAGGTAATTTCTTGGGAAGCAGCCTAGAGGCTCCTTCTCCCCTTGTTACTATGCCCAGCTATAGTCCCACCCATTGCTTAGGGCTGGAGGTGGGGAGAGGTGGAGGGGTTAGTTTAGATCAGTGCCTTGAGAAAACAACCTTCTACCCAGAGCATAAGGAGCTCTGGTGGCACAGTGCCTAAGGCATTTGATCGCTAACCAGAAGGTTGGTAGTTCAAACCCACCAGCTGCTCCATGGAAGGAAAAGGGGGCTATCTACTTTGGTGAAGATTTACCACTTTGGGGTTGCTATGAGTCAGAATTGACTAGATGGCAGTGAGTTTGGGTTTGGTTTACCCAGAGTATGACTCAGAGATGGATTCAGGTGGAAACCTGACATCTCTGAGATGCTGAGAAGAGTGTTTTGTAATATATACTATTCCATTGGTTCCAACTATCCTTTATCCCTAGTCTTGAAGTCCAGAACTCATCTGCAACTTCAGTTTCCTCATCTGGGAAATGCGGAAGATTGTTGGTTGTTCTGGTTGTTGGTTGCTCCATAGATCTAATGAGGTGATGTTTGGCAAACCTGAAGATTCTATACATTATTTTTATCCACTAATGGACCAAGCGCTGACTTGAACATAAACCATCACTTGACACAGATTGCTTTTTCTAAAAGTTACAGAGCAGAGATGCAGACAAATTTAAGGAGCTCAAGGCATTCAATTCCATGTCCTGTCCAAGTTTAATGCCCTGAGGGGAAGTCTCAGGACAAGGTAGGCCATGCTGATGGCAAACTCTCCAAGGCAACTGGATGAGACCAGCTGTGGATAACGGTGCATGCACATATGTAAGGAAAGAAAGGACCCAAGGTGCTTGCTGACCACCAGCTTAATGTGAGCACATTGCAGCACAGTTGTACAAGAGCCACAGGGAAATGTGAAGGTTGTTCTGGACACCCCATCTTAAGAGAGTTGTGGGGGTCTAGGATCCTGCTCAAAGGCAGGAGATCAGAATCATGAGGGAACAAGAAACCTTGCTCTACAAGGACTGGCTGGAGGAGCTGGGCTGCTTCCCCTCTACATGAAAGAGGGTTCTGTGACACAAACTCTGATAAGGACCATTGTGGGGAAAAGGAACTGGGATCAATTCTGTGTGGCTGTGAGGGTGGCAACTGGGACTAACGAGTGGAAGCTGAAATAAGGACGTCTTGAATACATGAAAGGAAAATATTTCAAGTAATCAGCATTTGTCAAAGAATGCCTGCTTTGTAAGGTAGTGAGCACTCTGTCATTGAGGGTAATTCTGGAAAGTGTGGGATACTGGGAGGAGGAGATATCCACTGAACAGAAAAGGCCAGGGAGGAAAATATTTAAAAACCATGAATTTAGGACTTCCTACTTTGTGTCAGGCCCACCAAATCCTTTTTAATGATGAAATTCCTCTATTCTTTGCATTTATTAAGAACACTCTTTATTTATTTGTTTTAACTTTTTATTGTGATTTGAGTGAAAGGAAAGCAAATCAGTTTTCCATCCAACAATTCCTATACGTTTTGTTTCATGACATTTGATTGCAATCCCCACAAAGTATAAAGCACTCATCCCCCTTCTTCCCTGTGTTTCCCATTTCCATTCCACCTCCTTTCCTATCCCTTCCTGCCTTCTGAACTTTGTCTCTGGGAAAATGCTGTCCTTTTGATGTCTTACAGTTGATTGTTCGAAGGAGCTTGTACCTCCCTGGCGTTATTGTTCACCTGTTAGGCTTGTCTATTGCTTGGCTGAAAGTTGAATCACAAGTGTGAGTTCACTTCCAGGCATGATGGGTGTCTAAGGGCCATAGTCTCATAGGTTCCACCAATCTCTAGCAGAGCAGTAAACATGTTCTTTTTTTTTTTAAACTTTCATTGTGGTGAAAACATTCACACCAAGACATTCGCCACCATAACAACTTCTACATTTACAGCTCAGGGACACTGATGACATTTCTCATGTTGTGCCACCATTATTGCTATCTTTTTCCAAAATATTCCACCACTATTAGCATAAACTCAGTGCCCCCAAAACAGAAGCTTCCTCTTTCCCCCTCCCTCCTGGTAACCACTAACAATCTTTGTTTTTTTTTTTCCTCTCTCTATTTTTAAACCTATCTAGCAATTTTCCTTCCCTCCCCTCCCATCACAGGTAACCAACAAAGAAAGTTTTCCTCCATATATAAATCTTTCCTTGATTTTTTTTTTTTTACAATAGTGGACTAACAAAGTATTTGTCCTTCTATGATTGATTTTTTCATTCAGTATAATGTCCTCCACGTTCATCCACGCTATGTGGTGTTTCATGGATTCTGTATTATTCGTTAGTGTTGCATAGTGTTTCATTGTACGTATGAGATTTATAGTTTGGTTAGCCATTTCTCTGTTGTTGGGCACTTAGGTTGTTTCCATCTTTTTGCTATTGTGAATAGTGTTGAGATGAACATGGGTGTGCATGTATCTATTCTTGTCCTGGCTCTCCCTTCTTTAGACTATATACCTAGTAATGGGATTGCTGGATCAAATGATATTTCTAATTCCAACTTTTTAAGAAATTGCCATATCGATTTCCACAGTGGTTATATCATTTTACAGTCCCACCAGCAGTGTTTGAGAGTCCCAAACTCTCTACATCTTTACCAGCATTTGTTATTTTTTGTGTGAACTTTTTATATTTTTGTGAACTTTGCTATAAATGCTGGGTGAGACAGTATCTCATTGTTGTTTTGATTTGCATCTCTCTGATGGCTAATGATCATGCACATTTCTTCATGTTTGTTGGCTGCTTGAATATCTTCTTTGGTGAAGTGTCTGTTCATGTCTTCTGCCCATTTTTTAATTTGATTGTTTGTATTTTTGGTGTTGAGGTATTAGAATTTCTATAAATTTTGGAGATAAGTCCCTTGTCAGATATGTTGTTGCTGAGTATTTTTTCCCAATCCGTAGGTTCTCTTTTTACTCTTTTAGAGAAGTCTTTTGGTATACACAAGAATTTAATTTTTAGAAGGTCCCAATCATCTAGTTTATCTTCTGCTGTTTGTACATCTTGGGTTATGCTTGATAGTCTTTTTTATGCCATAAATTAGGGCCCCTAAGTTTTCCCCCCACTGGGATCTGTGATGGCACAGTGTCTAAGATATCTGACTGCTAACCAGAAGGCTGGCGGTTCAAACCCACCAACCACTCGTCCGAAGGAAGACTGGGCAATCTACTTCTGCAGAGACCTGCCTCAGAAACTCAAGGAGGGGTTGCTATGCATTGGATTCGACTCAAAAGCAGTGAGTTTAGTTTGGTTTTGGAAGTTTGTCCCTATTTTTTCTTTGATGAACTTTATAGTTTTTGGTTTCATATTTAAGTCTTTGATCCATCTAGAGTTAGTTTTTGTGTATGGTGGGAGGTATGAACATTGTTTCATTTTTCTGCAAATGGATAACCAGTTTACCAGCACTATTTGTTAAAACTTGTCCTTTTTTATGATTTTGAGCTTTGGTCCACATTTTTTTTCCCACTCTGTCCAGCAGAGGAGGAGCTCTGGTAGCATAGTGCCTAAGGCACTTGACTGCTAACCAGGTGGCTGGCAGCTCAAACCCACCAGCCACTCCTCGGAAGGAAACCCAAGGAGGGGTCGCTATGAGTCGGGACTGACTCGACGGCACATAACAACACAACAACAACATCCAGCAGAGGGTTCTATTGGAACCCATAGTAGTGGTAACAGGGCACCATCTAGTTCTTCTGGTCTCATGGCCATGGAGGCTGAGTTTCACATGGTCTATTAGTCCTTTGGACTAATTGTTTCCATGTGTCTTTGATTTTTTTCACTCTTCTTTGCTCCAGATGGAGAGAAAACAATAGTTGCACCTTAGCTGCCTGCTCACAAGATTTTAAGACCCCAGTTGCTACTCATCAAAGTCTAAAACCAAACCAAACTCACTGCCATCGAGTTGATTCCAACTCATAGTGACCCCTTTTGGGTTCCCGAGGCAGTAAATCTTTACGGAAGTAGATTGCCCAGTCTTCCTTCCATGGAGTGGCTGATGGGTTCAAACCGTCAACCTTCTGGTTAGCAGTCAAATGCCTTAGACACTATGCCCCAGAGCTTCTTACCAAAGTAGGAGGTAGAACATTTTCTTTGTGGACTATGTTATGGCAATTGATCTTAGTGTCCACTGAGACCATGGTCCTGAGTCCCCAAGTCCAGTAATTCACTACTTCAAGGTGCTTGCTTATGGCTAAGCTGTTTTCATAATTTTGCCTCCTATATACTCTACTATATTCATGGATATATTTTTGTAGCACATGTAAATACACATATAGAAATATGCTGTGCCAAACCTATGTATCTTTGTGGATATAGTTCTATTTGCTTTCCCACATGTGTTCAGCTTGTGTGTCTATGTATTCACTTGCAGATTGTTGTTATCACTGTTCTGCAGGATTGTGTATGTAATACTGTGTATGTAATACTGCAGGATTATGCTCCTCCCAGTGTCTTCTTCTGCCTTCATCGTGTTGTGCTGACCTCCCCCTTACTGTATATTGCCTTCCCATTCACCCAAGTTAATACGTGTCTACCCCCTAGTTAGTGATTTACACTCCCACCCTTGGTAAGTACCAAAGAATGTTTCTTTCTGCGTGAAAACTTTTTCTTTTTCTTTTTCTTTTTTTTTTTAATTTTTTAATTTTTTTAGGATTTGGGTGAAGATTTACAGGGTAAATTCACTTTTCATACAGCAGTTCACATATACTTTGTCTCATGTCATTGA